>NW_028318066.1:898296-1206593 GCF_062004578.1 Staurois parvus
TTCAGCCAACTTGTTCACCATGGTGGTATTTCCTGAAGATGTTGCTAATAGTAAGAGACCACCATAATCCTGAGCATTGTGTAGACACTCCTGAGCCAGTCCAAACTGGCACTTGCTGATGGCCAACTCAGCTAGCTGCTTCCACTTCTGTTCAGACTATAAAAGGAAGGGAAAACATTTCATTAATTAACCAACAAAAAGAGTTATTGCAAAGCTATCAATATATGTAACATTCTGCATGAATAAACTACTCTAATGTAACTGTATACTGCAGTGGTATAAACACTTACATGGGCAATGTTTACCCGCATTGGATGTGCATTTAATAGATTTCATTACAAAAACCTTGAGTAAGGGAAGCCAAATAAGGGCTGGTTCTGAACACCATCGCAGCAGCTGGTATGCAGTTCAATTCGGTGCTGAGCTCAGCAGATCTCGCAACTTTTTTTTTTTTTTTTTTAAAACGACTTTACTGAGATGTCACACCTCATAAAGTTCAACTGTCAGCTGCGTGGTACGAGGCAGTGGTGTGAACAGATGTGAAGAGTTCCATTTAAAAAGCAGTTCTTGAGGTTCAAACAAGAGACAGCGGAGCAGCATATGAGTCTTCAGCAAACAGGAAGAATTATGTACCTTAATCTTCCATCCCTCAGTGATACTCCATTTGTTCAATGTTAGCTTCATTCATTCATGTACAATGACTGTTCATAAAACTGGAGTGTGTGTGAATGGCTATCCACGTCTGTAGTTACCTTAACACAGAGGCAACCCAAATGCCACATTGACAAAGTCATTGAATTTAATTATAATGTTGCTTATAGGATGTTATATACAGATATCACTGTAGACTTTCAGAGTGCCCAAAAGATTTGATAAGGAAAGAAAGGAAGGAAGGAAAAGAACAAGGCAAGACATTACCTCTGCCTCTACTGCCAGCTGATATGCGATCTTTAGTTCTCCTAGCTGCAGCGCCAGCTCAAAGCGATGCTCTGGGTCTGTGGACACAGCTAAGGCTTGTTGTTTGAAGCCCTGCAGAAGGAATACCGTTACAATTATTGAAATCTAAGTCACTAGGGAATTATAAATAGTAACATTTCGGAAGCCATTCATTCATTTACCTGTTTCTCCAGGAAGTGGGCAACACGTGTCCTCTGTTCTTTGGGGATGGTTGGAATGACTTTGTCAGCCATGCTGAAATCCCTTCTCATCACAGCTGTCTGATACTCCAAAACTGACACCAGCAGAGAATAGCTGACAATGTTTAGCTCTTTGTCTCCCAGGTACAAACGATTATCTTTGGGAATGTAACCCAGCAAATACATTGTCCTAAAGTAAGACAAGTTGTATATCTGCTACTTTTTAATGTTTCCGTCACAAAACTACACAAACATACCAGCAATATGATTTAGTCACTATTACTGTGAAAATAAACTACCCCACAGATTGGGCTCTAACACTGGCAACAGTTCCTACTGCCCCCAGAAAAGGGATCCGCATGACTTCAAGGATCATGGAAAGTGACTGAGTGGTTGTACAGTTCCAGGGACACTTTCACTAGAAAAGCTGACAGCCAGTTTGTGAGGCCACTGGGAGCAAGTAAAACCCCCCAATGTCACGGCTGTAAGAAGGGTTAAGCAACCTGCTAACAGACTTCAGTAAGTTTCTGCATAATTTGAAGCTTGTGAAAAATGACCATACTCCCATTAGGATGTGTGTTTAATATTTTCAAACTGGAGCTGATGGGTTCTTTTTAAGCTTGGTGGTGTTCACACTGCACTCAAGCCTGTGTGAACCAGGTCTTAATGTTTTTCCATAGTCACAAAGACTCTCACTGCTGCAAGCTAGGACATTATTCACGAGGACTGGTAGTCTTTTTTTTTTTTTAATCCCATTCCTTTATACAGCTAAATGTTACAAGTATACATAAGCTAAGAATGAAGCCACTTACCTGTCCAAGTGTGCAATGGTAACAATTTCTCCTCCTACGTAGTAGTTGAGTCTGTTCACTGTGCTGGTGTAGATAAAACAGTCTCCAACCCACAAGCCAGTCTTTACTATTTCCTGAATTTCACCCAGAACCTGGTAAGAAAGTTATGAGTTCAAATATTTAATGCACATATGCTTTATTGGTTTTTTTGCCTTCCTCTGGATCAACTGTGGGTACAGGAAAGCATATATGGGGGTTTTCTATGTGCATGTGTGTATTGTGTTTTTTTTTTTTTTTCCTCTGTTGATTGAATGGGATGGACTTGGTCTTTTTTCAAACAGATAACTATGTAACTGTGTAAAAACATAAGGGAAAACAATGTCATCCAAACCACTTGTTACAATAGTTTAGATTAAAACTTTTCCTTCATTATTGTACATTATCCACTCAGATGATAGTGGAGAACAAGACCGCCACCATAAATATCTACACTCTGGCTACAGGACAGCACATAAAATAATGTGTTGTACTTACTTCAAAAGCATCCTCTATGCCATCCTCAGAAACTCCTTCATGCGTCTCCTGTGCTGCAGCTACTTTGTCAGACAAGTATTTGAGAATGAAGAATGATTCCTCTGTGGCAATGCAGACCAGCTCTCCAGAGTCTGACCAGAAAATCTGCAATATAGGAATAGCACAGTGTATGTAGTACTATATGGGACGAAAATATTCACTGTAGGAGAATCCTCTGGGTCCATGTGTTTTAAATGACAATGACCGATTAACCACCAGTGAAAGCTTTGTGAAAGTCACATTTACTGCTTTATAAACATAACCCTTCGACTTTTAACAATGCAAAGTAGCTATTTTACTATGACTACTATTCAAAAATTCCCCCAGAATCCTTTGTGCTGAACTTTTAGATTACACAAATTATGTCTTTACATACAATAAATATTTCTGCTTAGCATTTTGTGAACTCACGTGTTTGGGTTGGATTTCTATCCTACGAATAAGTTCAGTATTTTCCCAGTCATAGAAGGCCAAACCGTTAACAGAGCGGACACCAAGAAGAAAGCCGCCATAGATTCCTGGAAGAGTGTGCAATATATTTTGTTTTGTTTAGTTGCCAAATTATAAAAAGTTAATCATCAATCGTAGAATGAAACTAAAAATTAAGTGTATCTTGTGTAAAATATTAAATCTATATTTATTAATAAATGTATAAATCCTGATCAGTGACTTTAGAATATAGGTGTACCTTGGTTTACGAATGTAATGTGTTCTCCGGGACGTTTCGTATTGCGAAAAATTCGTAAACCGAAATGCAGTTTCCCATAGGAATGCATTGAAAACTAATTAATCCGTTCCAGAGATCAGGAAAAAAAAGTTAAAAAAAAAAAAAGTCGCTGTCACTATAGGTCACTGTCGGTTTTTAAATGTAATTACTGGCTTGTTTTTCCTTCACTATAGCTCAGAGAATCAGCTATCACTTTCCCCCAGCTAAAAGAAAGAAAGTTTCCTTTTAGTTTATTTCCCTGGAGTTTAAAGAAACAATGTTTCCTTTTATTTTGTTTCCCAAGATAAAAGAAACAAAGTATCCTTTAGCTCCTGGGAAAGTGACCGCTAATTCTGTGAGCTATAGTGAAGAAGAAGAAAAAGAAAAAAGCCAGCAATTGCATTTAAAAATCGGCATCATCATACACTTCGTATTGCAAAAAAATTTGTAAACCGAGGCATTATTTTCAATGGATGTTTATTCGCTCATGTTTTCTGATCACACACACCTATCTACCTGTTATGATGGCTGCTTCACTGGCCAATAGTAATGTTTAGGAGACAGAAAAGGGGAGACAAGCTTTGGTACTATCATACTCTTTTTAGGATAGGATAATGGACATAGATAAAAAAAAAGAAATTACGATAAAAGCTTAGAAGCCCTATAGAAGTTAAACATCCATGCTATTTCAGAAGAAGAAAACCAACCTTCTGCACCAAAATCAGGTTTAAAACTTTTCTTCTCTTTGAAGTTTTTGAAGATCTTCACTACACTATTGCTTTCACGAATAGCATACCTGCAAGTGATATGAGAATTGAAATGTTAGCTGTAAGGTTATTTGATTTCTCTGTGTATACAATACCAAGCTATTGTGGAAAATGAATAGTTCAGAGTCAACCAGGAGTCTGAGGTATATCCTGGGTAATCTCTTCAGTACCTGAGCAAACTTTTCAGTTGACTAATAATTAGCACTGAACATGTATAATTTTGGAACATGCATCCCCAGTGAGTAAAAATCTGCAAATATTTGGGGACTTTTAAAAAAAAAATGTTTTTGCTTAAAGTGACACTAAAGAATTTTGTTTGGCTTAAAATAAAAAAACAAATTATACTTACCTGCTCTGTGGATCTATATTACAGAGTGGTCCCTTACCTCCTTGACAGTCCCCTGCTGGTGCGGTCAGCTTCTCCTTTGAGCCTATGGCTCCCACTGCTTTCAGGGTACTTTAATGAGGCTTATTTGCTCTGCTAAAGACATTCTGAAACATTCCACTTACTCAGAGGAGTCATGAGCCCAAACAAACTCTTGTGCAGATCCAAAGCTCTTGTTTCTCAGCGCCATAGCTGTGTATATAATGTATTCTCCATCGCCGCACACAACCACGAACCTAAAAATCAGATAGCGACTTATGAGCTGTAGAGTGTATGCACTTGCATAATAAATACTAGTCACGACCCATAAAAAGTCCTTACCTGCCGTTGGGATTGTGTTGTATGGTCTGTGGATAGATTTCACAGCTGCCCATGTCCTTCACAGCGAGAGGGAGCCGTTCTCCATCCTTAATTTCTGTTTCACCCATGGCTTTTAGATTAGCCTGTTGCACTTCAGAGTGCTTAGCCCAGATGATTTTGCCATTCGCATCCATAGACATTGCTGGCTCTTCACGACCCAGCTAGAAAGAGAACAGTCATATAGTTCAATACCAGCAATGCAGAGGCATCTGTATATCTTTAGGACCGCCGAGGAGCAGATATACTGCTACAGGGAAGCCACCTTGTGCAAAATCTCGTATATAAATGTGTTGCTAAACTTCAACCTTGGGGCGCGCATGTGCGCCACCGCCGGGCCGCTTTGGCTGTTTGTATTTACAGTAGAAACCAATCTGCAGATGCCGAGCAGTGGATGTCTGCTAGCACCCAATGATCGTCAGGGAGAGACACAGAACTGAGCACTGCCTATGTAAACAAGGCAGAGCTCCGTTCTGATAGGGAAGAAGTGATGAATCTTGTGTTCCTGCAGAGCAGGGAATAGCATCCATCACTTCCCTTAGTAAAAGCAGCACACAGTTTACACAAAAGCACTAGCTAGGCACACATTTAACCCTTTGATTGCCCTAGATGTTTAACCCTTTCCTAACCAGTGTCATTAATACAGTGTCAGTGCATATTTTTAGCACTGGTCACTGTATTGGTGTTACTGGTGCCCACAAAGTGTCAGTGTCCAATTGTCCGCTGCAATATCGCAGTCCTGCTATAAGTTGCTGATCGCTGCCATTACTACTATATAAAAAATTCCAGTATATATACACCACCACTTGTAGCTGCTATAACTTTTGCACAAACCAATCAATACATGCTTATTGGGATTTTTTTTAACCAAAATTATGTAGCAAAATACATATTAGCCTAATTTTATGAAGAAATTTGATTTTTTTTACAGGATATGTTTTATAGCAGAAATTAAAGTATATTTTTTTTGCCTGTCTTTTTTTGTTTATAGCGTGCAAAAAGAAATCCGCAGTGGTGATCAAATACCATCAAAATAAATCTCTATTTGTGGGAAAAAATAGCATAAATTTTATTTGGGTACAGAGTTGCATGACCGTGCAATTGTCAGTTAAAGCAACGCAGTGCCGTAATGCAAAAAAAAGCCTGGTCAGGAAGGGGGAAGGTAAATTTTCCGGAGGACAAGTGATTAATATGGTAGTTTTTTTTCAAAGGGTAAAACCTTAATATTTTCTCTTACACAAATAACTTTACATGACCAGCGGCACCATTTTTTCTTAAATGATACCTGAACCTTTCCATGACTTACCTTAACAATGATGCTGCCCTCATCATACCCAAGAGCAACATTGTTGGAGCCCCGGAGTCCACACACACACCAGACTCGCTCCATGCCATAGTTCAGAGTACTCTCAAGTCGATAAGTGCTGGAATGCCAAATCCTAACAGTGCCTGTTGGGAAAAGTTTCATAAAATTTGATTACCTTGTCCCCCCTAAAACATATAATTCTATCTAAAATCATCTTCCTGCTTCTCACAATACAGGGTTTCTAGCCTAAAATGTGTACACATTCTGATGTCTGAACTTTTATACAATATACCTCTATTGCTATAAATTAAAGAAAAAAAAATCAATTTTTCATGTATTAACCCAAACAAATCCCCTTTTATTCCTGAAAACCAGTAAGGCCTAATGAACACTGGGGATTTTGTAAATGCTTTTCTCCTCGCAGGAGAAAAGCAACATCAAGAACATGCCTATGCAGTGTTTAGCAAATGGTTTAGGAGTGTCTAGTGTTTGGGCATTTATTTATTGGCTGAAATAATAATTTATTCTAGCCATTGAAATGAAAACAAATGGTCAAGTGCTAAATGCACCTAGCATTTATGCAGTTTTTTTTCCTGCCAAAAATACACCTTTCTTTTCTTTTCAATGGGTTTTTATTGGTATTTTAGTATTTGAAGTACAGAATACAAACTTGACCACTTTCAAAGACAAAAACAGAATTTCATCCAGCACCAGTAGTCAACAGCGGTTTAAAATGTATGAAATATAGTTAAAGTAGGTAAGGGTTTGGATAATATATCCAAATACAGAGGTAGGAAAAACATTTTGTGTCGGATAGGTAATAAGTGCATAGAAAAGTTGTTCGTCTATAGTTTCACAGCCGACATCAACGTGAACTATAGCGAAGAAGATATGTTAAAATGCTAGAGCCGAAAAACTTAAGTTAAAAAAAAAAAAAAGAAGAAGGGGGGGGGGGGGGGGGAGAGAAAGAGAAGAAAGGAAGGAAGTAGGAAGTGGACGTTCCCAAAGCTTGAATTCAGTTAGTGAGGTATGATTGGGTTATAGTGAAGGAAAGCTATTCGCTGAGATTTCCAGGTGAGCATATTGAATCCACGGAGTCCAAATTTTAAGGAATCTCTCGTGGGAGTCTGAGAGTATGCTAGCCAATTTTTCATTTATTAAAAAGAAGTCAAGGCAGCGATGAACTTCCGTAAAGGAAATTAATTGCGGTTTCCAGGCTTTCGCTATGGTTTGTTTGGCCGCCAATAGTACATAGGTGGCTAGTTTAAATTTGTGTTCAGACAGACCCGGAGGTTTTAGGTGTAAAATAGTGTACCACAGAGTCTCTCAGGAAGGGGTAGGTGAGTAGAGATTGAAGTAATTTGAGGAGTTTTGTCCAAAATCGGGAGATGATAGGGCATGTCCACCATATGTGTAGGACATTGCTCGGTGCGTTACAGCCACAAAAACAAGTGTTGGAAGAAGATGAGTAGAGTAAAGCTAGGCAGGATGGGACAAGATACATCTTGTCACTGTTTTAAAGGCCAATTCCATGGTGAGGACATTGATGGAGCATGAGGTCATGATTAACCATATCTGTGACCAACATGCATGATCTTTAGTGCCTTTGAGGTCCCTTTCCCATCTGGAGATGTAAGCATGGCTATTGGGGTTCCGCAGGTTAGTGAATTGCGAGTACAGAATTGAGAGAAGTTTAGGGGAGAGAGGTGTCCGGTGGCAAATATGTTCAACAAGGATAGTTGTGTGGTCGGATCTTTATTAGTAAGGATTGAAGTTACCCAATGATTGGGCTGTAGATAGCGGAAAAGTTCCGTTGCGTGGGGGGACGGCGCCCCTTGTGTTTGTCCCTTATTTCTGCCCAGGTGTAAACTGAGCAGCCCATAAGAAATGAGTGAATACAATGGAAGTTGTGGGAGGTCCACCAGTGAAAGGAGGAAAATACCCCTCTCTTGAACTCACAAGTGATGGGTTTTTTTCTGGCTCTAAACTCCTATGTACACACCTATGTGTGCATGGACACATAGGCTAACATGGAGGGGCGTTTAGCAGTGGAAAAAAAAAAAAAGTCAAAACACCCATAAAACAGACGTTTTTGAGCTCAAGTGTGCAATGAGGCCTAAAACATTAATCTAGTTAGTCATCATTGTTTACTGTACAACTTAGTAAGCCTCATCCTTTTTAAATGCCCCTGCAAGTATTATAACCTGTTCAAAATGTTTTTTTTTTTCTGCACTCATAACATCTCTACCAAAATGTACATTGAAATCATTCACAGACTTACCATCTTCGGAGCCTGTGATTATAATAGGGAGTTCAGGATGGAAACTGACACAAGAAACATTCTGAGCATGTCCTTCCAGAGTTTGGACGCACGTCTTGTTCTATACAGAAAAATATAGGAGAAAATCAAACAGCAACTCTATGAATGATCCTAAAGGAGAACTCTAGATTCATTCAAGAATTCATTCAAGAATGCAATAAACATTCCCAGGAGCATGCAGTAAATATGAAAATGGCCGATCATGGAAACCAGAGAACATTAACCCCTTCACACCGGCGCCTCCCGGCCCTTTAAGAGTTTCAGAAGCCGGGAGGCGGGACAGGCGGGGTTTAGGGATCATGTGACCACCGTGACGCGTTGTCACGGCGGTCACATGATCAGGAAAGGTCCCGATCGAAAGAGGAGACTGGGACCTTTCCATGAGTACCGGACATGTGTGCTGGGAGCGCGCACTCAGCACATTTTTTTTTTTTTTTATTAGAACGCAAATGTGCAGCAGCTCGGCGTCTAGGCCCAGACACCGGGAGGCTGCACATTTGTGTGCGGCCAGCATGAAGAGGTTAAGCTGTTAGTATATGACTCAGACCCACATGAAGAATAGGATGGAAGGTTTATAAATGCTAGCATCCTCGGCAGTCTAAACTATTGGTGCGAATGCTTCTTTTATGCACCAGTTATTATCCTCCAGTTGCGAAAGGACAGAAGCAAAGCCAATTTACCTTGGAAGGGTGGCAAAGCTGTAGGGCTTCAGATAATTTTGTATGACTCAGTTCTGCCAGCAATAACATGAAGAAGAGGAGACGTCATACAATCATTCTTGATTTTTGAATTATACCTCATCATAGAGACTGTTAGAACCCAAGATTAAGGGGACAGTTTAGCTATAAATATTGCTTCCTGAAGTTCTTCCTCAACATGAATACTGGAAATCTAACAAACCTTCCTATAACTAAACAGCTGTGGTTTAACTCTTAGAACAGCCAGAATCCAACAACACATCGATAAACAGCCACATTTTCCTTTGCACCATAACTAAAAACCATGTACATTTCTTCGTGCAACCCATGATTTCTCTCACTAACCTGGTAGTCCCAAATCTTTACAAGTCTGTCATCAGCTCCAGAGATGAGGTATGGCTTGTCACCTCCACTATAATAATCAATGCAGTTCACCCCTTTCTCGTGTCCCTCGAGAGTGAAGTTAGGGGAAGAGGAGCCAAGCTGCCAAACCTGTACAAAAAAACATTGACAGTACAAGTAAAATAAGATAACAGCACAACTTATAACATTAAAGAAGAACTAAAGGCAAATCTTTTTTTTTTTCATTTTAGATTGAGTAAGGGAGAGTTATAACCCCAATCAGTTTCTTTTGCATTAGTGTCCCATTGGGGAGATTTCACTGTCCCATAGCCAAAATAGGAAATGAAAATAAAATCCCTCCAAATAAGGGGGAATCACCAGAACTAGTTTCTCCATTGATATAATTCCACTCTGTTCCCATTCTAGTGACAACCCAAAATTTGGAATTTTCTTTCACTCTTGGTGATAACAGTATACAGGACAAATAGGGTGAATTTCTAATGGAAACACGGACAGCAATAACAACCTGACAGGTGATCTAATCCCTCTCCACTCTATCTAAAACAAAAGGAAAATATTTTACCTTTAGTTATACTTTAAGGACCTATCCCACCATCATATAAAGCAGCAATGTTTGGTGTACCTTAATAGTGCGGTCAAGTGAAGCACTTGCAAACTGGTTGTTGTCCTTGGGGTTGATGACAATTTGCATGACGTAGTGTGTGTGACCTTCAAACACCTGAGAGCAAGACCATTTCTTATCCCAATCCCAAAGTTTAATCATCATATCATCTGCAGGAAAAAGACAGACATAATTCACACAAAAACTGTACACAGCTCATGCTAACATTACTATACAAAAACAACACATTTTATTTCAACATTATCAGTAAACATACCACTGCTGGTGAGAATGAAAGGCTGTGTGGGGTGCACAGCGATACAACGGATATAGTCCGAATGAGCCTCAAACATGTGAACCCGTTCCAATGTATTGTAGTTGAAGACTCTGATTTGCATGTCATCCTTAGGATAGAAAATGAGCAGTGAACTTTACATCTTCACATAGAATGGATCTTAAGAGATATTACTTACATGAAAAATCAAATAAAGGGAAACCTTTCAAATTAGAGCCAAAAGTATCATTGTTAGTCCTATGTCCTTTTTATTGAACACTTTGAAAATTTAACTAGCAGGCATTACCTCTGCAATAGAAAGCATCAACCACAGTGGACCTTTGCAATCATCCCCATCTGGACTGAAGTATTCCAGCCATGGGAGAATTATGGAAAGTCCATGCTTAGCCGTTTAAAACAACAAGACCTAGGCCTTACATCGCAGAGTAATGAAGAATCTATTTTTAGTGTCATTCCATCAGTAGTGAAACACTGTTTTTCATGTGCCTGCAATTTAGTGAAGCCTTGATGGTTCGGCCAGCAAGGCAGCCAGAACATAGGAACAGGAGAGCATTTTCTCTGCAAAATGGATAACAGGCACATGGTGTGGCAGTCCATGTATGTATTAATGAGTTCCAAGTGGGCAAGGGTAGTCCAGTAGGCACTAAGGGCAAGCTGCAAAGAAGCGAAGCATAACTCTGCAGAAGGGAAACAAAGAAACACAGCTTCCTATTAACCACTTCCAGTCCAGGCACTTTTACCCCCTTCCTGTCCAGGCCAATTTTCAGCTTTCAGTGCTATCACACTTTGAATGACAATTGCGCGGTCATGCAACACTGTACCCATATGAATTTTTTAGCATTTTTTTGAGACAGATAAAGCTTTATTTTGGTGGTATTTATTCACCACTGGGATTTTTTTTTTGCTATGTAAATTAAAAGTCCAAAAAGTTTGAAAAAAAGTGTTTTTCTTATAAAATTTTGCAAATAAATAGTATTTCATCATAAATCTTGGCCAAAATGTATTCCGTTATATTTTTAGTAAAAAAAAAATAAAAATAACCCAAATTAGTTTATAACCAAAAATTAATAAATTTTTTTAATATTATTTATTATTTTTTTCCATACTGTCACCCTAGCAGTACAGTGTCACCATGGTGACACTGTACTACTTGTGGGGGGTGATGAAGATTTTTTTTTTTTTTTTACACTGATTGCTTTTACACCCATAAAGGATGTAAAAGCAATCATTTCTCCTTCTCTCTAGCTGCATTCTTGCAGCCATTGAGAACTACTGAGTTGTGATTGGTCACAGCTTGTCACATGGTACAAGGCTGTTGTGAATAGCCTTGTACTATGTGACCTCTGTGATCATTCACAGATTTCACACATAGTAAGCAATGATATCACAAGTGACATCTTGCTTACTACTCTGCATGTGATCACTGATTGGCCAATCAGTGATCACATGATCGGGACCTCGCACAGAGGTCCCGTCCGACAATCGGTGTTCCACTGTGTCCAGAGGACACAGCGGGCACTGGATTGCGGTGCTGCGCGCGCCCAGGGAGCGCGCACAAGCAGGGTGCGGGGAGGATATTTATAAAGGGCCACCCGACCCTGCACTGCCACCGTCTGGCCGTTTATATATAATGGCCGGACGGGAGGTGGTTAAATCTCTTCCCAGTACACATTTAGAGGTGCTGTGTTTCTTTGTTTCCCTTCTGAGGAGTATATTCTCTGCCCTTCTTGGAGACAAATCACTACAGACAGTTTCACCAGTGTGATGCATGTGTAACACATCTTGGGGGTGTAACCAGCAGGAGATATTACTGGCAGAGCCTGAGATTAGTCTAACATACATCTTTGGGGTGTAGGCAGCTGGAGATACTGTTGAAGTCTGGCTGAGAGTGTGTGCTGTGACCAGAACATGGGTGTTGCAGCTACTACCTTTACATGAAAAAGTCATTTAGCCCAAAAGTCTCTTGAAGAAATTAAAGAGAAGGGCACTTCATAGTATCCAACAAAAACAAAACCCAACAGGCAAACTGGCAAGTGTAGGCCTACAGAAGTAAGAGGAGAGCACAATGAGTGCTAGATTCTTTCCAGGCAGCACAGTGGCTTAGTGGTTAGCACTGCTGTCTTGCAGTAACAGAGTACTCAGTTTGAATCTTTGTTATGACATGGAGTTTGCATATTCTCTGTGTGATTGCATGGGTTTCCTCCCACACTATAAAGACATGCTTGTAGGTTAGTTGGCTCCTGTGTAATATGGCCTTAGTATGTGTGTATATGCATGTGAGACAGGGACTATAGTTCCTAAGAATTTTGGGGATGGTCTGATGCGAATGTAGAATATATTTAAAAAGCTATACATTGTCAGTAATATTCAACTGGGAAAATTCATCCTTGGCCAAGATATGTAGTAGGCGGCCTACTGAACAAGAACATTCTCTGATCTGACTGGAAATTAGCAAACTGAGTGAATGACCTGTAACAGCAGTAAGTACCTTTACGGATAGTCATCAAAGGTGAAATGCAAATGGTAACCAAAATACAGTATAGCAAGCATATAAAAATTAGAATATCACATTAGAAATGTTTTGACTTTTTATTCATTTTTACCCTGCACCAGGACCAGGGCATTGTTTCCAAAAAATGTCGCTGAATTACTTTAGTGAAAATGTCAAACTTACTGCTCCTGTGACGACCCAGTTTTTCCTAGCCACAAACTTCGCCGCTCTGACTGGCAAATCACATACTTCAAAAGTTTTTACAAGTGTCTGAAAGCACAAATAAAAGTTTTAAGACAAACATAATGAAGCACCAAAGTGGTGAGTTTGAAACTTTTCACCAATTAAAGATAAGAATTTAACTTCATCCCAGTTGGGTTAAAAAAATAAAAAAATAAACACAGACACAACGTCTACTAATTTCACCCCATAAATAAACCATAAATTAGTAAATGGCAGCTTCCCTGGGAACACATTCCTGGAAACCGCTCTGTCTGGTTTCCCCCACTGTCTTACTGTACATCTTCCCTACACCCAACTTGATAACAGGCGCTCATGTAGCTGGGACCTAGGGACAAGCCATAGAAAGAAGATATTTAACCATTTCACCTCCAGATACCTTAGTACCATTTAGGAACTTCCAAAGTATCTTAATACACCAGTAAAAATGTGTGGGTATAGCTGCAACAATTGATATATATAGCCATAGAAAAAAACTGAAATGAGGCTACCTGTCTGAAATACTTCTAAGCCAAATAGGTGGCATTGGTGTAACCCAAAGCCTACTGAAGCAGATGAAAGACACTAAGGGGCTCCTTCAGTGCCAGTGTTTCTCTGCAGTTAAATGATACATTCACTTTTTATATAAAAATAATAAATGCACATCTTTTTGCAGGAAAAAAAAAAAAAAGAAAAAAGGGAGGTGCATTTTTAATTTTTTTACACTGCAAGCATTGCATCTGTGATCAGCAGATCAGAGGTGGAATGCTAGGATCCTGGGAGATGTTCAGTCAGCTATCTGCCTGTGACTCATACAGATAGACAGTTACTGAATGGCAGGAAGACTCAATGAACTACAAGAGCGCTCACCAGGACCCTTGCAGTTTGTTGAGAACTACAAGTCTTAAGCTGCAGCGACAGGGCCACACTGCTTTCAAATTATTACAGTGGGTGTAGGGAGAAGATCCCCACCCGCTGTCACTGGGAGGAGATCGGAGGAGAGGGGAAGAGGAGGTAGGACCTGGAACATGTTATGTTTCACCCTAAATACCAGTGGAACATGTTACATGTTCCAAAGGTAAAGTTAACCTTTAATGAATGTGCACCAAGCCAGGTATAGTATATGCATAGTTACATTAGTCCAAGCTGGACCAATGTAACTATGTAAAATATACCATACCTGGAATTAATCTGGAATGTTTGAAGATTTTTCATTAGGTATATTTTCCCATGAATTAAATAGCAGCAAACATAATTTATGTACACTGTATACAGTATGTATGTTTTTAATTCAATACATTTAAAACATATATTTATAACGCAGAGACAAGTTATCCTGCATTACCTGTGTCTCATGATTCCAAACACAAACACTGCCATTGTACAGGCTGGCCAGCATCCATGGCTCTGTTGGATGTAAATCAACACTTTTCACTCGGTCAGACCGAGCGGTGAGCTTCCTCTTGATATCAAGTCGCAGAGGCTGTACACAAAAAATTAAAACACAGTGTTAGTAATACAAAACACCTTCCATTGCTGTATTTATATATTTTCTATAAATCTCATGTCTACCAGATGAGGAGTGGGAGTATTAGGGTATAATGCAAAACAACTCATGCAGGTTGCAGCTATAAAGTGCCAGAGAACTGTATAACGAATGACAGCCACTGCAAATGTTTAAAGGATACATTCACCTTTGGGAACATGTTACATGTTCCACCCATTTTTAGGATGTAACATGTTCCCATACAGTGGTGTATTTAGGTTTTGTGCTGCCCTAGGCAACACAAAAATCGGCTCCCCCCCACGGAGGGACCCTGACACCGACCAACACCCCCCTCCCCCACAAACAGAGCCTGGTATTGACCAACACCACCCCATCTCCACCTGAGAGAGCCTTCCTCTACCACCGCTCCCAATACACTGGCCACCCCACCCTGGCGAGAGGGAGAAGACACTCACATTCACAGCTCTGGATATCCCAGGGAACAAGAGTCGGGCTCTGCATACACCATCAAGCAACCCGCAGCCTCTCTTAGATCCCTTCTTCCATCCCTTCTTCCGGAGGGCCATGCTGCCACCCTAGGCAAATGCCTTGTGGTAAAATACACCCCTGTTCCCATAGCTGCCCCGCCTCCCTCTGACAGAGTACAGGGAGAAGTCTCCCCGTACTATCTGTCAAATTTGAAAACAGATGCACACGGCCGCATCATTCATTCACAGACTTCCATGAATGAATGAACTGCAAGTCCTGGCGGCCTTAGTGGCTGTTGGCTTGTAGTTTTCAATGAGCTACCACAGCGCTCCACAGCTTATTGAAGCTGTCAGAATATCTGCTTGACTGTACATCCCGTACGGCAAGCAGATATTCTGACAGGTCTGTAGGAAACCTGAGTGGCAACAGCGCTCTACTGATCGATGGTGCAATGCTTTCCTGGCTCCTGTAGACAAATATAATAAATGCAAATTTTTTTACCTGCAAAAAAATGTGCATTTATTATTTTTGTCTAAAAGGTGAACATATCCTTGTCAGGCAGCGGCTCACTTTATTCATCCTGCCAGTGGGCTGCAATTCGGTGGATGCTTCAGAACTGCTTCCATCTACCGGGAGGAGAGGCACAAGAAGGGCGGTGTTTTTATGAACCAGTGTACACATGGAAAATATGAGTGTATTGATTTTTATGGTGCTGTGTCAATGAAACGTACTACACTAGGGGGTGTGCTCTCTTTTTGTTTTTATGTTCATAGTGTTCAGGTCACCTGGGGAAGTTGTGAGAGCTGCATCAATAAGTGTCACTTTGAAAGTCATTTACTGAACTTATTGGGGGTTAATGGTGAAAAGCGCACCAGCTGGAGGTTTTGTCCTATGAGTGTTGGTGTGTACGTTAATAGCACTTTAACCTCCCTGGCAGTATGATTATTTCAGATTTTTGGTGCTGAAAGCGGTACTTTTATTTTGCATGGAAATTTGACGTTTTATATTGTAGGCCTGTCATTTTTAGGAATAACTCACTGAAATCTGTCCGAACAAGAGTCTAGTAAACATTCCGGATATGATAAAACTTGAAACACAAAATCATAAATTATAATTTAATAAATAATCATAAAAAATAATAATATAATAATAATAATAAATTTAATTCAATAATATAATCAAACCAAAAACACTGAAATTTGAAATATAGCGCCAAGTTCACACATCACTGAGCAAAGTCGCACTATCGTTTTCAGTGTCTGATGACGAATTTCCCCCACGAATCATTATCACTCAATTCTGCAAGTGGTTCTAATTTACTATCGCTGTTCTCTAGCCGGTCTAAAACCGCTTTTGACCTAAAGTGACGCTTTTTGGACGCCATGTACGTTTCTCAGTTTCCAGGCAGAAAGAACAGTAAAAATGCAGGCAGGGCGCCGGACAAAGCAGTAAAGACAAAATGTATGTGAAATGCTTTGAAACAGTAATGTTTACTACGTCATATTCGTTTATTAGAAAATGACAGTTTCTAAAATTTTTAAATTTGCCGCCGGTTCCAGCCGGGACCGGAGGAGATGGCCGGGGACGCTGCAGGGGATGCATCGTGGGAGCGAAGGACAAGGTAAGAGCTGCAGGGACTCCCTGAGCAACGCCGAACGGTAAGCCCGACTGTAGCTTGGGGATACCACTTGCGGTACTGAAATTTTACTACCGAGCTACACTCGGGAATACCGCCAGGGAGGTTAAAGGTGCTTACAGACGCAAGATTGTATCCACCAATCAATTATTGTAGAAATGTGAACATCCATCTGCTGATAGCAGGTAGCTGCCATAAGGGAAATCACCATCAGGTAACAGAACATCTGTATTCTATGTAATAAAGGGTGGACAGGAGTCACATGATCAGTGCACACTGTGACTGAAATCTACACACCACACCCTTCACAATACCATTATACACTGCTCAAAAAGATTAAAGGAACAATTTTTAATCAGAATATAGCATCAAGTCAATTAAATTGCTGGGATATTGATCTAATCAGTTAAGCAGCAGAGGGGGTTGGTAATCAGTTTCAGCTGCTTTGGTGTTAATGAAATTAACAACAGGTGCACTATATGGGAAACAATGAGACGACTCCCAAAACAGGAATGGTTTTACAGGTGGAGGCCACAGACATTTTTTTCCCTACTCTTTTCTGACTGTTTTTCACTAGTTTTGCATTTAGCTAGGGTCAGTGTCACTACTGGTAGCATGAGGCGATACCTGGACCCTACAGAGGTTACACAGGCAGTCCAACTCCTCCAGGATGGCATATCAATACATGCCATTGCCAGAAGGTTTGCTGTGTCAGCACAGTCTCAAGAGCATGGAGGAGATTCCAGGAGACAGGCAGTTACTCTAGGAGAGCTGGACAGGGCCACAGAAGGTCCTTAACCAATCAGCAGGACCAGTATCTGCTCCTTTGTACAAGGATTAACAATATGAACACTGCCAGAGCCTGACAAATTGACCTCCAGCAAACCATTGGTGTGAATGCCTCTGACCAAGCAATCAGAAACAAACTTCATGAGGATGGCCTGAGGGCCTGATGTCCTCTAGTGGGCCCTGTGCTCACTGCCCGGCACCATAGAACTCGATTGGCATTTGCCATTGAACACCAGAATTGGTAGGTCAGCCACCGATGCCCCGTGCTTTTCACAGATGAGAGCAGGTTCACCCTGAGCACAGGTGACAGACTTGAAAGGGTTTTGAGAAGCCGTGGAGACCGTTATGCTGCCTGTAACATTGTTCAGCATGACTGTTTTGGTGGTGGGTCAGTGATGGTCTGGGGAGACATATCCATGGAGGGATGCACAGACCTCTACAGACTAGACAATGGCACCCTGACTGCCATTAGGTATTGGGATGAAATCCTTGGATCCATTATCAGAACTTACGCTAGTGCAGTGGGTCCTGGGTTTCTCCTGGTGCACGACAATGCCCGGCCTCATGTGGCGAGAGTATGCAGGCAGTTCCTGGGGGATGAAGGAATTGATTCCATTGAATGGCCCCCACACTTGCCTGACCGAAATCCCAGAGACCACCTCTGGGATATCACGCTTCGGTTCATCCAACGTCACCAGGTTGCACCTCAGACTGTCCAGGAGCTCAGTGATGCCCTGGTCCAGATCTGGGAGGAAATACCCCAGGACACCATCCATCGTCTCATTAGGATCATGCCCCGACGTTGTCAGGCATGCATACAAGCACATGGGGGCCATACAGACTACTGAGAACCATTTTAGACCATTGTGAGTTGCTGCAATGACATTTCAGCAAAGTGGACTAGCCTGCTGCATCATTTTTTCACTTTGATTTTCGGGGTGTCTGTGAATTCAGTCCTCTGTAGGTTGAGAATTTTCATTTCCATCAAACGATGGGCCATCCTTACAGATCACCCAGTCCATATCAGTATAGATATCCAGCATGAGATTTTTTTCCCCATTGAGATCTGATGTGTTTTCAAAGTGTTCCTTTCATTTTTTTTGAGCAGTGTGTATGCAGACTACACCACCCCCACACCTAGTCTGTCACTGACCCCCATGACACCCGGGTAATCCCCCCTGTAGAGATGTCAGGCCATGGGACGCTGCATTCTATGCACTACATATAGAACTCCATGTCCCACACTCCCAGTGCTGGTATTGGAGGTCAGGCCACGTCCCCAGTACAGGAGTCTGCGATGTAGTCGTGTTGGTGCCCGGGTACTACAGTCTGCTCAGTCGGTACACTCACCATGTCTCCGGGTCCTCCTGCTCTCTCTCTGCTGACTGACGTGGAGCTTCCGGGAGCCCGGGCCGATCTCGCGAACTCCCAACCCTTCCACTTCCGGTCGGTTATTAGAGTCGGGGATGTGTGGCCGCCACCTTGTGACTGGCGAGAGTCAGAAATCCGTGACGTGGCTGGAGTAATGCGGAAGAGCAGCCATGCTGTGATTGGCGGATGTCCGGGGATGACTATTTCCAGCCTTAGGGGACGTGCCTGGCTGACAAGCGCGTTCTTAACATCTCATGCGCGCTCTCGTCAGCGGCGCTCCTTCCCCTTCCTGTGAACGTTGTGTGACTTCCGCTCCCGGAGTGCTCCGCGCCGCATCATGGACCATAGCGGTGAGTATCGGGGGGACAGTGGGCCGGGCTTCTCATTGCACCCCCGTGTGCCGGTCCCGCTGGGTGTATCATGGTGCCCCGTCTGACCATGACACCCACCCTGTCTCCGCCATGGTGGGCCGCCTTTACTGCTCCTCTTTCTGCTTCATGATACTCGGACGGAGCCTGAGGCCTGGGCCCACCAGCTTCCTCATCAGGGTGACAGTGCACGGCCTTTCTCCATCACTGATCAGACCGTACTCTGTCAGTGTCTGGCCAGTCAACTTCCATCCTCCTCTTGTCAGTGCTGTACCACGCCTTCTTCCATCACTGATCGGCCATTCCCTGGATTCCTGCTTCCCGTTCTTCCATCGTGGTCATATTCTGCCCCAAAGGCTTCTTCCTTTTCATTCTTCCATCTTAATCTTCTTCCACCCCAAGTCGTCTTCCTTCCCTTTCTTTCATGTTGGGCTTCTTCCTTTTTAATCTTCCATATCGGTCTTTTTGTGTCCCATGGTCTTCTTCCGTCACGGTCTTCTTCCGTCACGGTCTTCTTCCGTCACGGTCTTCTTCCGTCACGCTGCTCTTCCGTCACGGTCTTCTTCCTTCCCGCTCTTCCGTCACGGTCTTCTTCCATCACGGTCTTCTTCCTTCCCGCTCTTCCGTCACGGTCTTCTTCCTTCCCGCTCTTCCGTCACGGTCTTCTTCCTTCCCGCTCTTCCGTCACGGTCTTCTTCCTTCCCGCTCTTCCGTCACGGTCTTCTTCCTTCCCGCTCTTCCGTCACGGTCTTCTTCCTTCCCGCTCTTCCGTCACGGTCTTCTTCCTTCCCGCTCTTCCGTCACGGTCTTCTTCCTTCCCGCTCTTCCTCCGTCACGGTCTTCTTCCTTCCCGCTCTTCCTCCGTCACGGTCTTCTTCCTTCCCGCTCTTCCTCCTTCCCGCTCTTCCTCCTTCCCGCTCTTCCTCCTTCCCGCTCTTCCTCCTTCGCGGTCTTCCTCCTTCCCGCTCTTCCTCCTTCGCGGTCTTCTTCCGTCGCGGTCTTCTTCCTTTCCGCTCTCCCGTCGCGGTCTTCTTCTTCCTTTCCGCTCTCCCGTCGCGGTCTTCTTCTTCCTTTCCGCTCTCCCGTCGCGGTCTTCTTCTTCCTTTCCGCTCTCCCGTCGCGGTCTTCTTCTTCCTTTCCGCTCTCCCGTCGCGGTCTTCTTCCATCCCAAAGTCTCACTTTGTTAGTGTTTGACCAATCCCTGTCATTGCATTCTTCGTGTTGTGTTCAGCCAGACACCTGATTCCATCCTGGTCCTTTTCCATCCTTGCTTTGGTCAAATAAATAAAAATGTCAAACGTTAGTTGTTGGTGTTTTTGGTCTGAAAGAATGTTGTCCACCTTTAGTGAATCTGTTTTGTTTTTCTAATTATGCATAGTATCTTGTCTAAGGTGCCAAAATTCCACCAAAAACTGTTCTATATCAATACAATGGTTTGTTGCAATGCACCATGGTGATCATCACGCAACATGCAGATTTCCATTCCATTAACACTAAGGTCCTATTCATACTCGTAAATGGGTCTGTCTGTAATCATTTGCGAGCGATTGGCTGTGGACACAAGCAGTGTATCCATGGCTGATCACTTGCATGTAATTGCTCCATGAGTGATTACATGCTAGTGGCTGCAATTTGCTGCAGGAGCTGTCAGCCATCTTTCAATGGGGCTGTCTCCTACAGCTAATCGCCAGTGACCCCTGAAGGGGTTCCCACATATGATCACTCATGGGCCTCATTCACAAGTGTGAATGAGACTATTAACTAGATGGTAAAAATTAAATGTCCAGAGGGGTATCATTATAAACACTAATAAAGTGGACGTAAAGGCTGAAAGTTTTTTACTTTAATGTTTTATCTGCATTAAGGTAGAAAAACCTTTTATTGTCAGAGGGTCAGGGCTGCTCTGTGCAAAGCCATTGCACAGAGCAGGTAAGTATGAAATGTTTATTATTTAAAAAAAAAAAACAAACTTTACGATCACTTTAAAGTTCTTGTAACCCTGCATCTAATTTGTCATTTATATCCTATTGTAGACAATGATTTACAAGGGACAAACAGTATGGGATCCTTGAGTGGATTGGATGTCAGACGGCGAATTCCAATTAAACTCATTTCAAAACATCCAAATAAAAGTAAACTCTCCCCTCGACCCCAAAGAAATATGAGCAGAATCCCTGCCAAGTCTCAGCAAGGTGAAGAAGGTATATTGTATTATGCTTTAGTATTTGTTTTATTTCTGCAGTACACATTCTGTTAGGTGAATAGTTTTGTTTTTATTTGCAAGTTCCTCAAGGGCTCATTTACACTATGTGTGGTGACCAGTGTTTTCCGCACTGGACAAATACAGATCAACACTAGGGCACATAGAAAACAATACGCCCTGTTCATGCCACAATGCTGGTGTGATGTGCAGAGTGAAAAAAATGAAGTGTTCACTGCAAACAAAATAACCCACAACTGCCTGCATGGTATAACGCTGCTTTTTACCATGCCGTCTGGCGTGAACCTAGCCCATGGGTAGGCAACCTGCGGCTCTCCAGCTGTTGCAGGACTACAAGTTCCATCATGCCTCTGCAAGTCATAGCTGTGACTGTCCGTTTTGTAATGTTGCAATGCCTCATGGAAAATTTAGTTCCACAACAGCTAGAGAGCCGCAGGTTGCCTACCTCTGACCTAGCCTAACACTGAAAAATGAAGGCTGTTTCTATGTTTTACAAAGATAGGATCTGTTTTGCTAAGCAGGTTTGGAGGGAATGTGGTGGTACTGTCCACTGAAATAGATTTCTGGCTTTCTTTTGCAAATGTGTCTCATGGTTGGTTGCAGTTAGCACTGCCTTAGAAAATAAAACCTACAGTTTGACTCCTGAGTAACAGAAGGGTTTTTACATTCCCGTAGCAGAGCTGGGGCTTGCTATACAAGTTACAACCAACCTTACCATACAAGTATACAATCAATTTTACATTCGCCCAAACTATGTAATACGAGGTCCTACCTAACCTAAACTACCCAATCTGTGTCCAATCAGGCAATCCCTTGTACTAGATGCTTGTTAGTAGATTTAAAGATTGTACAATCAGACTGTGACATCTATGGTGAGCATAAAACAGTGCTTGTCTGATCTATCATAGGAACTGTCTTTAGTGTCAGAGGTCTTTAATACACAGTAATGATTTTCCGTGCTGTGTTTATTTGATACAGTCATTCATTTATATCTTAAGTGAGGCTAAAACTCTGGACAGAAATGTTTATTTTTATAAGGTCATTTCTCTACGTTTTGTGCAGTTAGTTCTTCTTTTGGTACAGTTAACCATCCTCTGGGTAATCCCAAGTTGAATGATTCCAGATTAGTTCTCAGACTCCGTTTCATTTTTGGTGTGACTAGTAGCCATTATGGCTGCTATTCCCCTGGCCATATATTGCTTACAATCCTCATTAGTTTGAGCAGCAGTGTAATTACATTGCCACTTGCTCTTTTGGATGACTTGGGTGTCTGACTCCTCGGCTGACCCACCCACTTACTATGCATCAGTTGGTTGACAGACCTGGAGACTGCTGCTCTGTCCCACACACCCAACGTTTTAGCTCATCACAGGTTACAGTCTGATTTATACCGTCTCCTTTAGCTGTCCATAGATGACCAGTTTAGTTTTAATTTAAAAGAATGAAAGGTTTCCTCCATCCACACTATCGAGGTAGATAGAGTGGAAGGGATTCCTCTGAGATTGTATTCTGACAGCAGGACTCAGCGTTGTCAGTATACACTGAACAGCAGCTGCAGCCAGTTGACTTCATCTGCCCAACTGTCCACCTTAGCCAATCAGAATAAGCCTTGTATTCATTGATAAAATACAAAGCTTCCTGTGAATAGCTGAACAGTGTTTGGCCTGACTCAATTTTGTTCCAAGAGTGGGACGGGAAGCCCCTGTACTGTTGCTGGAACCCAGCACTGTATACTGCATGTAACTGATGCTACATACAGTTTAGACAGCGCTCCCAGTGGCCTCATGTACTACCCCTGGTTCACATCTGTGCAGGTGGTGCCACTATGGGACCCACACAAATACCTGCAGCCGCACCACCCACACAGAGGAATGCGGGACCCACAGGCAGGTGCCATTAATTCTAATGGCATGCCTCCAGCACTGGAAACTGCAATTGTACGGGAACCTCGGTTCCCCTGCAGGCTGTGATTTCCCAAGTAGTGGAGAGACTTCTTCCCTGTGTGTCCTGTGGTAGGGGAGTCCATGCAAATGAATGGGCTTTCGTGCCCGAGCAAATCGTGGTCCGCACGACCGCACAGGTGTGAACCAGGGGTTAGTGACTTGTACCAGCTTGGTCCAAACAAACTGTTTAAAGTTGAATCAAACCCGAAGTTAGGCTTTATTTTTCTTGCTGTTAATTGTGACATGGTGTGTGATAGCACTTTGTAAACTCCACCTTTCATGGTAAAACAAATCTATAATATATATATATTTTTTTTTTTTTTTTGTCTCGAGAAGGTTTTGATTATAATGAAGAAGAAAGATATGAAAATAAAGCCAGTGACATGTTTGGCAATCAGAGGAGATTTCCAGCACACATATTTTGGGATTTTAAGGTACAGTGTCATTGTAAAAATGTTGTTCTAAGGAATAATGATTTCCATATTTATATTCTACTTTGGGGACGGGTTTGAAAACAACTTGGCTTATGCATCCTTGAAACACATTACTGTACTAACACTTTAAAATGCTTTCTCCCACAATCCAAGAAGTATAAAACTATTGTTTATAGTTGATGTGACTATATCACTGCTGTTTCTTACACGTAGTACATATATGTAGTGTGTATATATACATGATTTTGCATTTCCGGGTAGGAGGCGGGTGCGCCCTACTCCCCGCCGCTATTTGTGGTCGCGGCTGTCAATCACCTGGTCCTGACTGGTGATTGCCGAGCGTCTCCAACCCCGAGGGGGACGGGGACTGCTTGCAAACAAAACAGTTCTTTCACCTATCAGCTCCTACACACTGCTTTATGCACAGCCATGCAAAGCAGTGTGCTTATAGTGAAGCACAAATATACACAGCCCCACAGTAAAACATACACAGCACACAGTTAACCCTTTGATCTACGCACATGTTAACCCCTTCCTGAGCACTGATCACTATATTGGTGCCACTGGTGATTTCAGTGACACCAAGTCATTACCCCCCCAGTGTCAGAATGCCCCGCCATGATCGCTCATGAGCCCCGTGGCTGTGTCCATAGACAGACAGCGGGACTTGGCCCTGCTCCTTTGTTACTGGCTTTGACAGCTCATGGCTCCCAGTGCCTCAGCAAAGCCACTGTGACAAGTAAGTGAGGGGAGAAAAGATGTGCAGATGTGCACAGCGCTGGATCAAATGAGGGCTTAGGTAAGTAAAAGGAGAGGGTGAGGAATCATAATGGATGCCTATATTTTTTAACTTTTAAAGCAAGGAATGCATGAAGGTAAA
The DNA here is from genome assembly GCF_062004578.1 of Staurois parvus. Taxonomy (NCBI): domain Eukaryota; kingdom Metazoa; phylum Chordata; class Amphibia; order Anura; family Ranidae; genus Staurois; species Staurois parvus. The sequence continues at coordinate 922,922 of NW_028318066.1, forward strand.
AAAATGATTAGGCTTTAGAACCACTTTAAGTCCAGAAACTTTCCAGAATCTACTTTAGGCTCAGGGAAGCCATTATTTGTGTAAAGCATGATTCCTGATTTCCTCTCTGCCTTCACATGCTTCTATTTGGGTAAACATTTAATTCTTCTTTTCTTAGCTAAACCTTATCGGAGAAAAGGATGATACTCCTGTCCATTTCTGTGACAAATGTGGCTTGCCTATCAAGATATATGGGCGCATGGTAAGTAATAGTTTTAATGGAGCACACTTATGACTAGAAATGGAAGTTCCGGCTATGCAAACCTCTAGATAATGCATATAAAAGTATGGTGTGATGAGAACATTGCGTAACTCCAAAAAATTATAGTTTAGTCAGTATTTATGAAGTGCATAGCATGCTCCTGGTTATATATGTTTCTAGTTAAGAAAAACCCCTACATATGCTTTTGGCACTTTAAGAGTCCATGCACACTAGGCTTAAAAAAACACTGCTTTGTCTGTAGAAGCAGCTTAATGTTTTCTTATGTGTTCATGCACATTAGGACATTCAGCCCTGGTTCACACTGATGTGGTGCGGAATTCGCAGCGTTTTCAATGCGATTTCCGCACCACATCAGAATCGCACCCCGTTAATGCGAACCGCTGCGGGTGTGTATGTTGCGTTACCACCGTGAAAGTGGTTCGCAAAACGCGGTGCGATGTGCAGAATCAGATCGCATAGGTGTGAATACCTATTCGATCTGATTCTAGTGCAACCCAAAAAAGGGTCCTGCACATTTTTGGTGCAGGTGCGTTGTGAATAGAGCCATACAAAATGTATGGCTCCAATCACACCGCACGCAAAACGCATGTGATTTGCACAGTAATGCGGTGCAGTTCCTGTGTGAATCACATGTAATATACCACACCGTACATATGTGAACCCAGGCTCAGAGGCGTATTTTAAGCACAGTGTTTAGAGGGAGGTAAAAAACCCTTCTTTTCTGAATTTTTGAGAGGAGGTGTCTGGCAGAAAAAAAACCGCTAAAAGCTCCTGAATTGAAGGACTGTACAAAAACGTGTCGTACAGTTGTGGGGTGTTTTTTTTTTTTTTTTTTTTTTAAGCTCAGTGTGCATGGTCTGTAGTTCGTGAACTTTGTGAAAGTGCTAATGCCAAAACAATTTTTATTCTATGTACAGATTCCTTGCAAGCACGTTTTCTGCTATGACTGTGCTCTGTTGCATGAGAAAAAGGCAGATAAGCTGTGCCCAGGGTAAGTCATCTTCATACATTTAAGTTTTAATATATTTGATATTTTTTATAGATCCACTTAATTTATCAACCTCCCTCCCATTGATGTCTTGACATTGATTGTAGAAATCATATAGAGGTGTTTGCCATTTGTCTTTATATCACACATTCAGCATCTATTGTCCCTTTTTTATTTGCAGTAAATATCAATCTTTAAGTATCTTCCTCTATTTTATTTCTGTTGCTTTAGGCATGTCATGACTTATATCCAGTTCCCAAATATAAATTCATAGGTGTAATTGTTTCTTTACTACTATATTTAGTACTGTGCCCCACATTTTGTTTTTTGTTCTGCCACTTTTAATAGTGGATCCTAAACAATGTGTGTGTATCATTTTCTTTTTATTTTATTTTGTCATGTAATGTCTCTTTTTCCCCTTCCCAAAAGAACACTTGTTGAAGAAAGTACTGACACCTATAAACGTGTGAGGTAGGTTTTCAATAGTATAGTGATTTTCTTAAGGTCACAGGGTTTGTGGTGGAAATTTTTGCATTTTCTCTAAATGATGTGTGACAAGGGCTATACTACAAGAACGGTTTACTCAGAGTAGATGTAATCTTTCTTTGGGAGGTAATTTTATTATTGCAACCAGATATTTTTCATCCCACTTTTATTGAGTGTGAATGAATATCATTCAGCAGTGGACATCTGTTTTGCCCTATACATGGGTTGACTTCTGACAGATTATATGTAGCCTACTTATCCAGTTTGTGGTTACCCTGAGTCTCACTGGAATCACTTGTTACTGCATGCATATTTGCATGTGAAAATCCAGTGTTTATTTTTTATGGCAATATCTCACCACAGAAACTCCTCTGTGAAAAGCCTCATATGTCTAAATGCTGCTCTGATTAAACATGTTCTTAAGATTCTTATTTAATGCATATGTTGATGTTAAAACTGAAATCAAGGTTTTGTTATGTTATGTAAAATTGAACTAATGTGATAAAATGCTATGACTACTATTTTTAATTTTATGCTAAAAGTTAGTATATGTAAAACTTTTTGAAAGTGTGGAAGAGTTAAAAAAAACCCACAAACTTACATTTTTTTTTTTTAATTTATATTGCTGTCCCTGTATCTGCACTGGGTAGTTTTCTTTCTCTAATTGCACTGTTGACCATTGTAATGAGGACGGCAAGTTATGAGAAATCTATCATCTTGTGGTTGTCACCAGCAGAACTATAGGCAAAACTTTTTTTTTTTTTTTTTTTAACATTTTAGATAGAATAAGAGAGGGTTATAACCCGTCAGAATTTTTTTTTTCTATGTGTTCCATTGGGGAGATTTCCCTTCACTTCCTGTCCCATAGCTAGAGCAGGAAGTGAGAAATCCCTCCAAATTGAGGGCAGTCCTGGTTGTCATCAGAACTGGTATCCCCATTAAAAGATATCCTCTCTGTTGCTGTTTTGGAAAAACCCAAAATTTGGGATTTTTTTTTTACTTTCACTTTTGGTGATAACCGTAAACATGACAAGATATGATAGAGAGGAGATCTCCCTTATGGGCTCAGAAAGCAATAAAATCCTGCAAGGTGTTTGAATTACTCTCCACTCTATCAAAATTAAAAAACAAAAAGTTGGGTGCAAGGTTCAGTCCAATAATGCAGTTACCTCTCAAAGGTTTAGGAAACATTCCCACAGTTTCCTTACCACTTTTCCCCCCCCCAAGCAAACCACACCACCATCACCCCTCCTTCACCCCACTATACTTACTAGACCACCAATACCCATTGCATGTCCTTGCAGTTCAGCTCATAGACTTCTATAGTAGACAAATAGTAGCTGATCTGCCTACCAGTCCCACAAAATGGTATGGGAGCTTTGTGGAAACTTCTCCTTACTCTTTATAGTTGAAAAATACTCAGATGTTTGAAAGCCAGGTTAGCAGTATTGGTGGGCTACGTACTGTAATAAGAGCTTGAATTAATTATATTTGGTGGAGAAAAATGTGCTCGAGGCTCAGTCAGATTTGTAATTTTTTTTTTTTTTTTCTCCAGCAGAGCTCATTTGAGCAAAATTATTTTGGTTATGGGTACCATATCGGAGGGTGCTTGGGCCAATATTTCTACAGTGAGGTTTATTGTAACCCTTGTGTTTCTATTTATTCATCCCAGCAAGTATTTATCTTGGTTTGAAGTTAACATTTGGTCATAGATCAACTTTTTATCAGTACCTGACAGGTTGACCTGTATTGCAGTGCATTGTCTTTTTTTGCCGATCTGCCTCTTTTCAAATTGACCTGCTGAGAGTTCAACACGGCATAGATGGATCTTATTGCAAATTTGCACATCATAAGGATTTTTTGTGCCATTTAATTTAATTGTTTTTAATTAAAATGTAATTTTCTTTCTCATCCATTGAAGGACACAGGATGGTTTGTATTGTCAGGTTATAATGCTGCCCACAAGAGGGTTGAATACTGGCACAAAAAAAACAAATTGTAAGCCAGCCCAAGATAACCCACCCTCCTACTCCCACCATGCTTCCACTTTTGCAAGTGTCCTAGGAGGATACAGTAGATGTCTTTTATTCAGAGAAAAATCTAAACTTTTTTTCTAGCTTTTTTTTTTTTTCCTTTTCAAGACTCCTGCCACATTACTGCTGAATTTGTCTTTAAATGCAGCTATCTGCATTGGCCTTTCCTCAGCTTGACTTTGTGCTGAAACAGCCATTGTGGGTACTGGGTTCCGTTTGTGACACTTTCCAGACCTTTGTGTACTAGTAAAGGTTAACCTTTACTGAAGTGCTTTTCAAGTTCAGAGCCATTGCCTTAGCGCTTGCCCTTTTATTTAAAAACTGACTTTGTAAGTAGGCTGTTCAGGCCTAGCACAAGAAGCTACCTTGACTCTAAATATGAGATTTTTTGCTTTCCGTCGGCCTTAAAGCAGAAGGAGTTAATGATGAGGGATTGTTCTCTGGCATCATTCTTTGGGTGGAGTATTGCCTGTACTCTCCTGCCAGTCAGTGCTGAAGTACTGCCAGGCGTAACATTGCCTTCTCTGCTTTGTCCAGGGATGATTTTGCTGCAGTCATGCAGCATTTTATGAACCACATAGCATTAATTAGTGCATTTTGGCCGCAGAAGCCTTTATGTGATCGACCTGTGGCCTTTGAGCCCTCTGATGCCGGGTCTCTCCAGTACTTGATGGCTGATCCTGCATCTAAGGACTTTTATTAATGCGGTATGCACCACTTTAAAACCTGAGGAAGAGCCTGAAGCCTCCACCAGGATATTCCTTTAATGCCAGTTCACATATATGCGGTTTGAACTGCATCCAATCCACATGACGTGAAAAAACATTGCTTTCGATGGTGCCTGTTCACATATGTCCGGTGCACTGGTGGTGCGGAATCAGTGCATTTTGAGAAAGAGTCCTGTACGATTTCTGAACAATGCCTTCATTGCAGATTACGGGCTATTAACTTGTATGGAAACCGTTTCTAAACCACATATCTGTGAACAGGAGACGATCCTGAGCTATTCCTATCCTGAACCTGATGTAAACCTGACATTAACCTCTGAACAACTACTGTATCAATTAGCTGTGAAACCTGAGCTTCAATCTGCACCGAACATGTGTGAATCAGCTCTTGGGGCTGCTAAGACCACCAAGACCTTTCTAGTGCACCCACTGTTCCCAGTCTTTTTATTTTATAAAGACTGGAAACACCATGACAAGATCTTTTTATTTTCCAAGTATCTGCCAGCCTTGTACACATTTGAGGCGAATTTCACTAAAGTGGCCAACTCTTCTGAGAGGCCAGCAGTATGAAAAAATGGCTAGTGGTCTATTCTAGAACTCCTGTTCTCTCTTTCAGGTCCTGTACATCAACCTGTCCTGGTTGTGACCTTGATCTGTCAAACCCTGATTGACTCATCTAAGGCTATTAGATGGGACCTAATTAGTATGAAGGTTGATCCCAAAGTCACAGAGATTTAGACCTCATGTTTTGCAGCCTTGAGTATAGAGTGTAGACAGGTTGGGGGAAGTCTCCTAACCTCTCATGTGAGTCTCCTATCAGACAGATGTTAGTCAGGTGTTTTGACATTTTAAAAAAAAATTTCTCTGCATGACCGAGGGACAACACCTTTTAGATCTCCTATCAGGGATACAAGTGGTGACAAGAGTACTTATCCTTCTTCGTGTCTTGAAAAGTTCTTCGTGACCTTAATTCGACTACTGTTTTCCAGGTTTGCTAGGTTGCCACCTTGTTTCTGTTCACACATTGTCCAAGTTTTGCCAGGTGGATTCTCAGGGCTCATGCAATGCCAGCTTTGGGCATAAGGACCTTTTTTAGTTAACTTTTTGAACTACAGATAATCCTCAGTGTGTTTTTGGTGTTTTCTGTTTTTTTAACTGATTTTTGACATTCGGACAGTGCAAAACCTTAGTATCCTTCAGTGAACAAGAAAGAATATATGATTTTTATACTCCCCACAAGATCTTTTTCTTGGAGAGATGCAGGTCCCACCCACCTGTGCGCATGATGATCATGGTACTTTGTACTACCACAAACTGTGGCTTGCTTAGGAGTAGGATGGGTTATCCTGAACTGGCCAACATTTTTTTTTTTTTTTTGCCAATGTCCAGTTCTCTTGTAGGTGGCAGTATACCCGCAAAAAAACAAGACATTCTGTGTCCTTCAAGAGACTCTAAGAAAAGGATTTTATGATGAGTACAAAAGTTCTGCCGTCCCTGCTATTTGATAATTGCTTAACATGAAGCTTGATCTTTGCAGTAGTTACTGATTATCATTGGTACCATTCTTGAGTTGTGACAGACTAAACGTTACTAATGCTTGTCTAAGACCAAGTCTTTCATATACACACATTTTAAAGTACATACTTTGTTAAATCCGTTTCAGTCAAATACCATGCACAGTTCATATTTGCAGATTTCACATTAGGATTTCCCCAAAGATTGAGTATATGATAGCAATCCTATTTTACATGTCACTCCGGGGTGAACGTCTCATTTTTCAAAGTGAAGGCATCTCTGCTCTTGCATTGTAGCACCTAGCGGACTAACCTGTCCTTAACATTAAATTAGAACTAAAGGAAGGGTTATGACCCCTGTGAGTTTAGGGTTTTTTTTTTTTTTTGCCATCTGTGTCCTAGGTCAAAATAGGAAATGAGAGGGATTCCCTGATTTGTTACCAGAACTAATGTCCCTATTGGAAGACTTCCCTTCTTTTCTTATTCTGGTGATAATCCAAATATGAGATTTCCTTTAACTTTTCAGTGAACATGGTAAACAGGACAAATAGGGGGATCTAATCCCTGTCCACTCAATCTAGAAAAAAAAGAAGAAAAAAGCATTTAGATATCCCTTAAGACTGTTGTAAAAAAAATCGTAGTCTTGGGCTAAGGCAGTGTTTCTCAACTCCAGTCCTCATGGACCCCCAACAGGTCATGTTTTCAGGATTTCCATTATTTTGCACAGGTGATTTGATCAGTTTCACTGCCTTAGTAATTACCACAGCTGTTTCATCTGAGGGAAATCCTGAAAACATGACCTGTTGGGGGTCCATGAGGACTGGAGTTGAGAAACACTGGGCTAAGGTAACACACCTGAAAAAGAATTTTGATTTTCAGCCTTGTGACTTATACTGAAATCTCTCTGGACCTGATCTGAAAATAACTTCCCCCCCCCCCCCCCCAAAATAAAGATCCTTCACCTGGTGTATAATCTTCGTGAATTGACCTGTTTATAAATTGCATTAATCCTACCTCCTGTTTGGTGCAGTTTAACTACCAGTTACATTGTTGTGCCACGTAGCTGGTCAGCAAGTGCTCCATTATCTGTTATAGCTCAGGATAGTTATTTGGCTCAAACCGAAAAATCCCAACAATCATTTTGTTTAACTTTGAAGTTTGCTGATCAGTTGCTTGATTCAGATCAAGTCGTTCAGACAGGAAATTAAGAATTGCACAGCTATAGTCTGCAGCACCCAGTGGCCATGAGGAAGGAGCATGTATGTCTAAAGGGATGCTGGAAATGTTCTTCCATATAACACTCACTCTTCAAAGAATATCCAAGGCAGGGTGCTTTGACATTTCCATTTCCAGGAGCCTAGCAGTCCCTCCCACCAAACTCAGAACAAAGACCAGCATATAGACACAATGATGTCACAAAGGGGAAGGGAAATCTTGAGAACAAAGTGATTTTACTGTAAAAAAAAAATGAATTACATGGTGACCAAGGGGAGGGGGAAACAAGGGAAGGTATAGTTGTACAATACACTTCATCTTTACTATACAACATTGTTATATCAATGAACAGACACACACACTTTGTATTATGTATATGTATATGTACATGTTATATGTGTGTGTCTTTAATTCTGTGGAAACCCTTAATAATTTCCAGTTGCAGCCGTCAGCAGTGTGATATTGAGGTCCAGCTAGCTGCTTCTATTTAGGTATCTTTGTTACAGGACTTTGCTTCACAAAATACTATACTGTTCAGCCGATTAGTTATGCTTAGACAATATACGGTCTACAGGCTTCTTTGGGAGTTTACAGTCCAGTGCCAGGGAACCCTGGGAAGTAAAGGACCCATTCGCACTTGTCTGTCTAAAGAAAGAGTAAAGCTTAATTTTAAAAAATGTTGGCAGGCAGTGTTTTGTATGACAGAAGAGGGGCTGCGTAGGTCTATCCTGTCATAGATGCCTCTACCTGTCTGTCAGCATTTTTTCTGTAAGTGTACACTGAGTTGTGCATGCACAGCTCAGTGTACAGTCTTGGTACAATTTTGTGCTGCAACAAAGTAACCAAAATCCTGGTGAAGATGGAAGTTTTTCTTTAAGAGGATCATGGACACTGAATCACTGGAAGGAAGTGCTTTGGTAAGTGTGCCGTTATGTGCAAGCATGCCATGCATACTTATACATTATGGCAAAAAGCTCCTGGGGGACTGAAATTTTGCTTCTGCTCTGATGGTTTACTTCTGCTCTCAGTCAATGGAAATGCATCAAGACACGTAAATGTCAGTTGCATGGATTGGTATTGAAAAACAATGTAAAATACAACAAACATTTTGATGCTTTTTCCTTTTTATTTTTTATTTTTTTTTTAAACACGTCTGGCAAAAAATGGACAACTGTAACTGGGTTTTTTTTTATGTTGCGTCTTGAAAAAAAATCAGCACTTAAATTTAGAAATCTGCTCCAAGGTGGCCTCCTTCTGAGAATGCTAGGTCTCTGGCTATCATGGTTTTTTTCTGGCTTCAATACTTTAAGGGATAAGTTCATCTTTTGCACAAAAATCATTTTGTTTTTACAGGTAATTATTTTTGGCTGCAGAAGCCTGTAAATCATTGCACCAGTGATCAGCAGATCGCTGATGCCATGCAGGTCTCCTGCAGACCTGGCAGTATATCTGCTTGCCCATATGGGATGTACAAGGAAGCATACACTGACAGGAAGATTCAATTGGCTACCACGGTGCTCCACAGCACCGTGGTAGTTCATTGAGAACTACAAGCCGACAGCTGCTAAGGCTGTTGAGACTTGTAGTTCATTCATACACGGAGCCCCGCACGGCTGTGCTGTTTTTAAATACTGACAGCTAATATGGGGAACTTCTCCCTGCATTTCTGTCATGGGGGGGTTATGGGTGAGGGGGCAGCAGCTGCAGCATTGGGAATATGTTACATGTTCCACCCAAAAAACAGGTGAAACATGTAACATATTCCCAAAGGTGAACTGATCCTTTAAAGTGCATGACTAGAAGGACAGGTTGGGGGTATACAGATCAGAAGCTTTTCCTTTCGCTTTACTGGCAGCATACGTTTTAAAGGTCAGTAACATAGTATTGAAGCCAGATGCAGCAACATTACTAGTTGCAAAATGAGGTCAGCAGCACCTTAAGTTCTTCTCGGTTTAGGTTTCCTTTAAATTAAATTTGCAGTTGGTAAGAAATGCACGGCACAGAGAAAACATGCAGTATAAGCTAGGTCTTGGTTACCACTGCAAAACACTGTATGTACATCTTTATAATAGTTTGCTATATAATCTTTTTGTTCCCTTTTTACAGTTGCAATGATCCCGTCCAGCGAATCGAGCAGTGTGCCCGGGGAACTCTGTTCATGTGCAGCATTGTGCAAGGATGCAAAAGGACATATTTGTCCCAGAGAGACCTGCAGGCACATATTAACCACCGACATATGAGAGCTGCAAAACCAAATCGTCCACAGCCAGAACCAATCCATCCTCCAATGGCCCCACCTCCTACAGAAATGCCTGATCGTTTTATAATGCCCCCTGATAAGCACCACTTGAGTCATATGCCTCCTAAACAGCACATACTGATGCCCCCACCACCAATTCAGCATGTGCCTCATGAGCATTTTAATCAACAGCATGAAGATATGCGTGCTTCCCCAGCAGATATGTCTATGGCGCCACCTCCTCCTCGCCCAGTTAGTCAAGATGCTTTTCGAATTAATACTAGAACACACAGCAATTTAATAACTGTACCTATTCAAGATGATTCCAATTCTGGGGCCAGAGAAGCTCCTCAGGGACCTGGTCCAGCTCTTCACCATCCTGAGTATCCTGGTCAACCTGTGGTAACGCACCCTCACCATATTATGCCTCCACAGCAACATTATGCTCCTCCCCCTCCACCACCTCCTCCAATTAGTCATCCAATGCAACACCCACCTCAGGCCGCTGGTACACCTCATATGGTATACAGTCAAGGACCCCCACCACCTTTGACGACGGCTCCTCCACCAATCACTCCTCCACCTGGACATATAATAGCGCAGATGCCACCCTACATGAATCATCCACCACCAGGACCTCCACCACCCCAACATGGTGGTCCACCTGTAAATGCCCCTCCTCCACATCATTACAATCCTAACACTTTGCCACAGTTTAACGAAGAGCAAGGAACTCTCAGCCCACCTTTCACACAACCTGGGGGCATGAGTCCAGGTATATGGCCTGCACCTAGAGGACCACCACCACCTCCACGAATGCAGGGTCCTCCGACCCAAGCACCTATTCCTGGACCTCATCATCCTGATCAGGCTCGGTACAGGCCATATTATCAATGATTTGTGTATACTGAACTTGCTTGATTTATTTTAATGCCTAATTTGAGAACTTGCGTGAAAAAGTCTAGAGACTTTGTATCTTTGTTGAGGGTTCTTGTGCATACCTTATTACATTCAATATTCTCCTATTCCCAATTATGCCACTGTGCATATATTATACAAAGTGATGATTTTTTTTGTGTGTGTTCTCATTGCATAGCACTAACAAGTTTTGTCTTTTTACCACTTTGCTTCCAAGTCTTACTTTTCTGTTACAGCACATGATTAGGTATCATTTGTGATGCTTTTATGAATGTATGTTTAGATGTACAGTTGTATCCCTTGCTCTCTAAGGTAGTGTGAATAATATGCAGTTATAACTGCTATATTGTAGCCTGGTATTTTTACCAGTGGTCAAATAAAAACTGTTCCCACAAGCTACTGAGCTTTCCTGCACATTTGTTTTCAGTGTAATCTAAACAAACTATTTACTTTTTATGTATATATTGATTTTGAGAATAATTCTAATGATAAAAGTAAAACATTTTACTTGTTTAAAAGACAAAAAAACCCCAAAAGAATACAAGTTAATTGTAAAAGGTGTGTATGTGTTTTATTTATTTATATTTTGTTCTTTTATTGTGCCAGAAATTTTGTTAATGTATGTTATGATTAAGGGAATTGACAAAGAATGGTGCTTAGTTGTGCCAAGAACAGTCCCTTACTTCTATGACAAATAATCCCAGATTCACATACATGGTACAGAATCTGGCACAAAATGAGTCAAACATAAAATGAGAATATTTACTAGTAAAATAGTCTTTTTACAAAACTGGTTTATAATTTCTGTTGTCAGGAGAAATTAAAGTGACACTAAACTCCTGGTTTAAAAAAATATTCAGGTATGTGTTTTGACTCAAATACCTTCCATTGGTCTTGTTTTCCTCCAAATTCCTCTTTTTTTTTTTTTTTTTTTTTTTCCTCCTGAAGTGGTCCAGATTTCTGTTAGAGGATGCCTACATTTGTTGTCAATGGTCTCGTTTTGTGTAGGCATATATCCACCCTCTCTTGCTCACTTCATGGACTATGTAGCATGGGATGTGCACGTTCCTAACAAAGGGAACACAGACAATTCAATGATAAACAGTTGACAGGGCCTTTATGCAGTGGATGTGTATGAATTAATTTAATTGAAGAATAAGGATATTGTTTAGTGTTACTCTAAAGTGGTTGTAAAGGGTTTTGGGTTTTTTTGTTTTTTAACCTTTCAACTCCCCTCCAAAAATAACTTAGCCCGATCTCATTTCAGTGTTGTGCTTGTGAGCAGCATCACTGCTTTCTCCTCTCCCTCTCCTCACTGGCTCAGAGGCAACAGCGGAAGCCAATGGGTCCTGCTGCTGTCAATCAGATCTATTGAGAGAGGTGGGGGGGCAGGGCCAGGGCCAAGGCCAAGTCACACTGTTTTTATAGAAACAGAACCCTGATCGGTAGCGAGCCTGCATGTCTGCTACCATAGCATGCATTTGCTTTGGGGGCAGACAGTGAAGAGGAAGATCAGACAGAGCAAAAGAGGAGGTTTGGGGTTGTTCTATGCAAAACCACAGAGCAGGTATGTACAACATACACTGCTCAAAAAAAATTAAAGGAACACTTTTTAATCAGTATAGCATCAAGTCAATTAAACTCCTGTGATATTGATCTGGTCAGTTAAGTATCAGAGGGGGTTGTTAATCAGTTTCAGCTGCTTTGGTGTTAATGAAATTAACAGGTGCACTAGATGGGCAACAATGACACAACCCCTCAAAACAGGAATGGTTTTACAGGTGGAGGCCACTGAAATTTTTTTCCCTACTCATCTTTTCTGACTGTTTTTCACTAGTTTTGCATTTGGTTAGGGTCAGTGTCACTACTGGTAGCATGAGGCGATACCTGGACCCTACAGAGGTTGCACAGGCAGTCCAACGATGGCATATCAATGCGTACCGTTGCCAGAAGGTTTGCTGTGTCTCCCAGCACAGTCTCAAGAGCATGGAGGAAATTCCAGGAGACAGGCAGTTACTCTAGAAGAGCTGGGCAGGGCTGTAGAAGGTCCTTTAACCCATCTGCATGACCAGTATCTGCTCCTTTGTGCAAGGAGAAACAGGATGAGCACTGCCAGAGCACTACAAAATGACCTCTAGCAGGCCACTGGTGTGAATGTCTCTGACCAAACAATCATAAACAGACTTCATGAGGGTGGTCTGAGGGCCCCACATCCTCTAGTGGGCCCTGTGCTCACTTCCTGGCACCAAAGAGCTCGATTGGCATTTGCCATTGACCAGAACTGGCAGGTCTGCCACTGGAGCCCTGTGCTTTTCACAGATGAGAGCAGGTTCACCCGTAGTACATGTGGCAGACGTGAAAGGGTCTGGAGAAGCCATAGAGAACAATATGCTGCCTGTAACATCGTTTAGCATGACGGTTTTGGTAGTGGGTCAGTGATGGTCTGGGGAGGCATATCCATGATGGGATACACAGACCTCTACAGGCTAGACAATGACACCCTGACTGCCATTAGGTATCAGGATGAAATCCTTGGACCCGTTTTCAGACCCTATGCTGGTGCAATGGGTTCTGAGTTCCTCCTGGTGCACGACAATGCCCGGCCTCATGTGGCAACAGTATGCAGGCAGTTCCTGGAGGATGAAGGAACTGATACCATTGAATGACCCCCAAGCTTGCCTGACCTAAATCCAGTAGAACACCTCTGGGATATCATGTTTTGGTCCATCCGACACCTCCAGGTTGCACCTCAGACTGTCCAGCTCAGTGATGCCCTGGTCCAGATCTGGGAGGAAATACCCCAGGACACCATCCTTCGTCTCATTAGGAGCATGCCCCGATGTTGCCAAGCATGCATGGGGGCCATACAAACTAGAGTACCGTTTTGAGTTGCTGCAATGAAATTTCAGTAAAATGGACTAGCCTGCTGCATCATTTGTTCACTTTGATTTTTGGGGTGTCTTTGAATTCAGTCCTCTGTAGGTTGACAATTTTAATTTCCATCAAATAATGGGGCATCCTTATGTTCCTAACATATTATTATACAGGATTTATATAGAGCCAACAGTTTGCTCAGCGCTTTACAATATAACGGGAGAAAATACAGTTCAATACAAGAGGGATAGGAGGGCCCTGCTCCTTGGAGCTTACAATCTAGGAGCCCAGTCTATGTCAGTATAGATATCCAGCAGGAGATTTTTCCCCATTGAGTTCTGAGGTGTATTCAAAGTGTTCCTTTAATTTTGTTGAGCAGTTTATTTATTTTAAACAACCTTGAGAGTGCATGCACACTGGGCTTTTAAAAAAGCCAGTTCTTTTGGCAGGAAAGATAATATATGATGAGTGTTTTTGTACAGGTGTTGAGGAGTGATTAGTATGTTTTCTGCCAGAAAACTCCTCTCAAAAATGCAAACCAGATGAGTTTTTTTTTTCTGCCTCTAAACATCCTATTGTGCATGGATGCAACATTGAACTGTTTCTGCAGGCAAAATACAAAACTCCTGTAGAAGCAGCATTTTGTACGCCAAGTGTGCATGGGCCCGTAGTAGTGCTGATAATAAAATTGATTTGATAAAATGTCAATATCAATAAACATGTTTTCATAATATGTTAAAAACAAATTATTAAAAATAAGGCTTTATAAACTACTTGCCAACCCGCCACAGTGCTTTTACTGGTATGTCGCTGCCTGTTACCGGGTGTGTGGCGCGTGCCCTTGTCTGCCTACTCCCCTGTGATTTGACACAGTGGGAGTTCATCAACAGATTCTGGACAATGGTTCATGGCTGGGATTGGCTGTGTCGCATCACAAAACAGAGCTCTGTACAGAGGGAGAGATAGCTTTGTTTCTTTTACTTGCTAAGCAAAATAAATCGATCTGAAATACAAAGCAGCATACAGTAAACACATTAACACTTGCTAGGCACACAACCCCTAAATTGCCCCTAAATGTTAACTTTCCCAGCCAGTGTCATCAGTACAGTGAATATTTGTTTAGCACTGATCGCTATATTAGTGTTACTGGCGATGTTCGTGTCAGATTGTCCTCTGCACTATCGTACGTTGCTGGTCGCTGCCTTTACTAGTATATAAAAAATAAATACAAATTTCTGTACATATCCCATAGTTTGTAGACGCTATAACTTTCACACAAACCAATTAGTATACACTTATTATTTATTTATTTTACCAGAAATATATAGCAGAATACATTTTGGCCTAAACTTATGAAGCAATTAGATTTTTTTTTTTAAAAAAAAAATATGTTTTATAGAAGTAAAAAAAATGTTTTTTGTTTTCAAAATTGTTGGTCTTTTTTAATTATATTATAAAAAAAAACGCTGCAGTGATCAAATGCCACCAAAAGAAAGCTCTTATTTGTGGGAAAAAATTATATAAATTTGATTTGGGTACAGCATTGCGCGACCGCATAATTGTCAGTTAAAGTATCGCAGTGCTATTTAGCAAAAAATGGCCTGGTCATGAACAGGGTAAAATCTTCCGGAGCTTAATTGGTTAAAAAGCAACCTGTGCATAATTATCTTTCAAACATTGCAGTTTTGCAATTTTGGTATGTGTTATGGCTGGGAAAACCACAAATCCTACCCGTCTATTTTTTCTTTAGCCAGTGTGCATTGCTAACCTTACCTAATGTCTTTCCTAACACCTCACCTTTTTGCAGGTGTGGAAATACAGGTTGGTAATGGTGCAAGGTGGCAGTGAATACTGTAAATTGGTAAGGCTCCATTCAAACTTGTGTGACTTCAAAATCGTGATTTTCATTGCGACTTTACAATGCAACTTGATGTGACTTTAATGAGACTTTGGATGAGAGTAACTTTGGTGCTACTTGGCTTCGACCAAGGATAATTGTTTCTGCTGTACAAAGTCGCACACAAGTCGCATGTACAACATTCAGGTGCGACTTTGATGGGACTTTGGAGGGTTTAACATGAAGTCTATGGCCCTCAAGTCGCATGAAAGTCAGACCAAAGTAGTGCAGGAACTATTTTGAAGTTGCACAGAAATGAATGGTACTCATTGTCAAGCATATGGGGCATCTTGTCATGTGACTTTGGACCCCAAAGTCACATAAATGTGAATGGAGTCTAAAGGTGTGTGGTTTTTGGTGCTGCCTCTTATAGTTCTGCTTAGGAAAGGAGTGCAGCGGAGCAAGGTTTTTGTTTTGTTTCCCTATTGAGAAGAGAGAAATGAGTGGAACATGCTGAGAATTGCATTTGTGAAGAAGAAGAAATTTTATGGATTAAAGTGTTACTAAACCCAGGCCCCTGCATTCACTATATCTGGTCTCCCACAGTACACAGAACATGGAAATGCAATTATTTTAGTAAATATAAACTGCTAAATACCTTTTCTCATCAGCAGTTAGAGCAGTCTTGTGACTTCAGCTGAGCACTGGTTAAAGCTTTAGGAGAAGTTTTCTTTCTGCTCTAGGAGGATGCAAAACCCCTGATCTCTGTCTGGATAGTGCTGATTGGCCCTGTGCTAATCACATGCACTCTCCCAAGAAAAAAAAAACCCTCTAGTAATACACACTAAAACTGAGCATGTGCATAAGGGCTACGGGTTTAGTCTGTCTTATCAGCGTGGACATTTGAACAAGAGGAGGGACAGAGAAAACAGGATCAAATGGCCTTTTTAGACAATGCAGAGGATTAACCCCTTAGGTTCCACAGTGAGTACAACAAGCATGCTTTACTGCATATACAGACTGATTTTACTGCTGGGGGTTTAGTAACACTGTAAGTGATACCTTTTATTGGATATAGTTGCAACCTTTTTTAGGACACCTTATATCCCTTTCTAAGACCGAAGGCCCATACATATGGGCCGAATATTGGCCACTTCAATAGAAACCCGTCTGTCCGTCAGAACCCGGTTGAAAAGGCATGCTGGAAAACCAACATCCGATCAGTGCTGGCAATCAATGGCCGTTGTGTTCTGGCAGGGGCAGTCCCCCTGTCAGAAAACAATAGCTCACTGGAGAGACATCGGATAATTAGTACAGCTCCTCTCAAGCAATCCAGTGTTTTTTGTTGTTCAGCCCATTGGGTTGAATGGAAAAAACTGAGTGTGCACCCAGCATAAGAAAGATATAGGGGCTGTTACCTAGCAGGATTCAGGATAAAAGGATTAGTAGGGTGAAGACGCATTCTGCCACTTAAAATAATAGGACAGTAGAGTGTCCTAGAACTTCAGACCAGAGGGGTCCCTAGGGTTGGTGTCACCCGGTGCGGTAACACTTGGTGACACCCCCTCCGACGATCCCCACAGAATGGATCGGATCTGCGGATTGAGCATAATGGATCGGACTCCGATCCATTATGCTCAATCCGCAGATCCAATCCATCCTGCGGGGATCATCGTCTTTCTTTACAACTTACCTTTTCGTGGAGCGGGTCCGGTGTCACCCCGTATAGGTTGCATGCCGACGATCCCCGCAGGATGGTTCGGATCTTCGGATTGGGGAGCATAATGGATCGGAGTCCGATCCATTATGCTCCCCAATCTGCAGATCCCCTCCATCCTGCGGGGATCGTCGGCATACAACCTATACGGGGTGACACTGGACCCGCTCCGTAGATGTAGCCAATATATATATATAAATATACAGAGAACAATAGCACAGCAAAGAGAAAACAGAAAGGAGTTTAAAGGGTTAAAGTACTTGCCAATCAGCCTTGGTTTAAGCAGTTTCAAGTCTTATGAGCTCAAAAAGGATTTCTTGTCTTGCACTGTCAGTTTCGATGTTAAATGGGAGACTTTTCTTTTCTCTCTCACACCAAGCATCTTTTTCCTAGGATCTCAGCAGGGTGTCTCCCTGGAGAAGTGAAACCAATCGTCTCTTTTTGGGGAGGGAAGTGTAGGTGGAGACTTAAGTTATGATCAGAAACTCTCATAGCTGATATTTTGGCCCATAACTTTTCCTAGGTACAGTTCCAAGAAAAAGTATGTGAACCCCTTGGGATTACGTGGAGTTTTGCATGAATTGGGCATAAAATGTGCTCTGAACGTCATCTAAGTCACAACAATAAAAGAACACAGTCTGCTGAACATAATACTACACAAACATTAGATGTTGCCATGGTTTAATTGCACATAACATGTAAACATTCACAGTGCAGGGAGGAAAAAGTATGTGAACCTTTGGACTTAATAACTGGTTGACCCTCCTTTGGCAGCAATAACCTCAACCAAACGTTTCCTGTAGTTGCAGATCAGACCTGCACAACGATCTGGAGTAATTTTGGACCACTTCTCTTCACAAAACTGTTTCAGTGTAGCAATATTTTTGGGATGTCTGGTGTGAATCGCTCTCTTAAGGTCATGCCACAGCATTTCAATCGGGTTGAGGTCAGGACTCTGACTGGGCCACTCCAGAAGGCGTATTCTGTGCTGTTGCGGCCATTGTTTTGTTGAATAACTTGTATGCTTTGGGTCATTGTCCTGTTGCATCACCCATCCTCTGCGGAGCTTCAGTTGGCAGACAGATGGTCGTACGTTTTCCTGCAAAATGTCTTGATAAACTCTGGAATTCAAAGCAAAGCAGCCCCACACCATGATGCTCCCTCCGCCATGTTTTACAGTGGGGATCAGGTTTTGATGTTGGTGTGCTGTGCCTTTTTTTTCTCCACACATAATGTTGTGTGTTCTTCCCAAACAACTCAATCTTGGTTTCATCTGTCCACAGTATATTTTGCCAGTAGTGCTGTGGAACATCCAGGTGCTCTTTTGCAAACTTCAAACGTGCTGCAATATTCTTTTTGGACAGCAATGGCTTCCTCCGTGGTGTCCTCCTATGTACTCCATTCTTGTTTAATGTTTTCCTTATTGTAGATGTGTCAATAAAAATGTTAGCATGTGCCAGAGATTTTGTAGGTCTTTAGCTGACACTCTGGGATTCTTCTTTACCTCCTGCAGCATTCTGCGCTGTGCTCTTGCAGTCATTTTTACAGGACGACAACGCCTAGGGAGAGCAGCAACAATGCTAAACTTTCTCCATTTGTAGATAGTCTGTCTTACCGTGGACACATGAACATCAAGACTTTTGGAGATACTTTTGTAACCCTTTCCAGCTTCATGCAAGTCAGCAATTCTTGATCGTAGGTCTTCTGAGAGCTCTTTTCTGTGAGGCATGGTTCACCTCAGACAGTGCTTCTTGAAACCAGTAAACCCAAAGCAGGTGTGTGTTTTTTAAGGACAGGACAGCTGTCAGCAATACATCCAATATCATTACACTGATTGGAGTCAAGGTTGGCATACTCCTGGCTCCAATTAGCTCTGGGCGAAGTCATTAAGCTAGGGCCTCACATACTTTTTCCTCCCTGCACTGTGAATGTTTACATGTTATGTGCAATTAAACCATGGCAACATCTAATGTTTGTGTAGTATTATGTTCAGCAGACTGTGTTCTTTTATTGTTGTGACTTAGATGACGTTCAGAGCACATTTTATGCCCAATTCATGCAAAACTCCACGTAATCCCAAGGGGTTCACATACTTTTTCTTGCAACTGTATATGTAACATTCCACCCACGGGTAGATTAATATGCATAATTGTCTGCTGAAGATCTACATATGAAATATAACATACCTGCTGGGATGATTAAGGAGATTTTATTTCTGCTCTCCTGTTGATCTCAGCTAGGGAAGGTAATATACCAAACGATTTTTCTCAACGTGACCAATCTGAAGCTATGCCTGTGTTTTGTGTAAGTCCCTCATATTCCAAGATATGAAATCATAGGGGGAAAATGGATTTTGAATGTGGTGTCTAGTTTATTACTGCTCTGGAATGTCTTTGAACTCAGTGAAGGGCTTGGTTTAAGTTTTTACGATGTCCCAGATTGCACAGTTTGTTAAACAGAGAGGCACCCAGCTAGTGAGGTTTTATGGCCAGGATGCCCTCCCACAGAGTTTGGTGCCTGTGATCTCTGCAAACACACACTGACCACATGTCACTCAACAGAGAGGGAGGGGGGATGAGCAAAGAGGGGGAGAGAGATCTACAAGATGGAGGGTTGGAGCAAAATGGTTGAACCGCGTCCATCTCTGTGGGTACGATTGCTACAACCGCCACTTTTTTTTTTTTTTAAATCAACTTTAACCCTTTTGCTGCTAGAGCTGTTTTTGCATTTTATTGCACACTTTTAAGAAATCATTTTAGGTCTGAAGATTATACAAAACCCCCAAACATTATATATTTTCTGAAAGAAGACACCCTAGACAATAAAATGGTGGTAGTTAGAAATTTTTAGGTCATGCGATATTACCGCAAAGGTCTAGCAAACGCAACATTTCAGTAAACAACACACCAAAGTGAATTTTAGGGCAAGCAAACGCAACAATTTACCTAAAATCTGGTAAAACATAAAAAAACAAGATTGCACCGAGTAAATAGATACCCAACATGTCAAATTTGTGTGCGCCTGGAAAATGACAACAAACTTCAGTACCCTATATTTTCTCTAAAAAGTCTCCTATAGGACATCAGTTTAGTGTTACAGACGGGTGTATTTGCCGCAAAGCAAACAAGGCATTTGCCACGGGCGGCATTTTTCAGGGGGGTGGCACCGCTCCCCAGAAAAGGGACACTAGTTGTGCTGTGCCATTTCTTGTGTGGTGATCGTGCTGAGGAGGCTCCGAGAGGCGTCGGGGCTGGGCATCAGGTGGAAGAGCAGAGTGAGGGGAGCCAGAAGGATGGCCTGGAGACTCCAGGAATGGACCCAAGATTCCAGAGAGCTGTTTCAGGCTTGTGTTGAGTTGGCTTCATCTAGTACCCCTGAAAGCAGAGATGACTTTCTTCCACCATTCAGTGTGGATCAAATAGAAACACTGGTATGGTTGTTGGAGGATGATCCGGATTGCTTCTGGGAACATTATTCAGCATGTTCACCACATGTGCTAGTGGACTGTATAAACGCAGTGCAGTCTTTGGTCAGACAGGCTATGTGTAAGCTGAGTTTTGTTCAACCAATACTACGGACCTGGTCAGACTTGTTACACCCAGCCTCAGTCAGCTTGCAACAAACCAGTCCTGCTTCTAATCATTCCTCTGCTCAAAGCTCTACTCCTGCATTCCCGACAGCACCCCCAGTGACAGCCCAATATACCTTGTTATCTACCACATGTCAGTACCGTGTTCCCACTCGCTGCACCTATCCTGCCTTTAACCCTGTAAAAAAGGCCGCTGTAGCAACTATTCCCTCCTCTGTTCCATCTTCCAGCTCTTCTCTGTCTCCAGCTACTCCCTCCATTTGCCCGCTGTCCTGCCAGATGACTCGGTGCCCGCTGTCATGCCAGATGACTCGGCGCCTGCTGTCGAGCTTGGTGACTCGGTGCCCGCTGTCCTGCCAGATAACTTGGTGCCCGCTGTCGAGCTTGGTGACTCGGTGCCCGCTGTCGTGCCAGATGACTAGGTGCCCGCTGTTGTGCCAGATGACTCGGCGCCCACTGACGAGCTTGGTGACCTGGTGCCCGCTGTCCTGCCAGATGACTCGGTGCCCGCTGTCCTGCCAGATGACTCGTTGCCAGCCGTCCTGCCAGATGATGCGGCGCCCGCTGTCGAGCTTGGTGACCCGGTGCCCGCTGTCGTGCCAGATGACTCGTGCCCGCTGTCGTGCCAGATGACTCGGTGCCCGCTGTTGAGCTTGGTGACTCGGTGCCCGCTGTCGTGCCAGATGACTCGGTGCCCGCTGTCCTGCCAGATGACTCCTTGCTCGCCGTCCTGCCAGATGATTCGCCGCCCGTTGTCGAGCTTGGTGACCCGGTGCCCGCTGTCGTGCCAGGTGACTCTCTGCCCGCTGTCGTGCCAGGTGACTCGGTGCCCACTGTTCTGCCAGATGACTCGGTGCCCGCTGTTCTGCCAGGTGACTCGGTGCCTGATGTCGTGCCAGATGATTCGGTGCCCGCTGTCATGCCAGATGACTCGGTGCCCGCTGTCCTGCCAGGTGACTCGGTGCCCGCTGTTGAGCTTGGTGACCCGGTGCCCGCTGTTCTGCCCGATGACTCGGTGCCCGCCACCCGCCCGATGGCCCGGTGCCCGCTGCTCCGCCCGATGGCCATGTGCCCGCTGCCTCGCCTGATGGCCCGGTGCCCGCTGCTTCACCTGATGGCCGGTGCCCGCTGCTCCGCCTGATGTGCCTCTGCCTGCTGCCCAGCCTGATGTGCCTCTGCCTGCTGCCCAGCCTGATGTGCTTCTGTCCGCTGCCCAACCTGATGTGCCTCTGCCCGCTGCCCAGCCTGATGTGCCTCTGTCCGCTGCCCAGCCTGATGTGCCTCTGTCTGCTGCCCAGCCTGATGTGCTTCTGTCCGCTGCTCAGCCTGATGTGCCTCCGCCCGCTGCCCAGCCTGATGTGCCAGCCCCTGATATCCAGCCAGTTACCTGACCCAGGCGGTGGAACATTTTGCCAACTAAGGACTGTTTGGAGCGTCCTGAGGCCGCCAATGGTGGTGGGACTCACCTGCCTTGTGGGCTGCAGTACCAAGGCTGGCCAGCGGGTGCTCTCAGCAGCCAGAATCTTACTCCTGCAATCAGGCCATCACCTGAGGCTGATTGCAGGAGGTGTATTTAAGCAGGACCAGGCCTGTGATCAGTGCCTTGGTGTATGTTTCCCATGAGCCCCTGTACCTGCATCCTGTCTGCTTCCTGCCTGATCCTGCTTTGATCCTGACTCTGAACCTGACTCTGAACGAACTCCGCCTGTCCTGACCTCGGCTATTCCTGACCACTCTTCCGCTCGCTCCTGGTACCCTGTTTGCCCGTTAGCTACTGACCCAGCCCGCCTGACTACATTGTGCTCCATATATATATACATATATATATATCAGTTTAGGTTTGCTTCACCTTATTGTATGTATTTGTGTTAGTTTTGGGTTTGGTTTGTTGCACTGCGTTTATGTTTGTGTTGTCCTTAATAAATTATCTTGTTTACATACTATACCTGAAGTCTGTGTTTCCCTGTGTCGGTCCACACACCTCTGGTCATTCCCGGAGCCCTGACACAGAGGAGGTCTGGTGCTCGAAATATTACTCCGGTATGCGTGTAATGTTATCGAAATTGACGTTTTCAAGCGTCAGCGCCCCCAACGCAGGGGTAAAGTGACAGGTGACCGGGAAGTGAGGTCATACACATCACTTTCTGGGTCACAGAAAGAAGGGAAGGGGAGCAGACGTGTGTCCACTCTCTTCCCTCCCCTCCACCTGCCAGCACCAGGCACGTCGGTCCCGGGCCCACAGATGGGCAAGCGGAGCCCGGAATACATGGCAGGGAGTGGCACTACCGGGGGTGTGTAGAAGCAATCAGGTGGCAGTACAGTTGGGGGTCTGTCAGTGGGAGGAAGGGGTTGTATTTGGGGGTTTGTCAGTGGAGGGAGGGGGTTGTATTTGAGGGGGTTTGGGTGTTTGTCAGCGGGGGAAGGGGGTGGTATTTGAGGGGGTTGAGGATCTGTCAGTCGAGGGAGACGGTGGTATTTGGGGGGTGGTTGTCTGTCAGCAGAGGGAGGGGTGGTATTTGGGGGAGTTAGGGATCTTTCAGTATAGGGAGGGGGTGGTATATGGGGCATTGGGGGTCCGCCAGTGGAAGGAAGGGGTACCACTGATAGACCCCCTTCCCCATTGACAAACCCCCCCCCTACTACTGCCCTCTGTCCCCACTGATAGACCACCACCCCTCAACTACTGACCCCCTTCCCCCACTAACTGGCCCCAACCCCCCAACTGCTGACCCATACCTCACCACTGACAGACCCCCATGTCTTCAGCTACTGATTCCTGACCCCCACTGACAGACCCCTCGAACCCCCTGAGACCTACTTGGTCTAAGGCACACAGACACCCCTAAATCCGGATCTCACAGCACAATGGTTGGGAGCCAGGCACAGCAACCTTGAGAAGCTCCGATCATCCTGTCACAGCAGATCACAATTGCGCTCTGCTCTAGACAGGAAATATGTGACCTCTAATTATTCAATTTGTGTTTGTTACATTAACCCTTTCACTACCCAGTCTGTACGCCGTACGGACTTGACACCGAGGGGTGTTGCACACAATCTGGTGGCCACAGGGGTTGTGTATAAAGCTGACAAGTAGACTACTGCCTGTCAGGTGGAAGCATTCGGGTGGCTGCGCTTCCACTCAATTGCTTCCACACCCTGCAGTAGCACCTCCCCATCCTGTGTGCCACCCGCCATGTGTTCTGGGCGCGGGACCGACATGGCTGGTGCTGAAGGGTGGAGAAGAGACTGAACGTGTGTCCCTTTGTTGCTGTAACCTTGAAGGCACTGTGTATGATGTCACTTTGGGGTCACCACTGTTACTTTCCCTACTTTCCCCGACTAGCATAGCCGGGAAGGAATGTATTGGAATGCGATATGCATTGCAGTACATCTAGTGAAGCCCAGAGGAGACATCCAAGGTCTTTTTGAACTAAAGAGTCCATTGTAGGTCTGTACTTCCAGGGTGTTGAGTGAAGACATTTGGGAGCAGACAGAGAAACCTTGATCCCCCGTGACCCTTGCCTAGCTTGGTTTAAAGTGGCCTCAGGAGCTATGGAGGGCCTTCTTAGAGTGTGATGAAGGTGCACCCTGTGATGAATGCCTTTGTGAAGAGACTCTAACATCTAGGGAAGATAACTACAATTACTGTATAAGTGGCAAGTGTTCTGTACTTGACCACTGCATGGAGAGTTATGAGGAGGAGGAGAGTGTTCTGCACTGTGAATGTCTATCATTGAGTCAGGATCTAGTGATTTATTGTATCTATCTGTAAGTGAAATAATGCAGTAAAGCAGTTAAATTGCAATTTGTCGGGCATTTGTTCATTCCAGGTAACAGGTGTTTTGCCAGGACAATGTGCATGGTGGGTATCAGGGCAGGAGTAGCGTGACACAATATGGTGGAGTATCTCCAAACAACAGGTAGATGACTGTCTAGAATCAGTTTGGTGCAAACTAAAGACCAGTGAGAGGGACCCTTACATATTCGTTTTTTTCTATTGTGCTGACAATCTGATTTCATAGTGAATGAAGGTTTGGAGGCTTCAAATTAGGTTGATCAACCTATATTAGAATAATTGTGATTTACATGTGAAGAAATAAAAAAAATTCAAGGCATGTTTTGGGATTTGAGATTAAGAGGTGTAGTTCATGATCAGAGAGTTAAGGCTGAGGTATTAAGAAAACCAATCTCTTGGAATACTCTCTACATGCAACAAGTTGTCACCCTAGACACGTCATTAGATCAGTTTTGAATGAACAATTTATTAGAATAAGAAGGAGCTGTACGAATATGGAGACATTTGAAAGGGAGAGTCCTGAAGAGAGGGTATTCCAAGTGGAGAATGCATATACAGTTGTGGCCAAAATTATTCAACCCCCACTGAAATTGAGTGTTTTGGCCAGTTTGACATTGCTTTTGATCATTCAGTCATCTTGCTTACATTTACATTAAAGAGGCACTTGTAGGTCAGACAAATATAACATAACAGTTATAATGAAATAACCACAAATGTCTTTTCTGTGCTCACAGCATTATCAGTTTTATTCAACCCCCAAGTGACATTCAATCTTAGTACTTAGTACAGCATCCTTTTACAGTTATAACAGCTTTTAAACGTGAAGCATAGCTTGACACAAGTGTCTTGCAGCGATCTACGGGTATCTTCGCCCATTCTTCATGGGCAAAGGCCTCCAGTTCAGTCACATTCTTAGGCTTGCGCACTGCAACTGCTTTCTTTAAGTCCCACCAGAGGTTCTCAATCGGATTTAAGTCTGGTGACTGCGATGGCCACTCCAAAATGTTCCAGCCTTTCCTCTGCAACCATGCTCTAGTGGACTTGGAGGTATGCTTGGGATCATTGTCCTGTTGAAAGGTCCAACGTCTCCCAAGCCTCAGGTGTGTGACGGACTGCATCACGTTTCCATCCAATATCTCCTGGTACTGAAGAGAATTCATGGTACCTTGCACACGCTGAAGCTTCCCTGTACCTGCAGAAGCAAAACAGCCCCAAAGCATGATTGACCCTCCACCATGCTTCACAGTAGGCAAGGTGTTCTTTTCATCATAGGCCTTGTTCTTCCTCCTCCAAACATAGCGTTGATCCATGGGCCCAAACAGTTCTAATTTTGTTTCATCAGTCCACAGAACACTATCCCACAACTTTTGTGGTTTGTCCACATGGCTTTTGGCATACTGCAGTCGACTCTTCTTATTCTTTGGAGACAGCAAGGGGGTACGCCTGGGAGTTCTGGCACGGAGGCCTTCATTACGCAGTGTGCGTCTTATTGTCTGGGCTGAAACTTCTGTACCCACATCTGACAAATCTTTTCTCAGTTCCTCAGCAGTCACACGGGGACTTCTTTCCACTCTACGCTTCAGGTAGCGCACAGCAGTCGAAGTCAGCATCTTCTTTCTGCCACGACCAGGTAGCGTTTCAACAGTGCCCTTTGCCTTGAATTTGCGAATGATGCTTCCTAAGGTGTCTCTTGGTATGTTTAACATCTTTGCAATCTTCTTATAGCCATTGCCCTTCCTGTGAAGAGAAATCACCTCTTCTCTTGTCTTCCTGGACCATTCTCTTGCCTTCACCATGTTTGTAACCACACCAGTAAATGTCTAGAAGGAGCTGAGTATCACAGTCATTTTAAAGCTGCCTAATTGGTGCTTATTATGCTTGATTGCTGCTCGGTGACATCCACAGGTGTTTTCAATACCTGATGGAAAGCACCTGTATGAACCTCTGTTCTTCAGAGTGGTAGTCTTTAAGGGGTTGAATAATTGTGGCAATGAAGAAACCACATAAGAACCATTTACTACTGTATTACATAAACAATTGATGTCATTTTAGTTGCATTTGGGTAGTTACAACGTCCTTGTAGGATTTGATTCTGAATACAATTCCAAATGTACACTATAGTCCCTAAACCCCTTTACAGCATTGGGGGTTGAATAATTTTGGCCACAACTGTAGGTTTGCAAAATATAAGAATAGAGATGATTTATTAACAAAAAGATAGCATGTTGATTAAACTAAGCAGGACAACAAGACAAGGAACCAATTTTTTAGCCAAACACAGTTTATAGTTCTAAAAAGTAAAAAAACATAATAAAATGGTATACATCAGTCTTCCTTAAAGTGTATCTAAAACAAAGATGGAAAACTTATTGCAGCTTATTAATCCTTAGATGTGGTGGCTGCATTGTTTTCCCTTTTTTTTTTTTTTTTAGGAATTTTTCCTTTGTTTTCGCCTACTGATCGAGCCAGTA
This sequence comes from Staurois parvus, assembly GCF_062004578.1. Classification (NCBI taxonomy): domain Eukaryota; kingdom Metazoa; phylum Chordata; class Amphibia; order Anura; family Ranidae; genus Staurois; species Staurois parvus. The sequence goes on from NW_028318066.1 coordinate 949,589, forward strand.
ACACACCTCCTGTCTTAGGGTGGCTTCACACTATGGAGGAAAAACGAAGGCACCTTTGGACAGCAGTATTGTCAACATGAGGGGGAGAGGGTGGAGTTAAGCTGGCCACACATAGTTCGCAGTTCGGCTGGTTCAGCAGGGACTGGCTGACTTTAGATCTATGTACAGGCAAGTTGGTTGCATAGAAGTCGATATTATTATTATACAGTATTTATAAAGCGCCAATAGTTCGCTCAGCGCTGTACATTACAATGGGGGACAGAACAATAACAATACAATGCAAAACATGAGGGGATCGAGGGCCCTGCTCTTTTGAGCTTACAATCTAGGAGATATACCAATTGACTTCTATACAAGCAGCCTGTTAAAAAAAATTTCTGCACAATCAGTGCCACCGGCTATAGCTGGCAGTGCTGATCAGTGTATTCTGAGGGTGGGGAAGTTTCCCTGCTGTCAAAGTAAAAAGCGGGAAGGATTTCCCCATCCATATCAAGTGTATTCATGGGGGAATTGGGTAATTTTTTTTTTCATTCAACCTACTGGTTGAATGAAAAAAAAAAGAAATCGTCTAAGCCCTGGTTCACATATATGCTGCCGTGCAGGCCGTGTTTTGCGCAGGCATGAGAGCCCATTCATTTGAATGGACTCCCGTGCCTGTGACACACAGGGAAGAGGTTCCTGCACTTCTTCCAAAAACGCAGCCTGCGTGGAAACCTCGGTTCCCAGTATGGTTGTGTTTTCCAGTGCGGGTGGCTTGCCATTAGAACTAATGGCACCCACCTGCGGGTTCGCATTTGTCTTTGCGGGAGGTACGGCTGCACAGATTTTCATGCGGATCTGCAGCGGCACCACCCGCACAGAAGTGAGCCTAGACTAGTAGATTTTAGATGGATCCAACTAACAAATTAAAGCGGAACTCAACCTAACACTTTTTAGGCAGTTACAGCAATCATTTTTGGAATAAAGATTTTGTCTCAACTCTCTAACTGCCACTTTTGATGGACATTTGGTCTGTTAAAGTGGGACTAAACCCTCCTATCCTTTTCAGCCAAGGAAGCTGCCATCTTAGCCTCGTTTTGATCTGTAACTGCCATGATGCTGCGCATGTGTCAGTTATGGCACCAGCCTTTTAATAGTTTGACAGTTTGATTAAGAGCACAGGCAAATGTGACAGCATTCCCAGCATGCCAGGAATGTAACTGTTCTTTGAAACCATTCAATTGATGGGTTTAGCTCTGCTTTAAAGGAAAAAAAACAGACATACTGGCTGAATCACCAAGTGAAAATACAGGAAAGAAAAGCTTAAAAACAAAACTAATACAGCCATGACATCTAAGAACTGGTAAGCTGCAATATATTACATGTTAGCTTTTGGGTATAAATACGCTTTAATTATTCAGATTTTGGAGAGGCGATAAAACAAGGGGTACAATTCTTGTGTAGAAAATCACCTACACTAGGTAGCTAATGTCTCTTGTTGTCAGAAGTAACATTCTGGATATTAGTTAGATTACAAGAGAAACTCCCTCCCCTCCCCCAACACACACACGTGCACACATCTGCTTTTCTCCTAACTTAACATGTAAATGGTCAGCTATCACTTATATCAAATTTCTTTCATGGTTAGTGCCTACAGTGCATTTACTTTACTGTTCCTCTGTCAGTGTAAGTCTATCAGTTTTCTCAAACTAACTGAAAATGAGTGCCTAATCTCAGAAGTTGGTCAGCAGGCACTGTCTTAACCTATAAATTCCACTAGAGGGAGAACCTGCAAAACTCTTTCACCACTTGCTTACCGGGCACTTTTACCCCCCTTTCCTTCCCAGGCCAATATTCAGCTTTCAGCGCTGTCGCACTTTGAATGACAATTGCTCGGTCATGCAACACTGTACCCAAACAAAATGTAAAAAAAAATTTTTAAGAAAGAGATTTCTTTTGTTGACATTTAATTGCTACTGGGTATTTTATTTTTTGCTAAAGACTGAAAATTTTGAAAAAAAAAGATTTTTTTCTTAGTTTCTGTTATAAAATTTGGTAAATAAGCAATTTTTCTCCTTCACTGATGTGCGCTAATGAGGCTGCAGTGATGGGCACTGATAGGCGGCACTGATAGGTGGCCTTGATGGGCATTGACAGGCATCACTGGTGGGCATTGACAGGCAGCACTGATGGGCACTGAAAGGCAGCACTGATGGACACTGAAAGGCAGCACTCAGATATGGCAATGATAGGCGGCACTGATGGGCACTGATAGGTGGCGCTAACTGGCACTGATAGACAGCATTGATTGTAACTGTTAGGTGGCACTGATGGGCACTGATAGGCAGCACTAACGGGCAGTGATAGGCGGCACTTATGGGCACTGATAGGCTTCACTGACTGGCACTGATAGGCAGCATTGATAGTTGGCACTGAAAGGCAGCTCTGATGGGCACTGATATGTGGCATTGATGGGCACTGATGGGCACTGATATGTGGCATTGATGAGCACTGGTATGTGGTTTTGATGGCCACTGATAGTTGGCAATTATGGGCACTGAAAGGCAGCACTGATAATCAGGGCACTGATGATCAGTGTAGATGTCCCCTCTGAGGAATTCCACTTACCGTCTCTCCTCTCCTCACGCACTATCAGCGTGAGGAAAGGACTGCCGATAATCGACATTTCCTATTTTCATGGGATCAGCTGAGATTGGACACAGTTGATCACAGGATAGAGCCTGTGTCATTGGCTCTTTACTCTTATCCATGATCCACTGTGTCCCAGGGATACAGTGCACCACCGATCGCTGCACTGCGTGCCCCCCGTGGGTGTGCAAATGCACAGTTAGAGTGAAAGGTCATCATATGATGAAGTCACATGTCGTGACGTAACGCGTTGGGTACGCCGATGATGTCAAGCCGTAGAACCAGAAGTGCACGTATCGCCATCTCGAATAAGGGATCCCTGCAGTTTATTCATGAAAAACAAGATATAGAGAGTCCTTGATCCTGTAGTGTCCCAGGTAGACACAAATGAATGGGAGTGCAATATTTTACAGTGTTTTAATAAAGTTTTACACATTTTGATATACTTCTCTATTTGGAGAATTTTTTTTCGTTTATCTGTGGAGCGATTTGGAGTTTAGAGGTGCAGAAGGAGGTGGAGATCTGTGTACCAGCATACCCACCCGGGTTAAAAGGAAAGGCATGGTTTGACCTGACTTTTCGGGGCAATCCATGAGTGGAGCGCATAAGTGTGTCGGAGGTGGATAAAGCACTGGGGGGTCACACGGAAGCACTGGATGAATATATGCAGTGGAGTGATTGCACATATGCATTTGGAGCACAGAGGTCTTAAAGGGACGGTTCACCAGGATTGTTTTATCATAGTATTGGGACACTTGTTGATGATATTAGATGCACAGCAGACATGTTGCAATAGCACATATGAAGTACGGGAAGCAATAGAGGAATGGTGCATCATTGAGATTTTTGTATTTGGAGACGTTATATATGTAGCACAGTTTATGCACAGATATGGGTATTCAATTTCATTATACTGTCACGCAGCAAGATTTATGTTTCAATGTTCACATTTGCATGTTTATATAATTTAGCAATATTTGCAAGTTAATATTATTGTGCTGCATTCTTCTGTTTATTACATCATATGATGTCCTCCCAGAATGAGAGAGTCGCCGCCCTCATGTCATTTTCTTACATGGCGGACAGGAGGCAGTTAAAAACGAACCTCACTCTCTTAATCAACATTGACTATTTTTAATCCTTGTGCTTCTATCATTAGTAAATAGATAGGAAAGTGTATCATCTTTATTTGTTATAAACCTTTTTTTTTACATTTCTTCAGTTCCTTCCTGGTTTCATTGTCTAGGCAAACAATGTCATACATCCCAGGAGTCTTCAATAGAGGAGGGGTTTCTCATCTAAGCACACCCTTCTGCCTGCATGCCTGAGCTAAAGACAGATGTATTCCAGGAAGTAAATGCTACATGAATCAACTGCCCTTAATCAAGATGGCAACAACCAGAAAGCTAGGGTGGTGTGTTTCAAAGTGATTTCTCATTAAAATAAAGTATGGAGAAATGGATGGACAGGTTTGCTATGAATAATAAAAATGAACTAAATTTTGTTTTTGGTTTGTGGTGCTCAGATGCAGCGTAGATCCACTTTAAGAAATACTATCATGGAAATCCGCAACAGCAAGCAACCTAAGATGTAAAATTAATATTTAAAATGAACAAACGGTAAAATCTCAACTCTTAAAAAGTACTCAGTTACTTACCGTACTTTCCCTTTAGCAGTAAATAAACAACATTGGCAGTTTCTGGGTTGTTAGTACCCTCTTAGTCCAGCAAGCATTTATTTTGTCTACCCCTCGTAGACCGGTGGGAAATGATGAATGAAACATTCATGAAAACATAATATTTCATATAAATCTATTTTATTCAATTGCAAAAAAATATATCACAGTTGTATCCTCTCTTTACTAAGTGAAAATGATGGCAGTGCTTTAGTTCTTCTTTTTGAATATCTGGATGCAAACTTGATCTTCACATGTTAATTCCTGAAATAACAGAAAAGCAAAGTATCATTTTTGGGTGGAACCTTCCTAACAACAGTGTTGAACAATGCATCTAAGCAGCTTGTCCTATAGAATTTAATGGTATGCTCTTTTTAAGACTATCATCAGGTTTGCTGATAAAGTAGAACTGATCTCAAAAAGTGAGAACTGTTCTGTTATAGAAAACATCTATGGTTATGGCAATTGTGTTGGTTATGGCAATTGTACCTTGAAAATGTACTTTTTGTCTTAAATTGCTCCTGAAAATAGCAGTGTACTTCCTGGTATGTAACTGTGCCTAGGCACTCCTATACCTACAGTCTGATGGCTGTATGTCTGCAGTGTGAGATCTAATGAACTGCTTCATCTGGCTGGTAGTTACAGAAGATTTGACATCTATGGACTAGTAAGCTACAATATATTACATTTCTATCTTTGGTTTTAGCTATGCTTCGATGTGAGCCAAAGAACAACTACAAAATGTTTTTTTACGTAGAAAGTGGAGAGGCTAGAGCTTTGTTCAAGTATTTATTCATGTGTCTCCATTGGTGAGGTTTACCCTCATTTTCTGTCCCAGAGACATAACAGGAATCAGGAAGAAAACCCCAAACGGGGCCCTATAATTTTCTCATTCTATCCTAAACTAGCAATAATAGTTTTGGCCTAAGTTCTACTTCAATGAATGAATAATAGCATTTTTTGGATACCACTTAAGTGTTTATTGTCAGTGCCATAGCCTGGAGTTCTGTTAGACTGCATCATCAACATAGCTCCTCACCAGGTAGAGTTTGTCGCCCTCAATCCAGTTCTTCCAGCCACGATTATTCTTTTCTCCTTTTTGAACACAGACAAGTTTGTCTCCGTCCCAGGATACTAAGGTCTGTGGAGTACATAAAACAAGCCTTGTCATGGCACAATAGATCAAGATCTATTAGAGCCAAGAAGCCTAATTGTAGAAGCTTGTACCTGCACCGTCCTGCTGTCCAAGGTCTTGGTGTGTTCCTCAAATTCCACTCCAACAGTAAAGTCCACAAAATAGTTACGAAATGTGCTGAGTGTCTTTGTTTTAAACTCATTTCCATTCTGGATGATTTCCTTGGTTTGGGTTAAGTGGGCCGCAATCTTACGAGTAGCAAAATCAATGTCTATAGGGAAAAAAAACCCACAGGTCAGGACTGGAAACCAATAACATGCAATATTTTTGTATAGACCTTCCATAGATGTAGCATTGTTTTCCATGTTTCACGTCACGTAGACACACATCTTAGGTCAGATATACACACTCTGATATATTAAAGCTGTCTGGGGCAACTCAGCAGTACAGGGTCTTTGTGAGCCTTAGACATGTCCATTATGGCTTACAGTGGTCCTACATTGGAACATTATCTTTCCCCATAGAAACCAATTCTGTGGGCAATTGTAGCATAATCAGCTGTAAAATCCTTTTTATTAACTGAAACTGCCTACAAATGTATCTTGTTGCGATCAATTTTCATTATTTATTGTAGAGAGATGCGGGATTGCCACATCCAGTTCAGGCTCTAGGGATATGATTCAATTACCTTGCAATCATTGAGGATCATAGTGCAGGTAAATGATGAAGAGGTTTGTAGGGATGCTGCAGCCCTTTAAGCTGGCCATACAAAGACTAGTTTTCTAGCAATTTAACCAGCTTAAAGTGGAACTTTAGTCAGACAATGAAGTCCTGATAGATCACTTTAGTCTGGTTCCTTTTGCAAGTATAGTTGTGTAAAATAGTATAAATAAGTGCCTGTACTATTTAAAATCCAGTAGTGCACTGTCTCATCCTGTTCCACACATGCTCATTTGCTCTCTATTTTCAGCACTGTGCCTAAAATCAGAGCCACTAGAGGCTGTTCAGCTGCCAGCCTAAAGAGTTACTGTTGCTGAAGGGGGAAGAAAACAACAGGAATGCCAGACTGTGTGAGGAAACACAGATCAGAGAGAGAGAAAAGGAAAACAGGAGAGGTGACAGGACAAACTCTGCTGCCAGGGAGACACAAAAGAGTTAAACTTACAAGGATAGCTTCTTTTCGTTTCTCCATGATATTTTCTCATTTCTGTCAACTCCAGCACTGCAAAGCTTCTGTCAGCTTTCCTCTCTTAGGCTCCATGTACACGAGCCTACCCTGATCACCGGCCACGGGAAAATGCAAATCGCTGCAAAACGTGGTAACCGCACTTTTGCTGCTTTTTGCGGTTTCCCGCAGCCAGCGGTCAAAACATTCCTATCCTGAACGCAATTCTTCTGCGTTCAGGAGAGGGACATTTAACCTCACGTAAACACGGAAGCTCCCAAACTCTGCTAAAAGCCCATGTGTACATGGACACATAGGCTTTTATGTAGTCGAGTTTAGGAGCTTTGGCAAAAAAATGCCAAAAGCTGCTAAACTCGAGTTTGGGAGCAGCAGTGTACATGGAGCCTAACTGAGCCAATACATACTGTACCATTATGGATGGAAATCTACATATTTTAATTACAGAAACTGACATGTAGTTTTTGAGAGAAGTAGAGGGAGAGAGTTTCCATTAAGAAAGTGACTGCTCTAGGCTTCAACCAAATGGTGCTCTCCAGCAAGTAGAAACAGGAAAAATGGTGGAGGTAATTTACAACACATTCATTTTGGTGGCATAATTATTAATGTGGAAGTTATGTTCTTTTGTTAGAATACATTCATTGTTATCAAACTGTTATGGGTAAAGCTTCATAGCCTGGTAGGCAAGTGGTTAAATACAATCATAGTGGAGATGTTGATAGGTGTTGTATTTATTTATTTAATTTATTGTTACAGGTATTTATATAGAACCATCAATTTATGCTATGTGAGCTTTGGCTGTACTTCTTTAAGTGAATAACTGTAAAATCAGTCTGTATATGCAGTAAAGCATGCTTTTTATACTAACTGTGGAACCTAACTAGTTAATCCTCTGCTTTGTGTAAAAAGGCTGGTTGATCCTGTCTTCTCTGATCCTCCCCTTATTCTACTGTCCCCAATCCATTTGCTGGTAGTACAGAGTTCTAGGAATCACAATGCAAATGCTAGGTTTAGAGTGTATGGCCAGAGAGTTTTTTTTCTTTGGGAGGGTGCATGTGATCGGGCCAATCAGCACTGTCCAGACAGAGGGTCAGGGGTTATGCAGCCTCATAGGACAATCAGAGGAGAATGAAAACTCCTCCTACAAGCTTTAAGCAGTGCTTAGTTGGACACTGATAGAAGTCACAAGACTGCTATATAATGCTGATGAGAAAAGGTATTTAGCAGTTTATATTTACTAAAATAATTGTGTTTCCATGTTGTGTGTACTGTGGGAGACCAGACAGAGTGAATGAAGGGTCCTGGGTTTAGTAACACTTTAAAAGCTGATTGGTACAGCTGCTCCAGATTCTGTCCACTCTAGATTTAGTAAACCCCCACATTGTACTTATGAACGCTGAAAGCAAAGGCACATTGAGTGCTTTCAACACTCTACTGGTGTGACGATCTGCCATTGATAGGTAATAGCAGTGAACATGCCAGGGGCTGGATGTTACATGCATTGGTTAATGTGAACCTTTCATTCAAACAGAAAATGCTAGCTGCCTGGCTCTTTAATGACTTGATGACTCCAAAACGTTCTGTGTCCATGATCAACTCTGTAGTGTCACGTAAACTCATCCAGAGTCCTCTGATTGTACCCAGAGAGATGATATCTATTTGTACAATTCAACCCAACTCTGATGGTAACATGTGGGGCCAGCGGCATCCCTAGGCGGGTGCGGGGGGTGCATGCCGCACCAGGTGACACCTATCGCACGGGGTGACACCAGACCCTCTCCACAAAAAGGAACGTTTTAAAGGAAGCCGACGATCCCCGCAAGATGGATCGGATCTGCAGATTGAGCATAATGGATTGGAGTCCGATCCATTATGCTCCCCAATCCGCAGATCCCATCTATCTTGCGGGGATCGTCGGCTTGCAAACTATACGGGGTTAACTGATCTAGGTAAGGCTGTGCAAGATCCGTGACTTGTCTGTAACCAAGAAATGCGGCAGGAACCTCCTCCATCTGACATCACTTCTGGAGCATGTGCAGACCGGACCAGTGTTGAAAGAACAGTTAACCCCGTATAGGTTGCAAGCCCACGATACCCACAAGATGGATTGGATCTGCGGATTGGGGAGCAGAATGGATCGGACTCTGATCCATTATGCTCAATCCGCAGATCCTATCCATCCTGTGGGGATCGTCGGAGGGGTGACACCAAGTGTTAACACACCGGGTGACACCAACCCTAGGGACGCCCCTGTGTGGGGCCATCTGAATCACCACAGTATTTCATTGCACACTGCCTGCATGCTTTCCGCACTGCAGTAAACAGTTACAATTCTGATCATATTTGAAGTCTCTCTCCATTGTTCTCAGATGTATGGAAGTCCTTCTTTTTTTTCTCAGTTCTGCTGATATTCCATCAGAGGGCAGTGTGGAGTCATAAATGCTTCCAGTATTGCAGAAAAGGTGATTTTATGTATTATAAGAGATTATTATACAGGATTTATATAGCGCCAACAGTTTGCTCAGCACTTTACAATATAATGGGAGACAATACAGCAACAATACAGTTCAATACAAGAGGGATAGGAGGGCCCTGCTCCTTGGAGCTTAAGAAATATCTTGTAGTAAAGAAGTCTGCTCACAGTCATTGCTAAGCCTGTGAAACATTAGTTTCCTATCTGTCGTGCCGATCCAATGGCTTCAATACTTTTGAAGACACTGACCTGAGACAAGTTTGCATATTACTATTCTCCGACTTTCCTTGCTGCATGCATATCCCAGGTCAGTGACTAAGGTAGGCCTTACACACTCAAGGGCCAAGTTAAAAAAAAAATCCGATTTCTCCAACCATGCTTCAGTTTGGATGAACAAATCTCCCTGTTGGGCTCTGACAGCCATCGGTGGTGGTTGTCAAAATAGCCAAATAGCGGCTGCATCTCATTGGATGCAGCCACTGTTCAGCTGGCAATTTTCAGCTTTTTCAGTCGAAGGATTACCAGTGGGGATTATCAATTTGTATTAGCAAGCAATTGTACCTAATAAAGTGGGTGTATAAGGTCTGCTGTGTGAGGTCTGATGTAAGGGGGCTCTGGGAACCCTGGTTTAAGAGGGAATGCTGGGAACTCTAATGTCTGCAGTGTTTCCTCGTACACCCCCCCCCTTAAAATGTTTATAAACCAGGGGCGGACTGACCATTTGGAAACTCGGGCACTGCCCGAGGGCCCGGGGTCAGTAGGGGGCCCCATGAGATGCCCCTGGTACCTTTTTCATAGGCTTTTTTGAGTTTGGGCAAAGACACAGGGGCCCCATGATCCCCTATTGCCCGGGGGCCTCATGAGTTGTCAGTCCGCCCCTGTTATAAACCTAAAAATAAATATATTTTACATTGTCTCTTTAATGGATTTCTGTATGTCTGTCTTCATGTTAATAATATTTTAGTGTCTGCTGCTTTTCTCACTTACCTGGTTAATCCTGCCTGTGCTCCTCCTGCAGATAGTAAACTGACCCCACTAAGCATGGCAGCCGATTCATGCTAGTGTGGTCAGTTTACGTCCTCTGTTATCCCACTGTTAGATACAGGCACATTGTGAAAGAGCACAGTGCACCTGTATCTTTTGTAGTCAGAGTAAAGCCTCCCCCCCCCCCACTGCTCCCTCCTGCCTAAAGCCAGCCATACACGGGTCGAATTGTGAAAGAATTTTCTTTAAAAAAATTTTCTAAAAAATTTAGTTCGAATTTCGCACAATTAGTGGGTCACAGAAACAGCCGATTTTCATGTGACCATCAAATCTGAGTGATTGGCATGTTGGAAATGTTTTGAAAAACAAACGAATTTTGAATCAACCATGGGAGAATCGTGTGAGAAATATAAATGAAAAAGAAATGAGCGTGAGCTGCGACCTGGAAAGAAAAGACAATTCTTTGCCATGAAAATTCTTTTCTGTAGCAACATGAGGTGTAATTGAAGGCTTGGTTGGTCAAATTTCGAAATCAATGGTGGCGCCATCGGATTACAATACGCTCAAAATTTCCAATTTTCTAAAGAAAATTTGTTTGTGCTATGCAGAGCAATACAAAGCAGCCTGCTGGAACTGACAGGAGAGAGATCTCTATTGTTTACATACAGACCTCTCCCCCCATCAGTGTTCCTCACCGATCGCAGGGTGCCGGTGGGGAATTTCGGGCCGGGACCCGGTGACCGACAGCTGTAGCCCTCCGATGGTGCGCGCATCCCATACACGGAAATACAAAATCTCGTATATATACGTGATTTTGCGCAGACCTGCTGCCCTGTAGCAGTAGTTCTGCGATAGGGCGGTCAGGAAGCGGTTAATTATACTTTACAGTGTTAATCTAAGACTGACATTCACCCATCAATCTCCAGTAGAACACAACAATTAGGCAGGCCATAGACAGGCCATTTATCGGCCGAAAAACAAAAAATCGGTCGGCCACGTTGCCGATGCTGCCACCCATGTCCACGAAAAATGGCTGTTTTTTGCAGATTTTCCAGCATGACCGATAAAAATAAATGAGGAGATCCGCAAAAAGCAGCCCCACTAACGGCGTGATTATCGGTCGATTGTTCGTGCAGGCGAAAATTCGGCCGATAAATGACCCGTCTATGGCCTGCATTAATTTTGCACTAGGAGAGTTTTTTAGTCTCCGAGATTAAAAATCACCCACATAACCTAATCTAAGAATGTACTGAATCCAGAGAAAAGCCAAGTAGCATTTTGAAGCTGTCAGAAAGCAAGCCTCTATATTTCTTTCTGTACAGGGTTCCTTTAGACCCCTTGCACGTGGGAGCGTCCAGCCGCAGCGCGTACCTCCTGGTGTTTTAGTGTGCCCAAGAGGGACAGGTGCAATGTTCAGGTACAGTGAGCTCACTGCAGGCACCCTGTCAAAATCAATGGCAGGCTATGACTGGGATGGGTTGGACGCTGTACTGAGTGCTACTTGAATTTTATTACCCTGTGCAATCCATTATAAAGGTCCTCTGTGTTCAGGACTAGATCTGCTGCACTGTGGACCTTTGTCCTTTTATGCACACACAGGGCCTGCACCTGTCCCTCCAAAGCGCACTAAAGCTCTTCGAGGGACGCACTGCAGCTGGATGACCCTGTGTACAAAGGCTTCAAATTGGTAAGTAGAAAAGTGTAAATGCTGTTGTTTTTTTTTTTTCTTTGCAGACTTCATTCACACTGGCACTACTGCATTTAGCTTTTCTAAACGCAAAAGTCATTTGTGAAGTATAAACAACTTTTAGCTTCCCAAATTACATTTTCCTGCATTTAAATGTTCCTGCAGGTTTAGATGCATTTAGATTTATTAAGTTGCATTTTGATCCTGATGCACAGAATTCTATTTTCTCTAAATTCAGCTAAACTGACTACATCTAAATGCAGGTAAACACCCAACGTGAATGGCTCCACTGAAAAATCATTACATGCATTTATATGCAGTTAGAAATGTCCTCAGGGCCCATTCACACCAGATGCTGTGGGATGTATTTTTCACTACATTTCAGCTTCATACACAGTCCAAAATTCAGGTTCTCTTGCGGACATAGTTTATATCAGGGGTATTAAATTCAAATTCACCAAGGTCCAGGCAGTAAAATTTGCATGCATCAGAGGTCCGAATCTCATGTAGGCCCCTGTGGTGCATTTTCATGTGCACCAAACCACATGTTGCTGCAGTGTGATTTTGGAAAAAAAAAAGGGTCGGGGACGTCTTCAGGTTTCTAGCATGTAGTGCTGACCTACCCACAATGTGTGCACCACATGTACATGTACAGACCTGAACTAGGTCTCACATCAGTGTCCTCAATCCCCTCTGCACATCACAGTCCCCTCCTCATTCACAGCCCGATCCCTCTTGATGAGTGTCCTCAGCTCCCTCTTTACATCACCCCCCTCCACCCATTTCACAGTAGTGTTCTCACACTTCCTTGACATCAACCCCCCCCCCCCCCCCCCCCCGTCCCCAACAGTACTGTCCTCTGCCCCTTCACTGAAGAGTACTCTGCCCCTTTTTACATCATCCCCCCACATTACTGTCCCCAGACCCCCCCGCCATGTTACTGTCCTCTGCCCCCTCCATGTTACTGTCCTCAGCCCCCACATTACTGTCCTCAGCCCCCCCATGTTAATGTCCTCAGCCCCCACATTACAATTCTCAGCCCCCACACACCACTGTCCTTAGCCCCCCACATTACTGTCCTCAGCCCCCCCTTCGCACTACTGGCCTTATCCCCTTTAATTTTGTCCCCCCCCCCACTGTCCTACCTTACACAGATAGTGATTGATTGCTAGGACTGCACTTCATCCTAGCAACCAATCACCTGCCTGTTAATCTCGGGCAGCTCCCACTGTCCATCCAGAACTGTTCTGCCTCCCACTGTCAGCTCTGTGAGGATGACCGCGAGACAGCTGGGGGAAGAAAAGGCTCTTAAATGGCAGGACTGCATGGGTCCGGATGGGACAGTGACTTGGTCCGCATCTGGACCCTGGTCTTCCATTTAGTGATGCATTGTTTATACTATTGCAGTGTAATGCAGTGCAGTGAAAAAAGTACAGCAAGTTGCATTTTCCCGCACTGCAAATACATAGAAATGCACGCAAATGCATGTAAATGCAGGAAAATGCACTGCAGTGCACATAAAATCCTAAAGAAGAAAGGAAGAAAGTGGCACCAAAAGAAATGCAGGCTTAGCAAAGTGCATTGCAAATGCATGTAAAAGTGTGTTGTCAATGGCACATCACTGCATGCAAAAATGTGCAGTTTTTTGTGTGAATGGGCACTAAAAGCAATGAAATTCAGGTTTGACCATGCCAGTGTAAACAAGGCCTAAAACATAACTATAAAATGAACAACACGACCCTTCTCTAAACACACACAGCCACTTCAGTCCATAAATCAATGGGGCCAATTCCTAAAGAAAAAACAAATTCAACTATGGCTCCTGTCTAAATTGGCCCTAGTATGTGTATGTATGAATGTCAGTTAGGGACCTTAGATTGTACACCCCTTGAGGGTTAGGGACTGATGTGAATGTACAATATATATGTGTAAAGTGCTGCGTACATTGACAGCGCTATATAAGTACCTGGAATAAATAAATATAACTATTGTCCATAGCACTATGTGATCATGTAAGACAGCCTTAGAGAATGCTATCTATTTTCTTAATTGGCTTCACATAGATCAGTGACTGATGTTTCAAATTAGAAATACCTAAAGCCTTCATGTATCCATCAAAGTTGTCATTTTTCTCCATGACCCAGGTTCCATTGTAGTCTGCAGGCATGGTGACTGGTAGCAGAGATGAGATGGTGCAAAGGAGTAACGTGGACAAGACAGAGACTAGAAAAGAATTCTCGTCTTGCTGCAGTTTATATGCTGAATGCTGGGATCCTGATAAAAGGGTTTCAAAGTCACAGATAAGTTGACAAGGATTTTATCTCCAGTAATAAGTCCATAGGGCAAGTGTAGAAATTATCTTTGAACTTCAGAAGTGGACAGACCTAGAAATGTATTAACCTCTTCAGAGTCACCCTATGTTATCTGCCACCTCCCCTTATAGCCAGGGCTGCCTTTGGAAATGACAAGTGTACATCTTGATATTGCTGGCCCATTCCTGAAATCACAAGGATCCTTCCTATTATTGTCACTATTAGTACAGCCATTGTTAGTAGTATTGTATTAAAGGTCCTCCCAGAGTGAGCAGCGTGCAGCATTGTCCCCCTAGATCAGGGGTCTGCAACCTTTAAGACATAAAGAGCCACTTGGACCCGTTTCCGAGAGGGAAAAAAAGACTGGGAGCCGCAAAACCATTGCAACATTTAAAACAAATCCGACACTGCATATATTGCAAAAAACGCTCTGGTCATGAAGGGGGTTTAAGGGCCCAGTAAGCAAAGGGTTAATCAGGGCCACAGTGTATCGTCATAATCACAATCATAGCCTTAGGTCAGTGGTGGGCAACCTTTTTTTTCGACTGAGCCAAATCTCGCCAAAACCACGATTGAAATTTATTTTGAGAGAAACATTTTTAAAACTGAAAATACATCCCCCATATAGTAATTCATCCCCCATATAGTAATTCATCCCCCATATAGTAATTCATCCCCCATAGTAATTCATCCCCCCTATAGTAATTCATCCCCCATAGTAATTCATCCCCCCTATAGTAATTCATCCCCCCTATAGTAATTCATCCCTCCTATAGTAATTCATCCCCCATATAGTAATTCATCCCCCCTATAGTAATTCATCCCCCCTATAGTAATTCATCCCCCATAGTAATTCATTCCCCATATTGTGTGAATTCACTTACCTTTGCTCCGCGCGTTCCTCTCGCTGGGTTCCCGCGCCGTTCTGGTCTTCAGGGCGGACTGTGAGAGGAGAGGAGTTTGTCACGCTGCCCCGCCTACATCCGGGCTGCCCCGCCTACATCCTGACAGCCAATGTTTGCCAGCGGGCGCCCGGCACACAGAAGATCTGCATTAAAAGAGCCGCGGCTTGCCGACCCTATTGCCTGTCACCTGGTGGGCAGTGTGCTCCGGAGCCGCAGGAAAGGTGAAAAAGAGCCTCATGCGGCTCCGGAGCCGCGGGTTGCCGACACCCGCCCTAGACCATACCTAGTACCCAGTGTTCAGTAGCATTTTCCCAGAGAGTGCAGTATTAAACTCAGAACCAGGGCTTTTTTCCAGTGGGAATGTGGGGGAAATGCAGTTCCGGAAACACCAGCACTGAATGTTTATAATGGCAAGGAGTGCTGGGGTGTGCTGGAGGGTCTATTGATGCTGACTGCTGGGGGATCTATTGTCACTTGAGGGGATCTATTTTTGCAGGGTGGTCTGTTGTTGCTGGGGAGGGATCTAATGTTGTTGGGAGGTCAATTGTTGCTGGAAGGGGTCTAATTTTGAGGGCAGGGTCTATTGTTTATTGCTGATGGGAGATCTATTGTTGCTGCTTGGGGTCTATTGTTGCTGGGAAGGTATTTTGCTGTGGGGGTCCATTGTTGCTGTGAGGGTATTGTTGTTGGCTGCAGGGGATCTATTTTACTGCTTTTCTTGTTATCATTAACAAATTTTATACAAAATTATACTTGGCTCTGTATTCTCTAAAAGGAGCATTACTGGGAGGTGGGCAGGGGGTGGAACCAAAGGACAGTGCTTGGAAGTGGGTAGGGGGGGCAGAAACAAGGGGTATCTTCTGGAAGCTCACCCTATTCTGATCTACACCAATCATAATTTGGTTCAACGCTTGTTCTGGTGGCCTGACCTGGCCAAGGATTGTAAGTCATATGTGAATTCCTGTGTCAAGTGTACCTGTAACAAGAGCAGCAGAAACGAGGTGTGGGGTTTGCTCAGGCCCCTTCCGATCCCTGATAGACGATGATTGCTATGGATTTTATTGTGGAACTTCCATCTTCTGAGGAATACCCTACTATTTTTGTGTTGGTCGACCGATTCTCCAAGATTTTCTGCCCATTCGCCCATTTTCTGCTCATGAAGGGTACACCCTCTCATTGGAAACAGCAAGGGTTTTTGTTAAGAAGATTGTACTCGTACCTAGATAGTATCAGATCAAGGGGTCTAGTTAACATCCAGATTCTGAAGGGCGCTCTGCGAGACCCTAGAAATTTAACTTTTTATTCTCATCTACATATCACCCACAAACCAATGGGCAGACAAAGAAAACAAATCAATATATCTGCTGCTTCATATTTTTCTCTCAGGATGACTGGGTATCCTTATTGCCCCTGGCCGAGTTTGCCTACAATAATGCCATTCACTCAGCAACTAAGCAATCCCCATTTTTTGCAAATTATGGATTTCACCCATCATTTCTTTCCAATGAGCTACCAGAATCTGCAATTCCAGCTGTCCAAGACACCCTGAATTTTTTCCAGCAGTACAATAGAATCCTGCAAAAAACTATAGCCAAAGCACAGGAGGACAAGAAAAGAGTATTTGACAGAAGACAAAAGATTGAATTAATTCTGGAACCTGGAGAACGGGTCTGGTTATCCACAGACAATTTAAGGTTGGCATGCCTGATGAAGAAGTTGGGACCTAGGTTCATGGGACCTTTCCCTGTCAAGCAAAGAATCAATGATGTCTCCTATGAACTTGTACTACCTGACTCTTTAAAGATTCATCCTTTATTTCACGTCTCCTTGCTGAAACACACAGTCCCTGATCCTTTTCCAGGTCGCAATACTGGTCTCCTGGAACCAGTAATCGCTGATGGAGAGGAGGAATATGAGGTGGAGACCATCCTGGACTGCAGGAAAAGAAGAAACCAGGTACAATACTTGATTAAGTGGAAGCGGAATGGGGTAGAAGAGAACTTTTGGAAACTAGAGACTAATGTTCATGCCAAAGAATTAATTAATGCATTTTTCTGCAGGCATCCTGAGAAAAATGCCCAGTTGGGCATCCAGGGGCTGTCCGTATGGAGGGGGCAATGTCAGGGAATGTGCATATCTATGCGCAAAACTCCTGTTAGCCCTGCTCATGACTGATTAGCAAATGTGCGTACGCGGTTACGCATACAGGTGCGCACAAGTGTGCATGCGTGATGGCGCATTGGCGCCAGGCAGGATATTTAAGTTGGGCTAGTGCCTTGCATTAGTGTCGTTTGGTCTATTACTTTTGAGCACCCATGCATCCTGTTACCTGTGATTCCGTTGCTGATCTGACCTGTTATTGACCCTGCTTAAACGCTGCCTGTACCAACCCCTGGCCTGCCCTTTGACTATTCTTTTGCCTGCCATTTATGCTTACTCTGACTGTTAGTTGTCGACCCGGACCGCCTGACCTTGCCTTACTCTGCTCCTGCACCTGAACCAGCTTATCCTTGCCAGTATCCTGCTCCTTCACTTCTGCCAGCATGCCATCTGCCAGCTGCTCCTGCATTTCTACACATCAACATCCATCTGCAGAAGTCCTACCAGGCATTCATGCACCTCTGTGCTCCGGCGCTCCCTGCTACTCTACCAGGGCCCCTGAGCCAGAGCTGCAAGGGGTTCCTTCCTCTGCACTTCAGGTTCTACCACCAGGTACGTTACAGTAGGACTCAATGCTGATGCTGATCCTGCATCCACACACTGAGAAGTTTCTCCATCTCCTCTATCACTTTACCACGCTTTTTGGATATTATTGTTGACTTCATAGGCACAGCAGACTTCACATGTTCCATGATCTTGTCTTTGTTCTTTAGAATTGTGCCAATGGTTGAACAATTCATGTTATAAGAACGAGTGATGTCTACAATCTTTTCGCCTCAGTCCAGTTTCTCAATTATTTTCACTTTTATTTCCATGGTTATTGCTTTGCACTTCCTAGCAGTCCCCTCCACATCACCACTGCTTTTGCTCTTGCTTCCGGACATCCTGGGCTCTGTACAGTATACTATCGCACTGTACAGTAAGTACACAGCAGCACAACTGTGAAAATGTGTGGCAGTCACGTGAGCTACTTCCACAATTTGTTCGCATCTACGAATGTTCATAATGCAAGGTCCGTTTGTATCTGTGAAAGCTTGCAACTCGAATGTTTATAAGTTGGGAACTTACTGTATTATATTATTTCATTTTGGTGCAGTGTTGCGTGATCACGTAATTGCAAGTAGCGAAGTGCCGAATAGTAAAAAATGCCCTGGGGGTAAAATCTGCTGGAACTTAAGTGGTTAAAATGAAATTGCTGTAGATAAGAGAGGATACATGAAAGTGTATACAAAGACAAGACCAAACCCACCTACAGATGAGTGGACAGGGAAGACCAAAAAGCCTACTGTCTAAGTCCACTGTTTGTTGAAAAAAGTAGAACTGCAGACGTCACCCACATGGAGGTGGAGAGAGACTTCCAAGTAGAAAAGAAACTCCGGACTTGCTGTCCTGCTTTGAAGTTCAAAGTCTTAATTACCACTTGAACCTCTGATGTCAGGAAGAAATCTTTATTTTTTAGTGTCAAGCCAATATAGCTTAGTGAGAGAGGGGCCCAAAAAACTAAAGAGATAAAGCAGGAAGACCAGAGATTGTGTTTTGAGAGGGCACAGGTTTTCTGTTCTCTCTTCACCTTCCTTCCCTACTCTTCATGTACATATGCAAGAAAACCTTCAAAACCCAAAGCAAAGTGATGGGCACCCATCATTCTTACTAACCTCATAAGAGCTTCACCCTGAGCGGAATGGGACATTTCTGGGTCATTTATCACCAAGCAAATGGGTCTGGAATATTCATAATGTAACTGTTGGGTAGCTGAAGAGTCTTATTGCTCTAAAATGTGTCTATGTGCTTCCCAATAGCTCTAAAACTCAGACAACGTTGAGAAATGAGCATTTTGTAGCTTGAAACGCCAAAACTCTCAACATCCAATTGTGCCAGTTTACACCTGAGCACAGTGTCCCTTGAAGCTTGCAGCTCAAAGTACATAGGCTTCTTTTGAGCT
The DNA here is from genome assembly GCF_062004578.1 of Staurois parvus. Taxonomy (NCBI): domain Eukaryota; kingdom Metazoa; phylum Chordata; class Amphibia; order Anura; family Ranidae; genus Staurois; species Staurois parvus. The sequence goes on from NW_028318066.1 coordinate 968,673, forward strand.
ACAAGCTTCAAGCGTTTTTTTCTCTAGTGGGCAAAAAAAAAAACGGGAGCACCTAAAAAAACATGCAAACACGCATGAAACCACACATACCTGTATCGCACATTTTTTTCCTCTAGTAACTAGCTTTCCATTGGCTAAGGATAATTTTAAAAAATGCTTAACCTTCAGACATCTGCAAAATGACCACAGACACTCAGCTCAAGCATGAACGCAGTCTTACATCACTGAAATTAATGAAAAGTAAACATTTCACAATCTTCAATAAATTTACCATCTTTGATCCTTGAAGGTACTTGATAATATTTTATTGGACATGAGCAGAAAACTTCAAACCATGCAAGCATGAGTAGAGTCTTCAGATAATTGGTAGAATGGAAGCTTATCTAATCTTTTAACTTTGCACTTTGCAGCACAGCACATCCAATAACCTCAGACAATGTTGGCACACACGGGAACTGTTGGCAAAAAATTCTGTTTTATTGCTGACACCGATTTGCCAACAATGTATCGTTCAAAGATTAAAATAAACATTCAGCTGAAAATATTTTTGGTCCTTTGGAAGTGTATTCACCATAAAGGCACCAAAACTATTCATGTTCACTTGTGCTTTCTCCAATTAGAACTGATTGCCGGCCTCAATGATGTCGACTTAAAGCGATACTAAACCTAAAAACATTTTTCACCTTAATGCATTGCTTGCATTTACCTCCCTAGCGGTATGATTATTTCAGATTTTTGGTGCTGAAAGCGGTACCATTATTTTGCATGGAAATATGTAGTTTTTTTATTGTAGGCTGTAATTTTTAGGAATAACTCACTGAAATCTGTCCGAACAAGAGTCTATTAAACATCCCGGGTATGATAAAATTTGAAACACGAAATCATAAATTATAATTTAATAAATAATCATAAAAAATAATAATATAATAATACATTTAATTCAATAATATAATCAAACCGAAAACACTGAAATTTGAAATAGAGCGCCAAGTTCGTACATTGCTGAGCAAAGTCGCAAAATCGTTTTCAGTGTCTGATGACGAATTTCCCCACAAATTATTATCACTCAATTCTGCAAGTGGTTCTGATTTACTATCGCTGTTCTCTAGCTGGTCTAAAACCGCTTTTGACCTAAAGGGACACTTTTTGGACGCCATGGACGTTTCTCAGTTTCCAGGCAGAAAGAGCAGACAAAATGCAGGCAGGGCACAGGACAAAGCAGTAGGGACAATATGTATGTGAAATGGGTTGAAACAGCAATGTTTTACTATGAAATTTTTTTTTTTAAAAAATGACATTTTTTAAAATTTTCAAATTTCCCGCCGCCGGCGGCGCCCGTACGTCCCGACGTCACAGGGACCGGAACACAGAAGCCGGATGCTGGCATTGGCCGGAGGAGATGGCCGGGGACGCTGCAGGGGACGCATCGCGGGAGCGAAAGACAAGGTAAGCTCTGCAGGGACTCCCTATGCAGTGCCGCATGGTAAGCCCGAGTGTAGCTCGGGGTTACCGCTTTTGGTACTGGCATTTTACCCCAAGCTACACTCGGGAATACCGCTAGGGAGGTTAAGGTAAACACATTTTTAATTTCCCTGAGCTCCCAATTCCATGTGTAGGGGAAGAGAGGGGAAAATAGATCCAGCGCTGTGTATGGCTGCATCTCTTTTCCCCTCGCTTCCTCTTCACACAAGGACTAGAACAGCAGCAGGAGCCACTGGCTCTTGCTACTGTCAATCAAGAGCAGTGAAGAGGAAGTGGGAGGGCATAGCTAAATCCCACTGTGAGTGTCTATGGAGCGTCAGCTTTGTAGACACAGTTCAGGAGCAAGCATGCAACGTTTGTCCCCATAGCAAAGGGCTTGCTATGGGGACACACAAAGAAGAGGAGGAGCCAAGGTCGCTTGGGGAGACCCAAGTAGAGGAGGATTGGGGCCACTCTGTGGAATACCACTGCACAGAGCAGGTGAGTATAACATGTTTGGTATTTTAATTAAAAAAAATAAAAATTTCTGCCTTTAGTAACACTTTAATACAAGTAGCATGTAAGATCTAATGAAAGATACAGTATGTAATTTACAATTTATATTTAGCCTATTGTAGGGAAAACAACAGACAGTGAAATGGTATATAGAACATATAGCATAATGTATAGAAAAGAGTTTTGTGCAGTAAAAATGTACAGGACAGGATGAAAGTGTGGGGTATAGAATGTGTAGCACAGTGCTACAGGCGTGTGGAGGCGTTTGGGAGCAGAAAATGTACAATGTGGTTTACATAATATAGAAAAATGTATAGTGCATTATATAGAGTGGTGCAGTAAAGAAAAGCATGAAAAGTTGAGTGGCACTCTTTGGAAGTATATATATAGCAAAAAGTAGAAGAGTGATGTAAAATACAAAACATGCAGTAGAGTGTATAGTATAGAACAGGATGGAGTGTATCTTGAACATCAAAGCATACAAAGAAGTGCAGTATCTCTTTTGCTCCATTGTTTACAGTGTAAACAGTGGAGTGGTGTGCAATCAAGAACATGCAACATGGTGATCAGGGTAGCAGTGTGGAGTGTATAGCTCAGTGTACAGAGTAGAGCAGTGTGGTGTATACACAGGGCCGGTGCTTCCACTAGGCAAGCTAGGCAGCTGCCTAAGGCTCACTGCCACCTAGGGGCGCTTGGCGCAGCACAGGCCAGCACTCTCTCTGTGTGGGATGCCGCCATGTCATGAATGATCCTTCAGCTGAGGGGAGGGGAGGAAGAAAGGACAGAGGAAAATGATGGGTGTCTGGGGCTAATGTAGCAGCTGAGCTGCAACTCCTTCCTGTGTTTCTCTCAGACTCAGTCCCTTACTGCAAGCCAGCTGGCAGCTACTGATCACTGTGGAGTTCCAGCGCTTCTCTTCCCATTCTTCAGCGGAGGTGGATCTGCGCCTGCGGAGGAAGGTAATGTCTGACTCTGATGTCTCGTGTCTGTGTGAGTGTGACCCGGTCAGCTAGTCATCATATGTGTCAGTGAGTGAAGACATCTTCACAATCCCACAGCCTGCTCTTCTAGTGCCTGCTGATCTGTGGCGGTGTTGGTGTGTTGAGTCGGATCTGTCACTGCGTGGGATTGCTCAGTTCAGTGTGTGTGTGTGTGTGTGTGTGTGTGTGTGTGTGTGTGTTGGGCTTCCTGCTGTCAGTGTTTTATCTCTCTCCATTGCCTGGGGAATTCCAGCCTAAGATCTGTCAGAGTGTGGATCCATCATCCTCCACTCACTGCAACTGTCACCCTGCCACTGCCAGCCACAGATACAGTCCGTCTGTGACACTGATTTTGTCTTTATTATTGGTGTTGGTGGCATCTTATGGCACTTATTTTTGCCAATTAAAAAAATATAGCCATTTCATGTTTTGTTGATTTAATATTTTCTACTGTTTTTTTAAATTTTTTTTAATTTAATTTTTTTTTTCGGAAGGGAAGGGCAAGTAGCTGGTCTTGTCTGGGGCGCAAAATAGTCTAGTACCGGCCTGTGTACACACTGTACGGTACAGTGTGCAGAGTACAGAGGTGTGGGTAGCCAAGTCCTCATTACCAGCATTAACCACTTGCTGCCCGGCCTATGGTCAAATGACGGCCGGGCAAACACTTTGTCCTTCCAGGAGGGCGACATATGATGTCCTTCCTGGATTGCGCTTTTCGCGTGCCCGCAGGGCCATGCTTGGCGAGATCTGTCACTGGCCGTGTACCCCGTGATTAGCCGTGGCCAATCACAGCTAATCACAACAAAAAAAAAAAACCTGACCGAATCGATTTAATTCAGTTAAATGCTTGCTTATAGCAAATAAATAATTTGCTATAAGCAATCAAATTGTGTATTAAAATAAAAAAATACTGATCACATCCACAACGTAGTACAATGTTACTATGGTAACATTATACTACTTTGGTCATAGTGCGAATATGAAAAAAAATCTTAAAGAAAAGAGAAAAATGTAATAAAAAATAAAAAAAAATAAAAAAAATAATCTTTTTTTTTTTTGTACTGTCACCAGTCAGTATCCCTGATCACCACCACACCAGTTATATGCTGACTCTGTACTGCACTGGTGACAGTATGTAAAAAAAAAAAATGTAAAAATTTTTTTCATTTCTTCATTTTACAAAAAATTATGACAAAAAAATAGCAACTTCAAGAAACTCGCCGTGCCTCTTATGAAGTATGTCGGATTGTCTACTTTGCAAAAAGGGGTCATTTGGGGGATATCTGTACTGTTCTGACATTCTTGGGCATCAAGAAATTAGTTTGTGAACTCTAAAACTTTCCTACAGACTAAATAATAAATACTGATTTGGGTTATTTTCACCAAAGAAATGTAGCAGAATACATCTTGGCTTAAATTTATGAAGAATAGTTATTTATTTGCAAACTTTTATAACAGAAAAAAAAAAAGTTTTTTTTTTTCAAAATTTTCTGTCTTTTTTTTGTTAACCTCCCTGGCAGTATTCCTGAGTGTAGCTCGTGGTTAACCTTCAGTACCAGAAGCGGTAACCCCGAGCTACACTTGGGATTACACTGCAGCGTTGCTCCGGGATCCCTCCAGCACTTACCTTGTCATGCGGTCCCGCGATGTCCCCCCTGCAGCGTCCCCGGCCATCTCCGGCTGATGCCGGCATTCGTCTTCCAGGTTCTGTTCTCTGCGAGCGTCAGGACGTACAGGATGTACGGGGGACGGAACCGGCGGGAAATTCAAAAATGTAAAAATTTGACATTCACTTAATACACTAAAATCTGATAGTATTACATTACTGTATCAAACCATTTCACATACATTTTGTCCCGAGTGCTTTGTCCTGTGCCCTGCCTGCATTTTTACCGTTCTTTCTGCCTGGAAACTGACAAACGTCCATGGCGTCCAAAAAGCGTTTTAGATCAGCTAGAGAACAGCGATAGTAAATTAGAACCACTTGCAGAATTGAGTGATAATGATTTTTGGAGAAATTTGTCACCAGACACTGAAAACAATTTTGCGACTAAGCTCAGTGATGTGCGAACTTTGCGCTATATTTAAAATTTCAGTGTTTTTGGTTTGGTTACATTATTGAATTAAATGTATTCTAATATTATTATTTTTTATGATTATTATATTTATTATGATTTCGTGTTTCAAACTTTATCATACCCGGGATGTTTACTAGACTCTTGTTTGGACAGATTTCAGTGAGTTATTCCTAAGAATTACAGGCCTACAATAAAAAAACAACATATTTCCATTGAAAACAATGTACTGCTTTGAGCACAGAAAAACTGACATAATCAGACCGCTAGGGAGGTTAATATAGCAAAAAATAAAAACCCAAGGGGTGATTAAATACCACCAAAAGAAAGCTCTAGTTGTGTGAACAACATGATAAAATTTAAGTTTGGGTATAGTGCTGCATGACTGTGCAATTGTCATTCAAAGTGTGAGAGCGTTAAAACCTGAAATTTGACTTGGGCAGGAAGGGGGTAAAAGTGCCTGGTATTGAAATGGTTAAAAGGGCGATAAGAAATTTGTTTTTTTTTGGCATAAAGGCCCTTTAACTATTAAATCATACATATGTTTATAGTGTGGGCAACCCTCTTCATATGATCAACAGCAAGCAAGAAAAGCACCAGAGTCAGGTTAGTGTTTTTAATAAAGTACCTAAATTGGCATTATAAAACAAAACCACACATATGGCATCTACTATAATAATACAATAATAATAAAAGGCATCATTATGACGGAGGAGACGTTAACCTAGAGTCATTCTGAGATGGAGGTCACTCTTCACAGTCACAGTCGGCGTCACTGGTGAATCTTCTTGAAAACCTGTTTGCAGGCTACACCTTCAGCCCGCATTTCCTTTGGAAAGAAGGTAGAAAGATGGGTCAGAAGTTCAGTCACCAAATAATAAAAAACCTGATACATTCTACTGTGCTAAACCAACGGCAGTATATTTTATAATATATCCTTACATCAGACATAAACTTGGAAGCTTGAGCTGCACACGAGTGACTCATCCCTACTGTATCTACAGTTGAATACACAATCAAAAGTTTCACGCTGTTTCTACTAGAATCCATGCGGTTTTGTTAGAGAATTCAAAAGGAAAAGGAAAAAGAAAAAGATCTCTTGGAATAGAAGTGGCATGTACAGTCCAGGGAGGGGTGTAGAGAATGGAGCCTTTGTACTGAAAGAAAGCTGGCAGAACATTGCCGCAGCCAATCAAAAGCTTTCATCTGAAGGGTTTCACTCCTCTATGGGGGGGGGGGGGGGGACGGATGTTGTCAGTCCACAGCAGAGCAGTATAAATGAGCTAAAGAGAATCATCACTGTAATTCCATCTGCACTGGGATGTGCGTAGGCTTTATTTTCTCTGTACTTACTAATGTATTTGGTGAGAAGCCATAATAAAAACACCATCACTTCAGTAAGGTGAAATCTGATTGGTTGCTACAGGTTACTTGCATTATTAAATAAAGCAGGGTGATTACAAAGTGGCAACATTGCATTTAGCAGAGTGGTTGCAGTTTATTTTGCAAATCATTTTTTATGATGTTCCTGGATCCTGTATAAAATGTGCACACATATATAGTATAGGTGCAAATAAACAAGCAGGTGATTCTGCCTGCCACTATCTGAAATATCATTTTGGGTGGATTCTTGGCAGCAGGGCCATGAAAAAGGGGGTACCATCAGTCCTCCTGTAGGGGACACAAGCCAGCAGAGCGACCTAGGCAGCTGGGTGAATCAGATGTAGGCAGGGAGGGTGATTTGCACGGGGGGGGGGGGGCAATTACTGGAACCGATCCCTTGTATGGCTCTCTCCACAGCAGCTAAAAGATGGCTTCTTCTCCTCTCCCTCCCACTGGCTTTCAGCTGCTGCAGAGAGAGCCATACAGGGGATCGGTTCTAGTAATTGCTCCCCCCCCACACCCATCATCCTCCCTGTGCACCATACATTTCCCCCTGCTGCCCAGGTCCCCCTGTATGTCCCTACCCCTGCAGTGCGGACAGCTTCCCTCCTCTCCTTCCCATGGGCAGCTGCAAGCACACAATAGGATCCTGGATGGAGAGCGTGGGAAGGGTCCGGTAAATATATCACATTTACCAGCTCCTTCTTTTCCTGAATAAACACAATAAGTGATCGGTGCTGGTCACTCACTGTGTCATTCATAACTGAAGCACAGTAAACTGTGTTTTCATTCTTTAGGGGGGGGACCTGTCAGGTTCATTGTATGGTGCCCTGTGGTTTCTAAAAGCAGCCCCTTGGCAGAAACAACACAGTGATGAGCTCCTGTCACTTGGCTTTCTGTTCTTATCAGCATGGTCTTTATCAGCACTGATTGGCTCCTTGTTCTGCTGCTTCCTCTCGCACTCCAGCTCTGCTGCACAAGAACTGCAAGAGACTGATACCAAATTAAATTCAGGTTTCTTACACTGCTTTCATCTAAAACATCCATTCAGTGATGAATTACTACAGAGCTGTATTAATGTTTGTTTTTTATATTAGCCCAGAGTTCAGGTTTATGTTGGTAGTTTTTATGTTGTTGGTTTTGTGGCTCATTTACTGCTTTGTTATACATCAATGTTTTAGTACGGGTCCTTTCACATGGCTGTTCCAATCAGATCTGCCTATCAGTTTTTCATGCAGACCTGAAAGGTAGCTCAATGTTAGTCTATGGGTAGGCAGATATAAACAGATGTGTGTCTAGGGCCCTTCACGTCTGCTTGCCCATAGACACAACATGAGTCTGTTTTTTGGCTAGAGATAAAATGTGAATGGACATGTATGTCACAAAAGCTGGGGATCTGTTCACGGATCACCTGATGATCAGAATGCACTCCAACCATGTGAAAGGGACAGGCGGCTTTAGAAGTAATGGAATAGAAGGATAATGCTGTGGCTCTATTATGGTCATAGCCTTCTTTGATTTGAGCACTGTCGCACCAAATTGCCTTTGCAGACATGCAGGAGGTCTTTGCATATCAAAATAATTATTCAGATTGGCCAGCAACTTAAGGGCACTACTAAAGCCATCAAATATGGCTGTACAAACATGGCATAGCCAGCGTTTTACGTTTTTGCTTCCTATATTCTCAAAGCCTCAAAGACATAACTCATACCCTATACAACACAATGCTTTCTTGTTGTACTCTCCATTTTTTCATGAGCGGTATAACCTGCACTAACAGTTATAATTACAAGGACTAAATGTCACCACGTTGTTAAAGACCTATGACCTATATATGCAACGGACTCATGTTGCAATGTTTTCAGAAGGTAATTTTGAATAGATGCTTATTCATGTGTGAATTGTAAGATACTGATAAGCAAATATCTAATAGTCACGCGCTCCATTGTATATATGATACTTGAGCATTGAAATAGCTTCCTGTTTTTTTTCCCTATGCAAGTGGACTTTTCCTGTAGCCTCTGTGCTGTTTATGTTGTGTAGACAGTTCCTCGGCTATATGGACTAACCAGCACAGCTGGGTTTGACATGAACACATGGATTGATGCAGACCCCCCAACGCAGAGCTTGGGTGTCCAAGGCCATGCACTCTTCCCTGCATGTGAAAAGTAAAAGAATGCTGCTGCGCTTATGAATAAAAACCTAATGTGAAATACCCATGTAATGTAGCAGTCCTAATTGTGAACTTATAAACACAAAATTAATAATAAATACCATGTGGACCGCGCATAAGTTGTGTAAACAATGACACTCAAAATAATCAATAATCATAAATAATAAACATCTAATTAAACTGGTTGTATTAGGTATGCAGTCCTAAAATGTGAAAATAAGGTGCAAGTGTGCTAAGTTCTTGACTGTGAATTCTGTATTAAAGTGACAGGTGCTCCACTGTGCTCAGACTGGTGCCCCACATGGATTTGTACTCACCATCATCCCATGACCACCTATCTCTACTATGGTCACTAGCACTTTTATTGGGACTATCCCAATCTACAACGTGATGTTGGTGACCGATGTTCTTCCACAGCATTGCTAATAGTAACCAATATATCTTCCCATGGATTAAATAGCATTGTGGATGGTAGCCAGTAATCCTTCTCAGAAGCTAAATTAATCCCAGAAATCCTCCTCTCCTTCACAGGCAATTTAGCAAATTGTCAGCATAGAAATAGAAACAAAAATGGACATCCCATAGTATAAAACAGTAAAACCTTTATTTGCGGGGACCAGGGGCGGACTGACAACTCATGGGGCCCCCGGGCAATAGGGGATCATGGGGCCCCTATGGCCTTGCTCACACTCAAACCACTCCTAAAAAAGCCTATAAAAGGTACCAGGGGCATTTCTTGGGGCCCCCTACTGACCCTGGGCCCTCGAATGGTCAGTCCGCCCCTGGCGGGGACAAATAGTAAAAATTCAACTCACAGAAAAGTGTCTATAACTTGGCACTGAGTGTATTCAGCTTTGTTGCTTGTGAATGGAATCAAAGATGGCTGCCGCATTCCAGTGTGCATTCCAGGATTACTGGTTACCATCCACAACCCTATTTAATCCATGGGAAGATATATTGGTTACTATTAGCAATGCTGTGGAAGAACATCGGTCACCAACATCACTCTTCCCTGCATACCTGTCAAACTTGGCTGTGCAGGAGAGTCTGTACAGCTGATGCATATCCAATCACATATAGGCTGCTTTCAAGAAGCTCAGAACTAGTAAAAGGTAAACAAATGACTCTTCGTGTTATATGGGGTCTATGGATTTGAATTAGCCCTTAAAGAAAACCCCACACACAACAGAAGGAGTAAGGAGCTTAAGATGGCCATAGATGGATCAAAATTCAGCCAGTTCAGTAGGGAATAGCTGAATTTTGATCCATCTATGGCAGCTCCTGCTGAACGGTAATGTTCATAAATTTTTCACGATCAGCTGGCTGCAACGCTGATAAGTCTATTCTGACATCACAGGATTCTCTGCTGTCAGAATACAAGCTGACCTCAATACTCTGTTTAATTGGGCAACTATGTGGCAAATGAGGTTTAATGTTGATAAATGTAAGGTTATTATTATTATTATACAGTGTTTATATAGCGCCAAAAAGTTTGCTCAGTGCTGTACAATATAGTGGGGGACAGTACATGAGACAGTACAGTAACAAAACAATATACGAGAGGTTTGAGGGCCCTGCTCTTTCGAGCTTACAATCTAGGAGGGGGGGGAAAGTGGTACAAAAGTGAGATCGGCTCTTAGGTGAGGGTGGGGTTTCTTCCCTAAAGAGATGCGTTTTCAGGATGCGCCTAAAGGTGAGGAGGGTAGGTGACAGTCTGATGGATTGGGGTAGTGAGTTCCAGAGGATGGGGGAAGTCCTGGAGAAGTCTTGCAGTCGGGCGTGGGAGGAGGAGACCAGGGAGCTAGAAAGTAGGAGGTCTTGCGAGGAGCGAAGAGTACGGGTTGGGTGGTATTTGGGTATCAGGTCGGTGAGGTAGTTTGGGGCAGTGTTATGAATGGCTTTGTACGTCAATGTTAGTAGTTTGAATTTAATGCATTGGGCAATCGGAAGCCAGTGGAGGGATTGGCAGAGGGGGGTGGCGGATACGGAGTGGTTGGTAAGGTGGATGAGTCTGGCCGCTGAGTTCAGGATAGACTGAAGCGGGGATAGTCTATGGTGAGGTAGGCCAGTGAGGAGGGAGTTGCAGTACTCAAGTCGTGAGATAATAAGGGAGTGAATGAGTTGTTTAGTAGTGTCTGGCGTTAGGAACGCACGTATTTTGGAGATGTTGCGGAGGTGGAGCCTGCATGAGTTAGCCCGCGATTGGACATGGGTTTGGAAGGACAGATTTGAGTCTAGGGTGACACCTAGGACTTTGGCTTGCGGGGTGGGGCTGAAGGTGGAGTTGTTGGTCGTGATGGAGAGGGTGGGGGTGCGGGCTGGGGGGAAAATTAGGAGCTCGGTTTTGGAAAGGTTTAATTTGAGGAAGTGGAGTGACATCCAGTCTGATATGTCGTTCAGTAGGCAGGTGATTCAGGCGGAGACTGAAGGGGTGAGGCAAAGGGTGGAGAGGTAGATTTGCATGTCATCGGCGTAGAGGTGGTAGTTGAAGCCGTGGGAGTGTATCAGTTGGCCAAGGGAGGAGGTGTAGATGGAGAAGAGAAGGGGCATGAGGACAGAGCCTTGGAGGACCCCAACAGAGAGGGGGAGAGAGGGGGAGGTGGCAGCGTTATAGGTGACGCTGAAGCAGCGTTGGGTTAGATAGGAGGAGAGCCAGGAAAGAGTGGAGTCTCTGATGCCAAGGGAGTATAGTTTATTAAGGAGAAGGGGGTGGTCAATTGTGTCGAAGGCCGCGGAGAGGTCGAGGAGTAGGAGGACTGAGTAGTGGCCATTAGCTTTGGCGGTTAGCAGGTCATTAGTGATTTTGAGTAGGGCGGTTTCGGTGGAGTGTAGGGGACGGAAGCCAGACTGTAGTGGATCGAGGAGGTTGTTGTCATTGAGGTGGGAGCTTAGGCGATTGTAGACTAAGCACTCGAGGAGTTTGGATGAGAATGGCAGCAGGGAGATGGGTCTGAGGTTGCTCAGGTCGGTGGGGTCCAGGGAGGGTTTTTTGAGTATGGGAGTGATGTGCGCGTGCTTTAGGGGGGAGGGGAATGCGTCAGTAGAGAGGGAGAGATTGAAGATGTGGGTGAGGGAGAGTAGGATGGAGGAAGAGGGAGCCCGGAGGAGTTGTGTGGGGACAGGGTCAAGGGGGCAAGTGGTGAGGCGGGCTTCTGAGAAGACCTTAGTGATCTCATCAGTGGTAGCAAGGCTGAAGGAGTGGAATGTTGGGGAGGTTTTAGTGTGCGGGATGTTAGGTGGGGGTCAGGGCGGTTGTGAGCTCAGAGGAGGGGAGAGTTGAGGGGGTTATCGTGGGAGGGAGGCTAGGTGGGGAGGTAGATTGAGCATTGGCGATGTCTTTACGGATTGCGTCGATCTTGTTTTGGAAGTGGTTGACAATCTCGTGGGCGGTGAGTGAGGTACTGGGTGGAGGTGGGGGGGGGGGGAGAGTAGGGAGTTGAAAGTGGAGAAGAGCCGGCGAGGACAGGTGGAGAGGGTATTGATGAGGGTAACGAAGTAGGCTTGTTTGGCGGCGTGGAGGGAGGAGGTGTAGGTGAGGAAGGCGGATTTGTATAGGGTGAACGCTTGAGGGGATCTGGTTTTGCGCCATAATCGCTCCAGCGCACGACTACGTCGTTTAAGATTTTTGGTGTGGTTCTTCTGCCAGAGTTGAAGCGGTCGGGGTCTAATGTTGCGTGTGGCTAGGGGTGCTAAGGAGTCTAAGGCAGCTGACAGCGAGTTGTTATACGCAGTAGTGGCCAGGTCAGGGCATGACAGTGGAAGGATACTGTCGCACATACAGTCAGCTGCAGAGTGGAGAGGGGCCTGGGTTCAGGTTTCGGAGGTTACGGCTGGTGATGGTTTGACGTTTGGGGGGGAAGTGTTTGAGGACGGGGAGACGGAGAACGTAATGAGGTTGTGGTCAGAGAGAGGGAAAGGGGTGTTTGTGAGGTTGTGGGGGGTGCAGAGACGAGAGAACACGAGGTCCAGGGTGTTCCCGTCGGTGTGGGTGGAGGACTGTGTGCACTGTGTGAGTGCAAAAGAAGAGGTTAAGTGGAGAAGTTGGGATGTAGCCGGGTTGTTGACGTTGATAGGGATATTGAAGTCGCCAAGGATGATGGTGGGTAGCTCAGAGGAGAGGAAGAAGGGTAGCCAGGTGGAAAAATCGTCGAGGAAGCGGGATACGGGTCCAGGGGGCTGATAGATTACTGCAATCCTCAGGGGGGTGGGAGAGAAGAGCCGGATGCAGTGGGCCTCGAAGGAGGAGAAGGATAGAGAGGGGGGGTTTGGGAGGACCTGGAAGGTGCTCAGCGGTGACAAGAGCATGCCGACCCCACCTCCTCTACGACCGCTCGGTCTGGGTGAATGGGTCCAGATGAGACCTCCATAGGAGAGTGCCGCAGGGGAGGTGGAGTCAGTGGCTTGGATCCAGGTTTTCGGTGACCGCTAGGAGATTGAGGGAGTGGGAGATAAAGAGGTCATGGATGGCGGTGAGCTTGTTGCAAACCGATTGGGCGTTCAGGAGTGCAACCGAGAATGGAGGGGTGGATGTGGGGAGGAGGGGGACAGGTATTAGGTTGAGGGGGTTGCGGCAGTTTGTGGGAGTAGAAGGGTGCCTAGTGGGTGAGTGAGGTGGTGAGGGACCAGGGTTTGGGGAGATGTCCCCGGCGGTTAGGAGAAGAAGAAGGGTGAGAAAGGTGGCATGGGAGCGGGATGTGCAGGAGCGTGTGGGTCTGTTAGTGGTGGCGTGTGGGTCGGTGGGAGAGTGGAGTATTAGGAGGAGGTGTTGAGAGCCGTAGTGGGGAAATGGGAGTAGTGAGGGTGCGATGTATAGTTGTTTTGGGGGAGTAGAGGGGTAGAGGGAGGAGATTTTGGGAATGGAGGAGAGGAGTATGAGGAGTACAGGTGGCATATTAGGAGGGTGAGCGGAGTGTTGGTCAAGTGAGGGAGGTGCAAGGTTTCACCTCAGGACATATTGATGCGGAAAGTCTGTCGTGCAGTGGCGGATCTCGTTGAAGTAGCTTTTTGTAGCAGGAGTACTAGTGATTAGGATCTGGATGGATGAAGATCAGTTCTGTAATTTGCAGGTAGCGAGTTCCAGTCTGCGTGAGACCGAGGTTGGAGGGTCATGAGGGGGTCGTCAGGTGGGCTGCACTTGGGAGCTAAGAATACGCATGCATCATACATACTGGGGGGGGGTACAACTGGGGGAATCAATGGTGGAGAAGGATCTGGGAGTTCAGGTAGATCACAAGCTCAATAATGGCATGCAATGCAAAGCTGCGGTTTCTAAAGCGAGAAAAATCCTCTCTTGTAATAAAAGAGGTATAGACTCCAGAGAGAGAGATATCATATTACCCCGGTACAAATCATTAGTAAGACCTCATCTGGAATATGCAGTTCAGTTTTGGGCACCAATTCACAAAAAGAACATTGGGGAACTGGAGAAAGTACAGAGAAGGGCAACCAAACTGATAAGCGGCATGGAGGAGATCAGCTATGTGGAAAGATTAGAGGAACTGAATTTATTCTCTCTTGAGAAGAGGAGATTAAGGGGGATATGATCAACATGTATAAATACATCAGTGGTTCATATAGTGAACTTGGTGTAGAGTTATTCACTCTGAGGTCATCACAGAGGACAAGAGGGCACTCTTTACATCTGGAGGAAAAGAAATTTAATCTCCAAACACGGAAAGGTTTCTTTACAGTGAGAGCTGTGAAAATGTGGAATAGACTCCCTCAAGAGTTGGTTTTGGCCAGCTCAGTGGATTGCTTTAAAAAAAAGGCCTGGATTCTTTCCTACATAAACATAATATAACTGGATACTAACATTTACAGGTAAAGTTAATCCAGGGAATATCCGATTGCCTCTCGAGGGATCAGGAAGTAATTTTTTTCCCTGCAGAAGCAAATTGAATCATGCTTTACTGTGTTTTTTGCCTTCCTCTGGATAAACTGTGGGTATCGGATTATAACTTTTTTTTTTTTAATAGTTGAACTGGATAGACTTTTGTCTTTTATGCAGCCAGACTAACTATGTAACTATGTAGGATTCCTCCATCCATCTTGCTTGTGCAGATGGGGGAATCCATTAGTTTTTTGTTTCCATCACCCCGCTGGCTGATAGGAATAAAAGAAAATAATCAATAGTCAGCCTAAGGGAAAGATGATTTAGGATATAGAAAGAAACCAAAGGCATGTGTGAATTTGTTACTGTTATACAAAAAGGAAAGGTAAAGTTTTCATACCAAGTGTAATTCGTCTCCTTCCACCCACTGCGTCCAGCCTCGACCTTCCTTCTCTCCTTTCTGTACACACAGCAGTTTGTCACCCTCCCAGCTGACCGTTGTCTAGAGAGATATGTGTATTTTGAAAAATCCGACTCACATATTTATACAAATCGCAAGAAATACAGTGCATAAGTAACCACAATCTTAACATTTGTTAAAAATTATTTTATCAGTCTGCTCACAGTGATTCTTCTTACACTGTAATGCATGATCTCATTGGGTGGTGGCCCACAAACATTAAGAACACATGTGCAGCACATCCCATCGATTAGCAAAAGACCTTTTCAAACTGCAGCTTTGTTACAGATTTTACAAAAAAGAGAAGATATTTGCATTATATCATTTACTTCTGTACTTCATGAAGTTCTGTGTTCTCAGGTGAGACTGGGAACCATAACTGAGGGGCTTACATTCACAATAACGTACAAGTGATTGAGTGGCATTACAGCCCCTCAGACCACCTTTGCTAAAAAGCTTGGAACCTGCTGAAAAACGTTGAAAAGCTTATGGCTGCAAACTTGTTTATGGCATATTAATGCCCTTCTATAATAGTTAATGAGGCAGCAGTAATAGGATTAAATAGCATTAGTAAGCTTTGTAAACTTTCAACAGGACCAACTAGTGTAATACAAATATTCTGATGCATTTGTCAAATATCTAAGTTTTTCTCAACCAGGCTTCTCTGGAAACCTAGGGTTCCTACAGAGGTTGCTAGGGTGTTTTTGAGCAATGACTAATTTCTGCATCTTGGATAAGTTACCATTCACACAAATGATCTTTTCAGCCATCTGTAAAGGACATTCTTCCCACTAGCCACTAATATAAGAAGCATTTTTCCCTCTTACCAGCAGTGTAAGGGGTCACTTTTTAAACAACCACCAATGTTAGGGAGCACTACAATTTTTACTGTCTGAGTTTCTTTTATTTATATTATTTCAATATAATACTAAAAACTAATATCGTATGGAGCAGTATCAGGGTTGGCAGTGGCACATTCCTTCTGTATTCAGTGATCAACAGCCTACAGCTTTAACTAATATCTTGTGAGCTGCAGATATAAAGATTATTAGCAGTTCCGCCATGTTAAAAAGGTTAAGAAATGCTGATTCTAGAATGCAGCATTTGGGTTTTGAGTTGGACTGTATGTGTTCACTTTCATTTATTGTTGCTTTTGCTATTTTTCTATACAAGACAATAGGAACACATCCCAAATGCAAGCCATTTTTTTTTATATTGCTTCTTTGGTTCACAGTTGGCCATACACTAAATTCAAAGGGCGTTAGAAGTTTTTCAATTTTTTGTTTGCTTTTGAAGTGTTACTGAACCCCGGACCCTGCATTCACTATAACTGGTCTCCCACAGTACCCAGAACATGGACATGCAATTATTATAGTAACTAGAAAAGCTACAATTTCTGGGGAAATTTTGTGAAGTGTTCTTGCCTCCACCAGTAGTCTACAACTGGAGTGGGTGGAGTAACTGGGTGGAGTGGCTTGTCACTCTGCTGCCTGCTCACACACCTGGGTTCCTATGGCAACTCACTCTACAGCAAGGGCAGAGAAGAGCAGTTAAAAACAAACTGCTCCAACTTGCTCACTTCACTGGCGGTTGCCATCTTCAAACGGTTGTAGTTTAAAAGTTATAAATCCTACACCGAAGAGCTTTATATTGTGAGAATCACAAGACCCAGACCTACATTTTGATGCATAGTTTGTCTCTGAAATATTACAAATGAAGGCACAGTCGCAGTTTAGAAATTGCCCTTCAGATTTGAGGTGGCTAGAGTGGAGTTTCAATGAATGTCAATGGGCGGCGTGAGTTGCAAACAAATGGTCATATTGTGAAAACTATCAGGACTATGGCTTAGTCGTGGACATTTCTAGTGGCAGCAGGGATAGCTGAACGTTTTGATATAAGATTTGTGTAGGTGGGCTTGAAAATGAGGGAGTGATGGCAGTTTAGAAATCATGTCCTGATTTTTCAGCTCACACTCTAGCTTTTGTCAGCTCACATTCCACCATTCATTCCTATGGGACCAATTTCACCACAAAAACGCCGCTATTTCGTGAACCATTCGGCTAAACGTTCCACAAAGTAATAGCACACCAATTGGGAATCCGCACATTTCGGTATATTACTGTCTATGTAGTGGAAAAACTGTGGCAGGAGTTAGGGTGGTAAATTTGGCTATAATAATAAGAATATATATGTGAGATAACAGTAAGTGGTCTTGCCATGCAACGACACTTAAATATAAACTGCTAAATACCTTTTCCCATCAGCAGTTACAGCAATCTTGTGACTTCTATCAGTATCCTGCTAAGCACTAGTTAAAGCTTGTAGGAGGAGTTTTGTCCTCTGACTGTCCTATGAGGCTGCGTAACCCCTGACCCTCTGCCTGGACAGTGCTGATTGGACCTCTGCTCATCATGTGCACCCTCCCAAAGAGAAAAAACTCTCTAGCAATGCACACTAAGCCAGGCAAATACCAGGCGCCAGGACGCATGGCAACCAGAAATCGCATCCGGGCACCTGGGCTTCTGCCAGCCCACTCACCACCGGCAACTCACATAGCCTGACGCCACTGATATGCAGCTCCAGGCACCAGGCAGCCAATCCTTCTCTCTACCCAGGCTGGTCTTCATGGTTTCCCCAGAAGCAGGCAGTAGGCTGGACAGGAGTCTGATGTCCACCTGTCAGGCCTGGTGTAAGTGACATAGTCGTCAGGCATCCGATATCCCCACCCCAATGCCCTAGTAGAGTCCGAGGATAAACAGCTGGGGTAACTGTGTTGGCTCTTTTGCTGCCTGCCATGCCCAAGCTGCATTGCTGCCAGGCTGGCCTTCCTCCCCCCAGAGCTCACCTAGTGTGCACACGGTGCAGGAGGAGGAGGGCTTGGCGGGGGAAGGTCAGGCCTCAGCGGAGGGTGAGGTGAGGGGGGACCTAGTGGTCTTTATGCCCTCCCCCCCATGTGGCCTTCACCTGATAGAACAGGTGGACTGGCAGTACTCCCAGCAGAAGCTGGATGCGGTGGTGATGTTCTGATGGAGGACAGAGCGGAGGAGCTGCCTGGACTGTATGTTCACCTGCTGTGCCCGGGGAGCTGCTAAACACTGCTTTTCTTCCATGGGAACGTGGTGCATCCAGGACAAATGTGCTCCTTCTTCATCAGCCTAGGCTCCTACATCAACTGCAACCTCTTCTCCTACGACTACTCTCTGGTTTTATACTAGATAGATAGATAGAGAACCGGATCGGGGTGTATACAGGGGGGACCAGGGCGTATATAGAAACCATGTATCGGCGCTTGGGCTTCTGCCAGCCTACTCATCACTGGCAACAGGCAGGAGCAACTCCCATTGCCTGACACCCCAGACAGCTACAGTTGCCAGGCAGCTGATCCAGCTCCAGCTCTCTCTTCCTCTTCACACACTAGCACTCCCATGCACTCTTCACTCCCTCCCCGCCGCTGTGCAGAAAGGCTCCCCCACATTCCCATTTCCCTCGTCACCAGCCAATTTGTGGCCCACCCTTCCTCGTCCCCGCCAGTCCATTTGCGGGGCTGAAGGTGAGCAGAGTCCTGTCCCCACACCACAACACACATACATATCAAAAACCTCATCCCCAAGAAGCCATCCCACCTAGCAGCATGCCAGGCTTCAGTCCCCTCTATGCACAAGTGCAATATCTGCCATTTCTGTCATCGAAAATAAAGCCCTGTTAGTGAAAAAAACTGGTTCCTAACTATGAAGCAAATTTGTCAAGTCCTGCACTAAACTGAGCATCTGCAGAGTGACTCCTAGAGCTCTCTACTATGGCAGATGGATTGGGGACATTAGAAGAAGGGGAGGATCACAGAAGTCAGGATTACACAGCCTTTTTACACAATGCATAAGATTAACCCCTTAGGTTCCACAGTGAGTATAACAAGCATGCTTTACTGCATATACAGACTGATTTTACTGTTGTGGGTTTAGTAACACTTTAATATTCGATTTTGGCATAAAATGTAATAATGAAAATCACATTCACAAAATTTAGAAATAGAAATTTGTTTGAAAAAAAATTTCCTTCCTGCACATTTGAATGTTTTCATTGCTGCAGTTGAAAACGAATGTCGATTTGGCCCCACTAACGATTCAAAAATCAAAATGAAAAGTCTTGAAACTAAAGTTTCTCAACAAAATTCTTCTAGTGAGAGGCCAGCTTTACAATCACGTAGATCAACCATGATCCTCGTTCTAAGCAAATACCACATACTGAAAATGATGTAAACCTACGATTTTTATTATTTTTTTAAAAAATAAACATGTCATACATACCTTTTCTTTGTAATGGTTTTGCACACACCAGCCCCGATGCTCCTCTTCTCAGGTATTTCGCTGGTACCTCCCCCCTGCCAAGTTACCTATAGCAAGCCGCTTGCTATGGGGGGCACTCGTACGTGCTCTCTCCTGAGTCCTGCCCTGTGTGTCCATAGGCACACAGACACAATGAGCTCCATTCATGAAGCAGTATCTACAACTTTAAGAAATGCAGTAAAATACTGTGGTATTTTTTCAAAATATAGGGTATTTTTTCTCATGCAATATCCAGTGGGATGGATACAGTGGAGAAGTATTAGAACCCCTGTCAGTTTTTATTACTAATAAAGAGCTAAAATGTTTTAAACCGTAGAAATATGCCAACTCACTAAGTCAGTGCAGTCTCTACAGCAAATGTATTAATACAAAAGAAAAAAACAATCAAAAGGAAGCTGCTTTCACAAGGTGTATCAAAAACAAGTTCAATTTAGAAAATACAAAATATCTTTATAAATATCAAATATGGAATAAAAACAGTATAAAAAATCACACATATATAAATACCCTACCCACATAATTTTTATTGGTGCATAAGGGGTATTTATATATGTGTGTGATTTTTTATACTATTTTCGTTCAATATTTGACATTTATAAAGATATTTTGTATTTACCTAAAGTGTAGCTAAAGGAAAAACTTGTTTTAGTTTTGGATAGGGTAGAGAGGGATTAGAACACCTATTAGGTTTTTACTGCTGTTTGTGCCCCCATTATGGAGATTCACCCTCTCTATTTGTCCTGTCTACCATTATCTTTGAATGTTATAAAATAAAATCCCAAATTTTGGGTTCTCCCCAGAAAAGTAATAGAGGGGATTTTTTCATTGGGGACACAGATGGCAAAAAAAAATTGACAGGGGTTTTAAACCTCAATTACGCTACCCAAAATGAAAAAGAAAGTTTTTCCTTTACTCACACTTTCAAGCAGCCTTTCTCAACCTCTTCAGCACAGAGGAGCCCTTGAGATAACTTTCCAGTCTCAGGAAACCCCTGCTAAAAATGACTATAGCTACAACTCATGATACATTAGTGTGATGATCACTGGAAAGATTTACCCCCGGTCAATGATGTCAGTGGGAACTTGTTAGTGGGAATACATCTCAAAAAATAATTGTGAAAAAGTAAAGTATCCCCACTACATATATAACATATGTTCTAGCAAGGGTTTAGACCAGGGGCCTCCAAACTTTCCAAATAAAGATCGAGTTTGTTTTGGGGAGCTGGACTGTGGTCTTTGGGAGTAGAAAATGCTCTGCTGTCAATGGGAGTAAAAAATGTCATCTTTAATATTAGGGGGAGGAATAATACCCCATCGTTGGTGTCAGTAGAAAAAATAGTGCCCCATCGTTGGTGTCAGTGAGAGGAATAGCACCACATAATTGGTGTCAGTTGGAAGCAAAAGTATCCCATTGTTATCAATGGGAGGAATAGTGCTCCTTTTTGGTGTCAATAAGAGGAATAGTATCCCATTGTTGTTGTCATTGAGAGGAATAGTGCTGCATCATGGGTGTCAGTGGGAGGAATAATTCCCCATCATTGGTGTTGGTGAGAGGAATAGTTCCATTGTCATTGTTAATGAAAGGAATAGTGCCCCATTATTGATGCCAGTGGAAGGAATAGTGCCCCATCATTAGTGTCAGAAATAGTGGCCCAATGTTGGTGTCAGTAAGAGGGATAGTGCCCCAAGGGCCGAATAAAGGCAAGCAAAGGGCCACATCCGGACCCCGGAGACCACTGGTTTAGACCATTGTGATATCGATGTACATTGTATTATGTTTAGAGGGATTGGAAGTTTTTTTGCAGCAAATGATATATATGTTGTATATTCACAAAAAAAGTCTCTGAAAATCTGGAAAAATGAGGGGTTAACATGAGGGGCAATCAAAGGATTAACTGTGTGCTGGGTGTGGTTTTTTATGTTGAGGTGTCTATGTGCTTCACTGCAAACACACTGCTTTGGATGTCTGTGCTGTGCACAGACACCCATAACAGTGTGCCCAAGCTGACAGGGAGAACTGTTAGTAAACAAAACAGTTCTCCTCCCCGTCGGAGATCCTTGGTAATCACCGGGCGCTGACTGGTGATTGACAGCAACGGCTGTGAATTGCGGCGCGGGTAGGAAGCGCGTGTGGCCCCTACCCGGAAATCTAAAATCACATATATATATGTTAATTTAAGCACATATGCCACCCTGTAGCAGTATTTCTGCTATAGGGCAGTCGGCAAATGGGTAAATATTGCATGCCTGGACCACTACTTAATTACAGTATTCATTTAATTATTTCATTCCTTTTGTGAATGCCTTTTCATTCGGTATTTACCGAATGTTTTGAGCGTTTTGCGGTACATACCACAAAACGGTGTAGTGAATTGACAGTTTCAGGATTGCATGTAATATTTAGGGAATATGTGTCTGGACACCTAGACACTGCATGCAATATACTTTTGTAAATGGAGCTCAATCACACATAGACCCAGTGCTTCTTCTCACTGGCTGTGATTGACAGCAGCAAGAGCTGAGGGCTCCTGCTGCTGTCTCTCAGCCAATGAGGAGAGAGGGATGCGAGAGAGCCTTTGCTGTCATGCACATCTCTCCATCGAGACTGGGCTCAGGTAAGTTGGGGGGGCTGGAGTAAGAGCAAACTACAGTTTTTTTTTACCTTAAACTCAAAGTATATGTGAACCCTCACTTTGTAAAGCAACAGATTAAAATAAAAATGAAGAGGAAAACATTTGTGCATACATATAAAAAAAACAAAAAGACCTTTTGTTCCCTTTTTGTAAGTGATCACATACCCTCTGTTCTCAAAGAGCTGGAGGAGGTGAAACAGCAACACACTGATCTTCCAAGTTAATAGCTGTGCAGGGGGAGCATGTCAAGACAAGTTTGACCATTGAAGGAGAGCTGGCTGATTTCCCAGCACAGCTAGAGAACTGACCACGCTGTGCTCTCTTGTCTAGTGTTGTCAGTTTTTTAAAGGAAAGCAGAAGGACTGGCAGGAACACCAGGGATTTCACACAAAGGAAGCAATACAAAGAGAACAGGATACTTTTTCACACAAGTACATGGTAGAGCAGCCACATATCAGGAATATGAAATGTTGGGTTTATATATTCTTTATTGAGTAGAATGCATTTGGTAGAAAACCTTCTAGCTTTACAACCACTTTAATCTAATCCCACCTTCTCCTCAGCATGCCAATATTTCAGCAACTAACTTCTGCAGTTTCTGCATATTTCTAGATCTTGCACAGCTTGATTTACAATGCTCTCAGCTCTGTAATCGACTCTGCCCTTTCCCCTCAGTGTACGTGGAGAGACCTTTGGAATTTGCTTGGTAAAAAAAAAAAAGAGTGCAGAAAATGAAAGCCATATTTCTAGAACGGATTTAGACCTTCAGGCAATGATCATCTTCTCAAAGGTTCTCAAAGCAGTTTTTACATCTAAATTTGGGGTTGACTTTATAGGCATTTCCAGGCAGAGATTGGCTGCTCAAGCAAAGATAATCAGGGAAAACAAAACTTTAGCATTTTACATGAGTTAATCATGAGGAAACTTAAGAAGGTAGTTTTTCAACCTCCACCGCATGGACTGCGGCTTACAGCCCCGGAGTATGCCAAGAGTTCTCAAATGAACACACCTGTGAAAGCTTGGAAGCTGCATTGACTGCTCTTTTATACTTCTGCAACAGTTGCCACAGTGATTTCTTTTCTGTCTGCTCTTTTATGGTTTGTTTATGCCTCTCCTCTTCTGTTACAAATCACCCCAACAGTCCGTTGGAAGATGCGTTATCATCTCTTAAAGCAGTATTACACCCAAAAGCAAACTTTTATTATATTGCTGTTTACTAAGACTAGGTTCACACCTAAGCGTTTTCTATTTTGCAGAAATGCACTACAGTCTATTTAACATGATTTCCTATGGGACGCATTCATATCTCCATGTTTTCACCCGGTGTGTTTTTTGGAAAGGGTCAGGGACTTTTTTGAATGCAAAAAGTTGCGTTTTTGGTTCTATAGACTACAATGGAAACGCTGCAGAAAAGCATGTAGGGCATTTTTGCTGCGTTTTTGCCACGTTTTTGCTGCATTTTGCAGTTTAAATCTGCCTAGCAACAAGAAAATAAAAAACATAAAAAAAATGTAAAAAAGCAAAAACACGTCAAAAAGGCAGGTGCAAAAATGCAAAATGGAACGCAAAGCTCAATGCAGAAATGAATCAAACGCAAACTGCATAGGTGTGTACCTAGTCTAAGTCCTCATGCACACGGGACGTTTTTATAGCTGTTTTTGGCTTTTGACGTTTTTTTTTTTTACAGCTAGTAAACCCCCCAGCATGTTATCCTATGTGTTCATGCACACATAGACTGTAATCAATGTTTTTTGGCAGGGACATTTTTGGGCTGTAAAAAAAAGCCAGGACTAGTGGGTTTCTAGAGGAGTTTTTTAGCTGTAAAAACGGTCTAATGCTGAAAAATGCGGCAAAATGTGTTAACACGCCGCAACCCGTCTTTTTTGGACTTTTTCTGACTAAAAATACTTTTTTTGCTAAACAAAATGCTAAAAACCACAAACATAGAAAAACATGGGAAAACATGCAGCAAAACGCTAATGCAAAAAAAGGATGAAAAACTCTTGTTTTTAACGTGACTTTTTACAGCTAACGTTACCAGAGTTATCAAAACACCCCATGTGCATGGAGCCTAACACAGGCCATAGACGGGCAAAAAACTAAACATCGGTCGTTCTGTTGCCATGAATGATTGCGAAAATCGTCCGTTTTTCGTAAATTTTCCAGCATGACCGATAAAAGAAATGAGGAGGAACTGTGAAAATCAGCAGATGATATTGCCCCACTAACGGTGCGAAAATCGGCCGATTATTCTTTTGGACGAAAAATCGGCCGATAAACGAACCGTCTATGGCCTGCATAATTCTTAGATGTGATTGCAGGCAGGTGCAGTCTATTTTTTCCATTGCTGGTGGCGCTCTACCACAGCAACATTGCAAAGAGAGGAGAAGTCAAGAGGAATACACTCTTTTATGTTTTCCTGGGTCACTGGAGAAGAGAACGGTGCACGTTTAGGAGACATTTACTGTACCTATAGGTAAGCTTTATTAGAGTCTTACATATAGGTAAAAATCAAAGAAGTGGCTTTACTACCACTTTAAATGCTTCCCTACCAGCGCATGTACAGTGGGGCAAAAAAGTATTTAGTCATCCACCAATTGCGCAAGTTCTCCCACTTAAAAAGATGAGAGAGGCCTGTAATTAGCATCATAGGTAGACCTCAACTATGAGAGACAAAATGAGAAAAAAAGTACAGACAATCAGATTGGCTGATTTGGAAAGAATTTATTTGCAAATTATGGTGGAAAATAAGTATATGATCACCTACAAACAAGCAAGATTTCTGGCTCTCACAGACCTGTACCTTCTTCTTTAAGAGGCTCCTCTGTCCTGCACTCATTACCTGTATCAATGGCACCTGTTTGAACTTGTTATCAGTATAAAAGACACCTGTCCACAACCTCAAACAGTCACACTCCAAACTCCACTATGGCGAAGACCAAAGAAATGTCGAAGGACACCAGAAACAAAAAATTGTAGACCTGCACCAGGCTAGGAAGACTGAATCTGCAATAGGCAAGCAGCTTGGTGTGAACAAATCAACTGTGGGAGCAATAATTAGAAAATGGAAGACATACAAGACCACTGATAATCTCCCTCGATCTGGGTCTCCACGCAAGATCTCACCCCGTGGGGTCAAAATGATCACAAGAACGGTGAGCAAAAATCCCAGGACCACACGGGGGGACCTAGTGAATGACCTGCAGAGAGCTGGGACCAACGTAACAAAGGCTACCATCAGTAACACACTACGCCGCCAGGGACTCAGATCCTGCAGTGCTAGACGTGTCCCCTTGCTTAAGCCAGTACATGTCCGGGCCCGTCTGAAGTTTGCTAGAGAGCATTTGGATGATCCAGAAGAGGATTGGGAGAATGTCATATGGTCAGATGAAACCAAAATAGAACTGTATGGTAGAAACACAACTCATCGTGTTTGGAGGAGAAAGAATGCTGAGTTGCATCCAAAGAACACCATACCTACTGTGAAGCATGGGGGTGGCAAAATCATGCTTTGGGGCTGTTTCTCCGCAAAGGGACCAGGACGACTGATCCATGTACAGGACAGAATGAATGGGGCCATGTATCGTGAGATTTTGAGTGCAAACCTCCTTCCATCAGCAAGGGCATTGAAGATGAAACGTGGCTGGGTCTTCCAACATGACAATGACCCCAAACATACCACCCGGGCAACGAAGGAGTGGCTTCGTAAGAAGCATTTCAAGGTCCTGGAGTGGCCTAGCCAATCTCCAGTTCTCAACCCCATAGAAAACCTTTGGAGGGAGTTGAAAGTCCGTGTTGCCCAGCAACAGCCCCAAAACATCACTGCTCTAGAGGAGATCTGCATGGAGGAATGGGCCAACATACCAGCAACAGTGTGTGCCAATCTTGTGAAGACTTACAGGAAACGTTTGACCTCGGTCATTGCCAACAAAGGATATATAATAAAGTATTGAGATGAACTTTTGATATTGACCAAATACTTATTTTCCACCATAATCTGCAAATAAATTCTTTCCAAATCAGCCAATGTGATTGTCTGGATTTTATTTTTCTCATTTTGTCTCTCATAGTTGAGGTCTACCTATGATGCCAATTACAGGCCTCTCTCATATTTTTAAGTGGGAGAACTTGCACAATTGGTGGCTGACTAAATACTTTTTTGCCCCACTGTATATATACGTCCTCGTAGGGAAGAGGTTATATCGTGGTCATGGTTGAGGTTACAATCATGATCCTGGTAACATTTTTTTAGCATTCAAGTTATCCAGCCGCTGGATTACTTTTACAGGTGGCAGAAAGGGTCCTACTCCCCTCCCACCACCGCCATTACCGGGCTCTTCCAAGCGACCGGGGAGCCCAGTAAGGATGCAACCAGCGGCATCCAGCTCCAGACTCACAGTAAGAGCAACTGAATTTGTTCCTCCCACTATGTGATGTCACAACCCGGAAGCAATGACGATTTAGTCACTTCTGGCTTCCGCTCTTTGTTTATTGGCCAGTGAAGCAGCCGATTAGATCGATCTGTGTCTTATCGGCTGCCTTGGCGTCCAAAGAAGAGATGGGGGTGGAGTCTAATAGACCCCCCATCTCTCCATGAAGAGTACCTGTCATTGCTATTGCTGTCACGAGGGATGTCTACATTTCTTGTGACAGCAATAAAAGTGGTTTTTTTTTTGTATGAAACAGTGCAAAATAAAATAAATAATAACATAAAAAAATGTAAAGAGCCCCCCATGCTGTGGTGAAAGCATTCGTTGGTCCGGCACACGTGTAAACAGTGATCGCACCACACATGTGCGGTATCACTGCAAACATTAGAGTGAGAGCAATAGGCCTCTTTCACATTGACGTCCATGTTTGTGCTCCAACATGCACTATTAACTGTGGGATCTTATATAGACAGGTTTATGCCTTTCCTAATCATGCCCAATCAACTGAATTTCCCACAGGTGGACTCCAAGCAAGTTGTGGAAACATCTCAAGGATGATCAGTGGGGACAGGATGCACCAGAGCTCAATTTTGAGTGTCATGGCCAAGGCTGTGAATACCTTTGTACGTGTTTGTTTTCATTTTTTACTTTTAATAAATTGCAAAGATTTCAAAATGAACTTCTTTCACGTTGTCATTATGGGGTGTTTGTAGAATGTTAAGGGAAAAAATGAATTTAATCCATTTTGGAATAAGGCTGTAACAAAACAAAATGTGGCAAAAGTTAAGCGCTGTGAATACTTTCTGGATGCACTGTATGAATTGTGGAATTTTTATATTTATATATAGTTATTACATTTTCTATATGAACTGAATTTTTTGAGGTATATTTACTTATCTGTGGGATACCTTTTTTGCATTATTTGATTTAAGGGGACGTGCGCACTTGTGTTGTATAGCATCATTTTTACATCTCTGCCTAATCACACATCTACCCAGAAATCAGTTTACTTCATTAGTGATCTCTGCAAAATAAACATTGCCTCTTTACACTCTCCTGCTTCCCTTGTTGTCACCCTCTCAAACCAAGCCTCTTATGATAGTTCTGCATCCCAGAACCTTACCGTGTTATCAACTGCTCTATATAAGGTTTCTTCTGCCACATGACACACTACTAATCCCCAGCTTTGGCATAATAATAGTCATAATGGATCCCTACATATGTAGCTGAACACAAGCAGAGGAAACCTTGCCTAAACAGAGATTTCCTTTAATAAGTCAAAACTTCATCATTTTAAATCTGGATTAAAAGCTGATATTCACTCATCAGCCACTTTATTAGGTGCACCTGTTCAATTGCTTGATAACACAAATTGCTAATCAGCCAATCACATGGCAGCAACTCAATGCATTTAGGCATGTAGACGTGGTGAAGAGAACTAGCTGAAGTTCAAACTGAGCATCAGGATGGGGAAGAAAGAGAATTTAAGTGACTTTGAACGTTGCATGGTTGTTGGTGCCAGACGGGTTGGTCTGAGTATTTCAAAAAGTGCTGATCTACTGGGATTTTCACGCACAACCATCTCTAGGGTTTACAGAGAATGGTCTGAAAAAGATAAAATACCCAGTGAGGAGCAGGTGTGGTCAAAAATGCCTTGCTGATGTCATAAGAAACTGGGCAGACTAGCTTGAGATGATATAAAGGCAACAGTAACTCAAATAACTACTTGTTACAACCAAGGTATGCAGAATACCATCTCTGAAAGCACAACATGTCAAACCTTTAAGCAGATGGGCTACAGCAGCAGAAGACCACACCAGGTGCCACTCCTGTCAACTAAGAACAGGAAACAGAGGCTACAATTTGCACAGGCTCACCAAAATTGGACAATAGAAGATTGGAAAAGCGCTGTCTGGTCTGATGAGTCTCGATTTCAGCTCAGATGGTAGGGTAAGCATTTGGCATAAACAACATGTAAGCATGAATCCATCCTGCCTTGCACCAATGGTTCAGGCTGGCCATGGTGGTGTAATGGTGTGGGGAATATTTTCATGATACTAGCAAGGTGTACCTAATAAAGTGGCCAGTGAGTGTACAAGACACAAATCTAGCTCTGTAATTATTACATCATTAGCTGTATTTTTAAAGCAGAACATCAGCCAAAAATAAGATAAACCCGAAAAGCCCATTAAAAGATAAAATAAAAGAAGCAAATGTAATTTTCACTTCCAATATAGAGCTCCCCTCCCCCACAGTACTTATTTGCTGCCACTAGATGTACTCAGTCTGACGGCCAGTATCATTCAACTCACTATTTTTTAGCCCAGGTTTTCCTGGACCTGCCCCAGCCAGTAATGAGCTCATCTTTCTGTTACTCTGCTCTCTCTTCCTACCAGCATGCTTCTTGTCAGCACATGAACTGCTCATTTATTTGTACTGCTTCTTCATCTCAAATGCCAGCACTGCTGTACAGGGACTGCAAGAGACTGATACAGGTCAAATTTAGGTACCTATATTGCTTGCACTGAAAAAATACTTAATAACGTGTTAAAGTTTACAGATTTTGCATGTGTGTATTATATATGTCTATTATATATGGGGCGGCACAGTGGCTTAGTGGTTAGCACATCTGCCTTGCAGTAAATGGGTCATGGGTTCGATTTCCAACCATGGCGCCTCCTGCCTGGAGTTTGCATGTTCTCCCTGTGCTTGTGTGGGTTTCCTCCAGATGCTCCGGTTTCCTCCCACACTCCAAAGACATGCTGGTAGGTTAATTGGATCCTGTCTAAATTGGCCCTAGTATGTGTATGTATGAATGCAAGTTAGGAACCTTAGATTGTACACCCCTTGAGGGTTAGGGACTGATGTGAATGTACAATATATATGTGTAAAGTGCGGCGTAAATTGACGGCACTATATAAGTACCTGAAATAAATAAATATATGCCAAGAGTTCAGCTTTAAATGCAGATTTGAATACATATGATTTTATTTCCAAAATATTTTAGCTGGAAGAAATATTGAAACATTAGAAAAACATTAGATTGATCTGTATGTTTCCCAAAACAACTTTAATGCAATTTGCACAAAATATATATTAACCCCAAAAATATAAGTCTGCTGATTAAAATGATATCACATAAGTGGGATTTTCAAGTAGTGCAGCAGAACAGAAAAGCTCAGATTAAAATGTTTTACTAAAAAGTAAAAGATTGTTTAGAAAAGCGCCACACCCTTAATTAGGACTTTGGACTTTCACAGATTGATTATTTGAACACTTTATGATCTATTTAATTATTTATATGTGAAATGTTTTATTTGATCTTACACTGATTTATGCAGTTTATTGAAGTTTTGTTGTTTCTAGCGCATTCCTATAGTTAAATGTAAAATGCTTTACTACCCTTTGGCACGGCATTGTGAAACAGGCAGGGAAAAAATTGCTTTGCATAAATTGATAGAATAACAATAAGATAAGATCAGTTCATATTGGCGAAGGCACAAGTTACCCTGATGGCAACATTTTTCATACTTTGCATTATGCATACAGGAACTTTGCATTCGCTTATGTGAGCAATCAATTCTTATGCGGTAAACACAAATGGCATCCATGTCATTTTTATGACATGGGGCTTAATCTGGGAAGGGAATATTTTTAGTTTTTTAATGTATTTACAGTATGTTTGTATATATCATTCCTTAAAGCTGAAGTTTAGTTAAAACTGTTGCATATCAAACTATAGGGGTAAATAAGGAGTTCTGTCATCCCAAATTTTTACAGCAAATTGGAGTATTTTGTTACATGGGATTTTAAAATACAGCACTCCAGAACACAGGAATAATCTAAGGTGACAAAAGTATGATACCATCCACTATATTTCTGTCCTAAAGAAGCACATATGTATGTGAAACATGTTCACCATCACCAGTTTCTCTGAGTGAAATAGTACTATTAATACAATGGATATTAGAATGTTCAGTGACATCAACAACACAGTTTTATTCGAAGGCACCATTTTTATGTGAAGTATACTCACCAGCCACTTTATTAGGTAGTGCCAAGAAAACATTCCCCACACCATTACACCACCATCACCAGTCTGAACCATTGATATATGGCAGGCTGGATCCATACTTTCATGTTGTTTATACCAAATTCTGACCCTACCATCACCAGCAACCAGTCTGTCCATTCTCCTCTGTGCCTGTGCAAAGTGTGGCCTCTGTTTCCTGCTCTTAGCTGACAAGAGTGGCACCCGGTGTGGTCTTTTGCTGCTGTAGCCCATCTGCTTCAAGGTTTGACGTGTTGTGCTTTCAGAGATGGTATTCTGCATGCCTTTGTTGTAACTGTTGGTTATTTGAGTTACTGTTGCCTTTCTATCATCTTGAACCAGTCTGCTCATTCTCTTCTGACATAAACAAGGCATTTTCATTCACACAACTGCTGATCACTGGATATTTCTCTTTTTCGGACCATTCTCTGTAAACCCTAGAGATGGTTGTACGTGAAAAATCCCAGTAGATTAGCAGTTTTTGAAATACTCAGACCAGCCCGTCTGGAGCCAACAACCATGCCATGTTCAAAGTCACTTAAATGCCCTTTCCTTCCCATTTTGA
The DNA here is from genome assembly GCF_062004578.1 of Staurois parvus. Lineage (NCBI taxonomy): Eukaryota > Metazoa > Chordata > Amphibia > Anura > Ranidae > Staurois > Staurois parvus. Next base: position 999,572 of record NW_028318066.1, read on the forward strand.
TGCTCACTTTGAACTTCAGCAAGTCATCGTCACCACGTCTGCATGCCTAAATGGATTGAGTTGCCGCCATGTGATTGGCTGATTATCAATTTGTGTTACCAAGAAATTGAACAGGTGTAGCTAATAAAGTGGCCGGTGACTGTGTTGGTTGTGTAGCACCCCTGCCTTGGGCTGGTAAAATTTAGGAATATGGCTTTTTTATGTACAATATCCTTTTTAGGAAAATGGAATCTGTAAGTGTGGTGGATCAGTCACTGGATTATGAATATATATCTGACATTAGCCAATCCCTGGGAGACTGACCCAGAAGGTGTGGCTAGTGAGAAGGTAAATGTTTCAGGTGATCTGTTCAGAGCACTCTTCCCCTGGGGCTTCCCCCCTGGGAGAGAGCCTGTGTGTGTGTGTTCCAGAGAGCTACTGTGACTACACCTCAGCATGTGCTGTAGGTTGAGGGCCTGAGTTCCAGTTCACATATATGTTTGAACCGCATCCAATCCTTCTTGAGGGTGAGACACCAGAAGTTGCTCAAGAACTATGACTGTCTCTAATAGGGTCATAGATTTACTATCTTTCTTCTGTTACTATAGGGCCCAATACTGCTGAGACAAGATTTTTCAGGAAGCTGTCCTCCAACCCCCTCCCTGCATTTTGTTGAAGACCAGGAATAAATCTTAACAAAAAGACCACCTAGGCTGGAGCTTGAGTTTTTAGGTGTGCTCAAGACTGGAAACAGGGTGGACAGCTTCTAGACAGGTTCCCGTATATTTTCAGCAGTCCATTTGGGAGTTAGTGCTACATTTTTATTAATAAATTATATATGTTTGTAACCTAGGATGTATTCTAGTGTTCTGGAGGGCTGTATTATAAAATCTCATGTAACAAAGTACACTAGTTAAAAATGTTGTGGATACAGCCCCAGGGACAGAACTTGCCTCTAATGAAGTGTGTTCCATGTCCTGCTGGTTCCTGCTTACTGTAGAAATCTTCCTTTTGTTGCTGCCAGATGCTCCCTGCCTGAAACTCCCTGCAGCCACAGCTACCAACTTTCATTTGGAGGGAATTTCCTTATTTAAGACAAAATTCCTCAGTCCCTTGTGCAGCCTCAGTTGTCCCTCTTTTTGGTCTGATATGTACATCCCTAATGTACATTTTAATGTACTATTTTACTACCAAAAGTGTTATGCTGCACTAAACGTTTTAACCAACTTGCATATTACTGCATTTGTTATTTAGAAAAACAAATATAAAGGGAAAATAGGGTCAAAAAAGCGTGTGGTATGGTTCAGCTAATTATTCAATGATCTTTGTGGTTTATGTAACTGATGTTGTAGGAGAGATGTGTCCTTTGCCTACATACTGTGAATGTGTTATTCGCAGGGGCGGACTGACCATTTGGAAACTCGGGCACTGCCCGAGGGCCCTGGGTCAGTAGGGGGCCCCATGAGATGCCCCTGGTACCTTTTTGAGTTTGGGCAAGGACACAGGGGCCCCATGATCCTCTATTGCCCGGGGACCCCATGAGTTGTGAGTCCGCCCCTGGTCCCTCGTCATCATTTTATATTTAAGCTTGGAGGTTTGCTACATGAGTGATCTTGCAGCGCTGCGGCATTGAAAATTTAGGTTCAGTTAAAACATATAATATTAAAAAAAAAAAAATCAGCACAAGGGACATTACTTACAATTAATGTGATACATCCCTTGTGGTGATGGCTTTCGTTAGAATCATCAATCCCCTGATTACCCCCCCCCCCATCCCTACTGCCATAATCTTCTGGTGTGGCAGAGGTTAAAAAAGTGGACCTGTTATATGCACTCATCAAGAAGCCATACTACAGCTTCTAGTAATGAAACCTGACTTGTGAATGGAGGAGGTGGAACTTTAGTCCACCTATCCATTAATAACTCGTTTTTCATTCATAGAAGCTATAATACAGCTTCTATGGATGGAGGAGGTAGGTGTTGAAAGGGTGGGCATAGCCAACACTCTTGATGAGTGCATACAACAGGTCCCTTGGCTCTTTTAACCCCTACTGCACCATAAAATTATGTTGGCAGGGGTGCGCGTGTGGGAGGGGGGGGGCAATTGGAGGATGGATGATTTCAATGAAAGCAGAAGCTATCAGCACATGGTGCACTCCACATTGTCCCTTGTGCTGATTTTTTTTTCAACTTTTATTAAACTTGGCCTTTAAGATCAGTGGCTGTAATTAGTCTTCCCTTCCTTCTCTCTCACCAATTTCCTAGAATGCAAGAGTTCTTTGAATGAAGGATAGGTAGATGAATGACAGGATCAGCCTCCTCCATTCACAGAGAGCTTTGCATTTTGTGCAAATGAATGCTACAAGTTCTGTGAATCAATGAGAGAGGAGGACGATGAGGGTGAATGGTGTAGATGCTTTACAGTCCCAGTCACTGATTTCAACCCCCTCAGCATGAGAAGATCACCGCTGTGGGGAGTATCCAGTGTCAGTGGAGGGAAGATCTTCACTGTAAGCTGCAGCCAACAGGACAAGAAACCCACTTCTTTAGAGGTAAGTTATACCCCTGGCACTGTATCCACAATATGTTAAAGTAAACGTTAGCTTTAATTCCAGTGTCCAATTACCATGAACATTGCATGGCCACCATAAACTGCAACTCCTTGAAAAATTGACCCATTCACTGCACAGCGGTTTTCAATCTACCGGCCCTGGCATTCACCTCATCCTTCCTCCGCTGCTGGCTCTCAGTGCACTGTTCCTTACAAACCCATCTAACTCAACCTGCCCCCTGACCTCCAAAGCTGCTCTGCCAGGACCCTGCTCTTCAAGGGTCCATTCACACCAGATGAGCTGGCACCTTTTTTTTCAACGTATGCCAAGGCAAGGACCTGTAAAAAATAAGGTATGTGGCAGTTCACACTACATGTGTTGTTTTGATATGTGCTGGTTTGCATTGGAAAAAATTAGAGCAAGCCCTACTGTTTTCAGCTGAACACAACACATGGTAAAGTATATCAGTGCAACACAACACTCCTCAATGCACAGGAAAAATGGCAGTCCAGAAAAAGTTTGGATCCCCTGCTGTGCTGTAGACCCTTTGCATGTTCTAGAAAGTGAGGATAAAACTGCATGTTAAAACAATGCAACACAGTGAGGCATACTAATGCACATCAGTGCACATGCGTTTACCTGTGCTGAACGGACACTGTGGTGTGAATGGACCCTAAAACACCCTCCACACCGATCCTCCACTCACCTGCTGACCAACCTCTCCTATGCCTCACCTCTGTCAAATATTTTCCACCCCCATGCAGCCCTCAGATCAACATAACTGGCACCTGGGACTTCAAAGTTATAGACAAACGTCTTTTATTTAGTACACTGTTTAAAAAAAAATATACTGCACATTTTTTTATTATAAGCTGACAAATGGTTCAAAATAGAAAAATGGCATTTTGATATTTTTATTATTTACACATTTTTTTATAAAATGTTTTTATATGGTAAAAAAATTTGGTACATTTCTAGAATATGTCACACCTCCTCATGTTTTTATCCTTTACACATGCTGCAATTACAGAAGAAAACACTGTTGATGTGACCTAAATATAGTGTGCGCCTAGCTTCCTCTTTGACATGACAACACAGTGTATTTTTAGCTTTGAATTCCAAAGTATGGGTTGTCAGCCCTGCCTACTTCATTTCAGATGCAGCACAAAGAACACAGACCTCTCCTTCCCCTTCCTCTCCATAAATTTGTGTATAAGCACAAGATGTTATCAGCTCACAATATTTATGGCAAAATCAGCTGGTGTTTTTGCACATAATAACAGATATAATAAAACACTTTCAATGGTATATTTAGTAGACCAAAAGTAGAGAAGTTCATTGTTAGGGTTTCTAAAGGCCTTTAACCTGGTATTTCTCTAACACAACATATGAGGATAACATTAAATGTATAGATGAGCAAATCAATCAACATTAAATTATGCCTCTCAATCACCAGTTTTTTCTTTGTTTTTCTTTTTTTTCTTTGTATGCCTCTCAATCACACCTATCAGACTTAATACTCAGTTCAGTGGTAGGATATTCCTTTCAGGATATTGGTTATTGTCTTTATCTGGAGACCTACCAATCCATGGATCAAAGCTAATGTAGCCAGGTGCTGGCTACTGTAAAATGGAATGGAGAGGACATTATCAAAGAGAGCCATAGACTACCTACGTCCATTTTAATGTCCAGGACACAGACCATTACATCACTTCTTGCCTATAGAGGAGGGGAGCTGTTCTTCCTGAACAGAGCACGGGATCTTGGGACCTGTAGTTCTGCAGTCAATTCTCATTGTATTTTAGAGCCACTTCGTAACTAAGGATTATGGAGAGCTTATATATTTGACTGCTTCTGGGGGGCTTGCTGTCTCATCCCAGGAACATTAAAGAGGACAGTTGGAGGCTGCTGCTTTGCATCCAGTTGCATTGGAACTTGGCAGACCAGTTGGTGGTAGTGACACACCGTTAATTCATCTGTGCAGCTTCACTGCAGATAATCAAAGCCACTCTCCACTATCCCACAATCCTTACAGCCCTTCTCAGCATCATCCGTCATGGCTGTCAGCACACCAGCAGCCTGCTCTATCACCACTGCTTCCCCTGCGCAGTTATAAAGAACTGCTCAGCTCATCCTGAAGTGCTGGAGTTATATCTGTAAAAGATTGGTGAGAGGGTAGCTGCCTACCTTTCTGTTTACCCAGTTGTATAAGGACACTGCTAGCAGACACTGGCTTATCCAAATCAATCAAGGAATCCTTGCTTGGCTATTCCCTTAGTTCTGTCTTCAGATCTGACTCTGTCATTCTTCATTACTTTTCACCTTTAAAAGGGTCCCAACATGCTGGCAGAAGATACTATACCCAACATTTAGATTGACTCTATTCCATATCCACAACTTCTTTTCACTTATGTGAAGGGGCACCCCTCCTTTATACACATATCCATAAAAAAGCATTCATGTGGTTCCATTGTGATGCACCAGTGGTCACAATGCAGCTGGCAGTTTTCTTAACCCTCTCCCCCACAACCAGTGTTGCACTCTCAAAAGGCACCATTGATGCACAGAGGGTATGCAAAGTCTGCTGACATTACTCAAGCATTGATATTCAGTTTGTGTTACCATTGGATATTCCTTCAAATTGTGTACATTGCTGTAAATAGTTTGTAATCCCTTAAATTCTAATTTGAGCCATCTTTGAGATATTATGTACAGTTGTGATTATTGAAATATTGTATCCATTGCTCTTTTTTACTGGGTATTATTGGTAATTAGTTTGTTGAGCATTTGTGGTTTAACCATGCCTGAACCTAGAGTGTCAGAAGGGTTGAGGAGTTTGAATGGTCAAGGCAGCACCAGAGGAAAAGCATCATTCAGTGGCTCCTACAGGGGTAGAGCTACACTTATACATGTTGCATCAAGGTAAGCATGTTCATTCTGTCCAGCAACTTTAAAAAAGTTCATGCTCACTAGTAGGAATGAGCTTCAGGTTGAAGATGAGTTCCTCAAACTGTCTTCAAAAAAGGGCAAACAAACTGGCCATATACTGTATATGGTGAGTGTGCCCGGCCAAACCTTAATATGTAACTGTAGCAATCGTGCGCACAGATATGCACGCAGACAACCATGTTGCTAAAGATCCTCCATCTTGTGTCATTCTCACTCCAAATCAGTCCCCCCCTCCCTTTTTGTTGTATGGCATGTGGTCTGTGTGTGTGCTGAGTTCAGTAGTGCATCGGGCACAGCTGGATACACTTCATGGTTGTAAACCCAATTAGCTGGTGCCATAGTGTCTGGCAGACTCTTGCTCTGAGCTGATCATAAAGCTATAAACCCGTCAGTCACTGAACCTGAAAGCATTCCCGAATAGCAGTAAAACCTACATCCCATTTGAAACCACTTTTTCCTACAATTTCATAACTTTCAGCAGGAAATACGTACAATGAAACAAAGCATATATTCAGATAGGTCAGTTTAATGCGAGTCACCTGATACCTTACATCCCTAGATTACGTCTAGCCGAGAGCAGAAAGCGATATCTCCTTAACCGTCCCAAGCAGATATGTCATATCTGGAGTCTGGATGTTCAGAATATCATTCTGCATATTATCCTACCAGTGGATGGGATGCTACATGTACCTATGGAAGGTTACTGACCATGGAATAACTTGGGAGGGATTTTGGTCCTAGCCTGGGTCTCCGCCTAAAACCCCCTCCCCAAATGAGGCGATTGGCCTTTGGCTTCAGTAGACGCCCCCTGCTGGAGGACTAGAAAATATGCTATCAGGCCTGGAGAAAAAAGATGAAGAGATCTCCCTTTTAACATCAGGAACCAACTTTGGGAGAAACGGTACCCTTTTGTTCAGGACACTTGAATCTGCTTAAACCAGGACTCTAGGAAGTATTCTACCTCTCTAAACTTCTTTCTGTTATCTCTCTGGTTGTGTTATTGCTCTCTGTATTTATATATATATATATATTGGCTACATCTTTTTCTGTAAATATTTTTATTGCACCATTTTGACCTTTTTAGTAATAAATCTTATTTTCTGAAAAGTGTTGAACTGTTTCGAAAGCTCTTTAATGCAAACTAAGAATCCCTGTCTCTGAAGAGCGCTACTGTGTGTTTTAAACTTCTGCATACATCTGCCTGCAGTGACAGTGTGTATACAGATGCTTATTCAAACATCATAGTGTTACTGCTAAGATTGGTGAGTTTCCCCCTCTGTATGAAAAAAGGTGATGGTGGCAGTGTGAAGGGTTAATTGCGTAATTAACCTGACCCAGTAACAATCGCTCTCAGGCTGCAGCACATAGATTGTGGTCCAGTGAGCTGGAAAATCTTTGTGCAGGGTGCAGCTGAGCGTGGCATTGTTATACACATGACAGAGCGGTTTTAGATTGGCTAGTCCTTTGGTCATGAGTTGGTGAGAAGGGCTGGGGGTGCGACGCCGCGCCTGTCACAGTAACACCCTGCTATAAATGTCTAATGCAGATTGTTTAAGCCAACACTAGATGACAGTGTCCTGCAGAACAGTAGCAGGCACATGTTGAAGAACAGCCATGTGGAACTTGTATTCTGAATTGCAAGATTTCACTGAAGAACAGTGTACCTGGGAACTACATTTCTCGGAGGAGCTTGCATGTGGGCAGGGCATATATAACTAAAATCCTGGGATACTGACCAGGAAGTGAGAGGGAAAAGAGCGAGAGAGGAGGAAGTGTGCTGACTGCTGGAGTGTTGGACCAGGCCGCGGAGCCAGAGTCCGAGAGGGAGGAGAAGCAGAAATAGTCTGTTGATCGTCAGCCTTGCTTCACTGACCAGTGAGCCAAACTGCAAGCAGAAACCAGCCAGGACACCGAATCGGGACCGGAGAGTCTGTGGGGGCCCCCATCTGCAAGAAAAGATGGGCCACAAAGACCTTTCGAACACCATTAATAGGGTGAGAGTGTTCCATACACCCACTAACTGAGAGAACATTGACAATTTCATCACATTGGCTATCTACCTGCACATAGTTGCGGACATTACACTTAGTTACCCTATTTTGTGGCCTAGTTCTCCCACAGTTGAAACACATTTGCATTACAGTCTCATCATCCAAGCTGACTGCAGGACACAGCTGCAGGCCACAATACAGCAGTGCCCACTGAAATAGCAATTTACCATTCCCAGTTGAACGGGATTTCTACTACTATTGCCTGTGGCCCTTGTCACCCAGAGAGAGAGTTGTTCTTGCTTACAGACACTTATGCCAACTGTTACACTTTACTACTTCAAATCTGACCTTGTTTAGTGCCTTAAAGGGGACTTTACATCGGTTCACCACCAGTAAGAGAAGTACTTATTAGCTATTATCTATACCTTAGATCATCTTCACACCAATTGGGCCCCAACTAACGTGCAGAAGACTCCATATTGTTCTTAAAGGGACATTGGTTGATTTATAGATGAGAGCTCTCTCCATTTTCAAATCCAATCCTTGCCATCAGGTTCTGAGGACCCGCAGTGAGCTTACCCATTTATTGATAGTTGTTGTCGCTCGCTGGGGATTCAACAGTCAACTCAGATTGTAGGCAGTGGATTATTTCTGAAAGAAGCCTGCTAACAGTTACTGGTACTTTTCTGTGGATGCTGATACTTTTACTGAAAGTTGACAAGAGTGATTATAATGCTAATATATTAGCCAATGCTATTTTGTGTTTTGTTTTTCAACAAGCTACGTTCAAATTCAATACAAACTTCATATTGATTTACACTAACTTGTGTGTGATTCCCTTTTTCAGTGGTGACTTATTCGGGTTACAAAAGTGCGGTGGTATCAGCAGAGGTTGGGCTTTCATAAAGAGGTCCAGATTGACAGGGAACCCAAAAATGAATAAGCAACCCTTAAGGGGATAGTGCTACATATATTTGGTCAGTGATGTCACCCAGGAATCTTAGAGCGGTTTACATTCCAGCAGTGCAGGGGATCTGTAATTTCCAAACAGGAGTAGCAGCGCTGTCATCAGCAAGTCATCATGATGGCAGGTCAACATTTTAATCAACATGGAACATGATGAGTGATGGCAACGATGTTGACCTGAGCCACAATGACCAGCCATGTCTGACAATTTTCACCTGCTGCTACTCCTGCCAGAAATAAGAGATCCCCACAGGATGCTGTATGTAAACAGGCTGCCAGTGATCCTGGGCAATGTCACTGATTAAACATGATTATGACCCTAACTGGTCAATGATGCTACCCAGAAGTCAGCCAGTGATCTATCATCTGGAGATGTTAGTGCTACCTCTAATGTCACTGCTGCAACCTAATGGAATTTTAAAGAAGTAAATCCTACTGGATCCACAATTTCCCTCAGGTTTATGGCATCTCCAAAACATGTTATTTAAAGGAAATGTGTATTTTTAATGTGGAGCTGCAAGCTGCAATAAAAGCATAAGCATACAAATTGGCCTTGAAGAGGCCAGAAAAATAATAACAAGATTTGGCTCCCATAGATTTCAATCTGGTTGGGTAATATATTGAGGTTTAATAGACAATGTGCTGGATTCACCAAAGGCTAATCCTCTTCATTTTACTGTAAGTGCAGAGTAATTTCACTAGCAAAAACCATCCATGTGCACCCAACTTAAATCTGTCTTGTTTCTGTCTCACTGCTTCTGTTTAGCATTGTCATACTGTGCAACAGAATTGATAAATCTTCCCCAGAGTATTGTTTCAACAGCGTATCCCATTAATTTTTAGTTTTTTTGCTTACCAACAGAAGACTACAGGCAACAGATGATGCAACAGCTGACTGAAGAATACCAGGCTTTTTTAGGGGGAAAACAGCAAATTAACCTGTCTCTAAAGCAGCATATTCAGGCCCTTTTTTAGAGGCAGATGGTACTACAGGGGCCGATGTCTACACCTAAACAGCTGGTTCTGAATGCTTTATTGAAATGGTCCCTAGATGTCAATGAGGAAGCCTACATCTGCTTTTTGAATAGATTTGTGGAATATGAGAAGCTACCCAAGGAGCAGTGGGCTAACATGCTAGCACCCTTTTTTTTAAAAATGGAGCCCCCCAAAATGCTTACTTTGACTACTATATTTGGAGTATCTTACACTTAGAGGATAACTACTAACCAGTCTTGTGGCCTCTATCAAACTTGTATCAGAATGGGAGTACATTGTGTACATAGCGAAGCTAAAGCCTACCCTAGTGCCGTGCTCTCTGTGACAACACCTAGTGAAACTGCAAAGCATGTCGTGGGTGTGGATATGATTTTGTTACACAGTGAAATACTGGGCTGTGATTTTTCCACTGTTTTGGTAACTGTCCTGAAAATGTGTCGAAAGTAAATGATGTTACTATTTTTCCTGAACTTGAAGGGGATATTAACACCCTACAAAAGAGGTACCTGACAACATCCCACTAGTGGTCAGAGCAGTAGGAATAAGAGAAAACTGCCTCTGTGCCAGAAATTGTGAAAGATTATGGGAGCACACAGTTGGAGAATCCCAATTTGACAAATACTTGGAAAAATATAAAGGTGAAAAAACGGGGTACCTCACAAACCAGAAGATAGCCTGGTATATCCCCATTTTTCAATCTACCATGACTTACAGTATCTAATAAAGACAGAATGGAAGCAAGTTGTGGAACAGCTGATGGTTCCTCATTCTCACACAAGGATGGCAATTTGATTTGGCCCATTCTCATGCTTTGGGAGGCCATTTAGGAGTATAAAAACTGCTGTGTCTAGGGTGCAGCACTCATAGTCACAGCACTGATATCTATACGATCTGGCTTCAATAAAAGTGGCACTTTTATTTACATTGCGATTGCAAATTTGAAAAAAAAAGGTGTGGAGTTCTGCTTTAAATAAAGAGGATATTAAACAGCTCATTCTGTGACATATAACTCCTGTGCTCACCCCTGAACATTAAACATTGGAGTTACAAGGGCAGCATGACTTTTTTGTAAAGAGATAACATGAACTAAGGTGAATAAACTGAAGAGGAAATGAATGTTTACACTGGTCATTGGGAGGCATCTAGCTGATTTCATCCAGATGTTCATGTATATGCAGTGTAATTCAAAGCTGTGTATTCTCATCTGAAATGACCACTAGGACTACAACTAGCAGAGACATCATACCACTGTGTTCTGGAAGAACAGATAACTCCTGCACAGATAATGACCTTGAATGATTTTCCTCTTAAAGTAAATTATTTGTGCTTTACAATTCTAAAAGATTTCCATTATATCAGAATATGTATATATAGCATATCAAGGAATGGGTTTGGATGGGGAATTTAGAAAACACGTAATACCCTTCCAAAAGAAGCAAAGACTACTGTGAAATGCAGTGGTGGTAAATGTACATGATATAGGTGGACGTAAGCATCACCCCTGACATCACCAATGGGCCACATTTCATATTCAATGAATGTAATGTTAGGGGGAAATATCGGAGGCAGAAGACGTGTAGCATGAAAGACTGAAAACATGCTAAAGAGGTTGTTGGAGACTGAGGACATGCTTCAAGAGACTCATTAAACAAGACTGCTAGAGATCACTGCCTTTGCAGTCCCTCTACAAGTCAGTGCTTTCACATTTGTTCTGCCTACAACCCCTTTAAAGGATAAGTTCACTTTGTGAGTAAAAATAATACATGCACATTTTTGTTGCGAGTAAAAATAATACATGCATTTTTTTTGCGAGTAAAAATACATGCACATTTTTTTGCAGGTAAAAAATATGTGCATTTAATATTTTTGGTTGCAGGAGCCTGTAAAGCATTGCACCAGCAATCAGAAGATCGCTGATGCCATGCAGGTCTCCTGTAGATCTGTCAGTATATCTGCTTGCCGTATGGGCTGTATGGGCAAGCAGACATACTGACAGGAGGATTCAATGAACTACCATGGTGCTCCACAGCACTGTGATAGTTCATTGAGAACTACAAGTGGACAGCCACTAAGGCAGACTAGTTCATTCATTCACAGAACACTGTGATTGAATGACGCAGCAATGTGGGCAGAGCCCTGCATGGGCGTGCTGTTTTTAAAAAGTGACAGCTAGTGTGGGGAAATTCTCCTCGTACTGCTGTCACAGGGAGGGGGGATTGGGCAGCAGCTGCAGCATTGGGAACATGTTACATTTTCCACCATAAGGCTCCATGCACAGAGGGTGTTTTGATAATGCTGGTAACGAAAGCTGTGTAAAGTCATGTTAAAAACAGGAGTTTTTCAGCGTTTTTTGCATTAGTTTTTAGCGGCGTTTTGCTGCGATTAGCGGTGTTTTTCCACGGTTGCATTTTTTTTTCGTTTACTGCGTTTTTCAGTGTTAGAGCATTTTTACAGCTAAAAAAGTCTCTAGAAACCCACTAGTTCAGGGTTTTTTTTCCAGCGAAACAACGCTGATTACAGTCTGTGTGCATGGACACATAGGATAACATGCTGGGGGGTTTACTGGCTGTAGAAAAAAATGTCAAAAGTCAAAAACAGACGCTGTAAAAACGTCAAGTGTGCATGAGAGCTAAAAATGGGTGGAACATGTAACATGTTCCCAAGGAGGAACTTATCCTTTAAAATTAGTGTGCAACATTTGAGATTTCTTTAGCAAAATGCATTATGAAAGAGCAGAAGAAAAGTAAAAAGTAAAAAGAGACAGACAGAAAAAAGTAAGAATGTAAAATAAGAAACCCTAATATAATAACTACTGGAATTCACTCTGATGAATATGTTTCCTTCGCTGGCTTGAGTAGCCAAAAACAGACTGCTGTCTGTAAGAGCCCTGAGGGCCACACAATAAGTGGCAAAGGCTCACAATTTGGACACCAGGTGTGTAATGTTATTTTACATGTCAGACCCAAAGTGAATTAAATGTTGAAAAGTACAACTAAAGGTAGTCTTTTTTTTTCTGTTTAGTTTTGGGCAGGTAAGTATCTAAGTTGAGGACAACCAATTTGCAAAATAACCCACATTAACATGTATATGGTAATGCATCATAAATGTCTGAATCAGCCCTTAAAACGACACAAAATTAAAGTTGCGATCAGGTATAAAGTACAGACAAAAATAGGACCAAATCCTGGTACATTATATGTGGATAAAGCCCCAACAGTTACTGGTATTGTCAAAGCTTATCAACCTGCTTCTCACATATTCCTACTGGCCAGTGAGGCAAGGTATCATAATAATAAGTCAATAGGGGAATGTGTAGTAGATGGAGAGGAGTGGACACACTTCTACACTACAAACAAGTCCCAGAGGTTTCCCTAATCAGAATCATGGGATCTTGACTTAGTAGTAGGGACTGCAGGCTACTGCACATGTTTCCTGCTGCTGTCATTCTATAGTATACCCAAGCAAATTTCTTTTTTTAAATCCAGTGTGTTGGGCATTAACTTACAGCCTGTAAAATTGGCATTAAACCTAAAGCCCCTTGATGAGAATTATTTGCACTGATTTTAAAGAGAGTGTCTAATGTTTTACTACTTGTACATTAAATGCTAAAACAGTAAGCCATTGTTGTACAATTGCTGGTGGAATGCAAAACTTCAGAGCACCGCCTTCCATCACGGGCTCCTCATGGCAATGCCGTACTGCATCAGATGACAATGGCCTAACAAGAAAAGCAAATTCATACTCTCCTTGATACCAAGTACAATATCCTTGGCCAGGTGGGGTCTATTATGCTTTTTAATTACCATTAGAACTGTGATTTCCAGACATTGGAGATCCGTGACCACCCCTATGATTGCAGAATGGTTTACTGAACTCTCACACATACTGCGTTTGGAAGAACTGATGGCCCAATATCACAACAAATACTCCTCCTGTCTAGATACATGGTCTGTTTGGGTAGTCTCTTTTGGATTCCCCCTGATTTGTATTCATTTTCTCATTGTCATAAGCATGTGACATACAGATTTCAGGGTACATTAATCCCCCTGACACTCAAACTCTTCCACCCTCTCTTTAACTCTTTTTCTTTTTCTGACGTGGTCTCACCCTCACTTTCTTTTCACTTTCTTCTTGATCATTACCTTACCTCATTGATCCATGCTGGACCCTACACAGTGGGCCATTATAAGGGCCATTACCCTTTGGACACTGACTGTAGTCTCATACTAAGACTATACACACTCTAAGACCCATGAGAGGATCTGATGGACCTAACTGATGCTAAATACGTTACCTTCACATATTCCATTCTCCAGGACTCAATTTCATCTCCTTCTTATGTGGAGATTTTCTCTATGAAACTATAACATATAACATAACAGAACTAAGTTACATTCTCTTCTTCTTTATTTGTCTATGCAGGCTGTATGTAACAGTCCAATGTTAACAGATTATTGTTCTACATGATTTGACTTCTACTTCTTCCTTGTGCTGTCTAAATTTTGTCCTGAATAACACTTTATTCTGTAAAAAGAAAATCAAATTCTAGCAGCCAATGACTTCTTCTTTACAAGTAAAACTGTAACTTCTAACATTAGTTATTAGAATACTTATGTCCAGTCTGTATCTGTGGAATGTGTTTCATGTAGCCCACAACATAAATATGAATACTGTGGAGGACCCAGTGCAGAAGTCAGGGAAATATACAGTTTTTTTGCAGATTTTCACAGACCTCCATTATTATTCTATATATGCTATATGATGAGCGGTGCATTAGCTGGAAATATGCTATATACTGAATTGACCCAGTCCAGCATCCACTACTCCATCCAATACCTCTGACAGAGCAGCTACCCCCTCCTCTTCTGACTCTTTATCAATAGAAGTGAAGCTAGAACAAGTCTTCCTGTAATGTCTTCCTTTGCACAGGACTCAGAAATTGGGGGCAATATTGATTGAAGTGTGGCAGACCTGCTGATTATCACTCCAACACATTTTATCAGTAGTTTTACAGCCTCTGAGCTGCAATAAAATAGAAAGCCTATTGTTCCAATTGCTTCAATCAAACTGCAGAGCAGGCTCTGGTGTGCATTACAAAATGATCTGTATGGGTATGTCCACATAGTCACTCAGAAATTACACACGTTATTTAAAAGCCAAACACAACCCATGGAAAATCACTTAGCCTCATATCTACATGTAATGTCTTATGTACTGTATATACAAACCACCGTGTTGCAGCATTTAAGGCACATAAAACTACCAAGGTCTATTTTTGTGTGGCTCATGTAAATGGAAAAAAAAGAGTGACCCTTTGTAACCAGCACATGTTGTTGACTATGCAAGTAGCAGGTACAAATCGTTTGACCGTGACTTTTGCACCAGTTTTTCATGGAATACCTTGCAGAGCAAAACTGCAACCGCCTTCTTACAATCAAATTTGCTGCAATCAGTAGAGACTCTGCAATTAATGTCATGACTATTTTATTTGAACTTCCTAGTGATAATGGTGAATGTACAGAAACATTGCATTATATATTTGTAACACCCAAGTAATATATTTTCTAAGTAATACGTTTTATAATGTCTTTATGGAAATATTGAGCTGTAAATAATATATACATTTTTTTTTCATAAAACTGAAGTGGAATTTTCTTTAGAAAAAAAAAATCATACAGGCAAGATTTTAAGGCTCCATGCACACTGCGCATTTGATTACGCTGGTAACATTAGGTGCGTAAAGTCACATTAAAGTCACATGTGTTTTTCAGCTTTTTTTAGTGTTTTTGCATCAGCATTTAATGGTGTTTTGCCGCAATTAGCTGCGTTTTTCCGCGTTTGTGTTTTTTAACCAACAAAAATTTTTTGGGGTAAAAAAAAAGTCCAAAAATGCTGGTTTGTGGCTGTTCACCACATTTTTCAGCATTAGAGCATTTTTACAGCTTAAAAACTCCTCTAGAAACCCGTTAGTTCTGTTTTTTTTTCCAGCCAAAAAACATTGATTACAGTCTATGTGTGTATGGACACATAGGATAACATGCTGGGGGGTTTACTGGCTGTAGAAAAAAACGTCAAAAGCCAAAAACAGCCGCTGTAAAAACATCAAGTGTGCATGAGGGCTTAAGCAGAAGAGAAATAGGGGAAGATTTACTAAGGCCAGCCATACATGGGTCAAAATTCAACCGATTTTTCATCAGAAAATCGGACCTAAGAATAATCGGCCAATTCTCGCTCTTTTAGTCGGTCAATGGCACTGGCCGATTTTCGTGGTTCCTCCCCTTTTCGATGATCAGGCATGTTGGAAAATTAGTGAAAAACTACAGATTTTCGACTCAATGATGGTCAAATCGTATGATCGTTATTCCGAAAAGAATATGTGCATGAGCCGTGACCTGGAAGGAACAGAAGTATTGCCTGTTATATGGGTGAACTTTAGCACTTGGTCGGCTGATTTTCTAAATCATTGATGGCACCATCGGATTACCGAGCAAACAAAGTTTTCGATTTTTGGACGAAAAATCGGTATTCGAACCATGTATGGCCTGACTAAAACTAGAGCACTCAAAATCTGGTGCAGCTGTGGATGGTAGCCAATCAGCTTCTAACTCCAGCTTGTTCAATGAAGCTTTGGCAATAAAACCTGGAAGCTGATTGGTTTCTATGCAGAGCTGCACCAGATTTTGCACTGTGCAGTTTTAGGTAAATAATCCCATACTACGTCTCTCCTGCATTAAATTTTCATTACCTGCCTGTATGCCCTGTACACAGAGCTGTACACACATCGTACAAATGTTGGCAATGCCAAAGTGAATGAACTCCATGTGTGCATGGGAGTGAAATCATCTCAGTGAAAAAGGTAGATGATCGGTACCTGGAAACAGATTAGGCAGAAGACAACAGTGGCCGGAGGAGAGATACAGGAGACCGCAGTGCTGGATAGAAGCGGAATATAATCCACTTTATGTGTCTAGGTAGAGATGACACCTTTTAAATCCCATTTGTTGGAAATGTACTGAATATGCGGGTTTCAGAGTCAAATCTTTTAATCATGACTTTTGCACCAGTTTTTCTGGGAATCCCTTGCATAGCAAGAAAGTTATTAAAGCAAGTATGCATATATAGTACTTTCAATGCATTCTGTATATAAACAGGGGCAATACAAAAGGGTGCTTCTCACTGCATGAAGGCCAGTACAGAGCCAAAATTTGAATGGATTTGAGGGCTCATTCACACTGATTGGTTTGTCAAATATTTTTAGTTTGCTAGGACGTAAATAAATACTTTGGTTTTTGCTGGGCCTGCATCGCATTGCTGTGGATAGCAAAGAAAGTGCTGCATTCTGAATTGTGGGGATAATGACCAGGTTTTGCCATTTAAATAAAAGCAAGTGAAGTCTTTAAAAATGCAAACATTTAAACATTCTTTTAGTGTGAATGGGTACAAGGGCACCATTCCACAGTGCGAATCCCAGTGGCAGGAATCTACTAATTCCTGCTGCTGGGATTGACAGATGTATGCAGATAGCAGCAGCCACTGGGCCCATACACTGTAATGACAGGCTGTTGGTGGGCACAGCTATTCATGCCTGTTTGCAAAGCCAGCGATCACAGCTGGATGCACACAAAATATCTCTAGCCACAGCCACCATGGGTTGCTGGCTTTGAAATCAGGCAGGAATATGTGCAGCCGTCAACAGCCTGTCATTGCAGTGTACAGGCTTGGTGTCCACTGCTATCCCCACATAGCTGTTAATCCAAGTCAATCAGCAGATTCCTGCCACTGGGATTTGCAGTGTGAAAAATGCCCATGTGCAGGGGCGGACTGACCATTTGGAAACTCGGGCACTGCCTGAGGGCCCGGAGTCAGTAGGGGGCCCCATGAGATGCCCCTGGTACCTTTTTCATAGGCTTTTTTGAGTTTTGGCAAGGACACAGGGGCCCCATGATCCCCTATTGCCCGGGGGTCCCATGAGTTGTCAGTCCGCTCCTGCCCATGTGAATGGTGCCTAAACCAGTGAGAAGCAGTGCCCCAGTGATAAAAGAAAATGTCATAAATATCCAAACTTCTTCAAAAGCAAGAGTCATTTCATCTAACTGAATGAACTGTTGCCTTGGAAGAAGTCTGTACAGCAGCATTAGCATTCAGATTACACTTTCATATACAACTGTCCAGGAAAACTGGTTGGTTGACAGTATGTAGGATTATATAGGATGAAGGAACAAGAGCAAGGACAGCTCTGCTGAAAGGGTGCTGAATACATAACATCTCCTCCCAGCAGAGGTAGTAAAGGCTAACACACCAAGAGAATACAAAACTAATCTGCTCACTAAGGAACTCTTTGTTAAAGAAATGGGCTAATCTGGCCTTAATTCTTACCATGCATTTGCGATCATCTACTCCAGACAAATCCTCTTCAAACTCCTTTCCCACATCAAACTCCATGATGTAGTTCCTAAAAGTGCTCAGTGTCTTAATCACCATGTGCTCCCCATTCTGAATAATATCTTTGTCCGGCTTCAATAGAGTGGCGATCTTCCTCAGAGCGACATTGACGTCTGTATAGGGAGGAGAAGAGGCATTTTATTGTCTTTCAAGGGAAACCCTCATACCTGAGCAGCCTGCAACCAGTAATGGCCTAGCTCCTCAATTAAGGGCCTTCATCCTGCTTAAAGGAAGAATAGCAGCGTGTGTGTGTGTGTGTGTGTACATTCAGGATCAACATTCCAATGTAATCACTGCACTTAATTCAATGTGTGGGGACTTAACAGTGAAAGGAAAGAGGCTTTGGCTCTTATAGTATTATTCAGATTTACTTAATATGCATTATGTCACTGATATATAATTGGGAGGTCAAAATAAATCACAATAAACCAATCAATATGGTGCACAATGTCAAATCAATTCAATACTTAAAAAAAATACTGTTTTATGTTTAAACAAATTTCTATGTGATTCAAAACCTGGACAGCTTGGATCGCATGGAATGTGACAACCAGGGGCATTATGGGGGTTTCAAAGCATGAAGAAGAGAGGCTTTATAGGCAAGCAATGTCTGGTAGCACTTCAAATCGAAGGATGAACATACACTCTAGGACCACTTTATTAGGTACACCTGTTCAATTGCTTAGTAACACAAATTGCTAATCAGCCAATCACATGACAGCAACTCAATGCATTTAGGCATCTAGATGTGGTGAAGATGACTTGTTGAAATTCGAACCGAGCATCAGAATGGGAAGAAAGGGGATTTAACTGACTTTGAACATGGCATGGTTGTTGGTGCCAGAAGGGCTGGTCTGAGTATTTCAAAAACTGCTGATCTACTGGGATTTTCACACGCAACCATCTCTAGGACTTACAGAGAATGGTCCAAAAAAGAGAAAATATCCAGTAAGCGGCAGATGCGTGGATGAAAATTCAGACTGGTTCAAGATGATAGAAAGGCAACAGTAACTCAAATAACCACTCATTACAACCAAGGCATGCAGAACACCATCTCTGAACGCACAACACATTGAACTTTGAAGCAGATGGCCTACAGCAGTAGAAGACCATACCGGGTGCCACTCCTGTCAGCTAAGAACAGGAAATGGAGGCTACAGTTGCACACATTCACCAAAATTAGGCAATAGAAGATTGGAAAAACGGTGCCTGGTCTCATGAGTCTTCATTTCAGCTGCGTAAACAACATGGAAGCGTGGATCCATCCTGCCTTGTATCAACGGTTCAGGCTGATGGTGGTGGTGTACTGGTGTGGGGGATATTTTCTTGGTACACTTTGGGCCCTTAGTACCAATTGAGCATCGTTTAAATGCCACGGCCTGCCTAATGAGCATGTCCATCAATTGATGACTACAGTGTACTCATCTTCTGATGGCTACTTCCAGCAGGATAATGCACCATGTCATAAAGCGTGGATCCATCCTGCCTTGTATCAGGGGTTCAGGCTGATGGTGGTGGTGTAATGGTGTGGGAGATATTTTCTTGGCACACTTTGGGCCCCTAGTACCAATTGAGCATCATTTAAATGCCACAGCCTGCCCAATGACCATGTCCATCAATTGATGACTACAGTGTACTCATCTGCTGATGGCTACTTCCAGCAGGATAATGCACCATGTCACAAAGCTCAAATTGTCTCAAACAGGTTTTTTTAAACATGACAATGAGTTCATTGTACTCTAATGGCCTCCACAGTCACCAGATCCCAAATCCAATAGAGCAACTTTGGGATGTGGTGGAACGGGAGATTCACACAATGGATGTGCAGCCGACAAATCTGCAGCAACTACGTGATGCTATCATGTCAATATGGACCAAATCTCTGAGGAATGTTTCCAACACCTTGTTGAATCTATGCCATGAAGGATTAAGGCAGTTCTAAAGGCAAAAGGGGGTCCAACCCGGTACTAGCAAGATGTACCTAATAAAGTGGCCGATGAGTGTATAGCTATCTGCATATAAAAACAAGGTTTCTGAGAATATTTACATTAGGAATATTGAATATATATATATATATATATATAAATAAACACAAAATGTCTTTTGTAATTGCAAAGCTCTCCTTCATGAATGCTAGTTTATATTGACTTCAGTATTTTGTCCTGACTTTCCTTTCTTGTCTCAGAAATGAATGAAGCCAGAGACAGCCAGGCAAGTAGTATTCCTAGAAGAAGGTCTGCAATAACCGCAGCCTATTTATTCTTTTTTATGTAAGAATGCTGGATGAGAAAAGTGTTCCCTCATGTACAAGAGGTGTGTAAATAATGAAGTAGTTACTACTTTGATGGCAAGATGTGCTCCAGCAAGATCTGTAGCCGAATTCCCTGGAGAGATGTATAGTATATAACCATGGCTCATACAATGTGGAAAAGCAAAAACTTCACTGACACTGAACAGACAGGATTAAAGTTTAACATGTTCAGAATACATAGTAAGTGCACAAAGGACAAAGCAGATGAACTGATAGCATAATATATGCACTACTCCATGTCCATCTATGTGTAAACCTTTCACTGCAAAACAACATCAGTTATCTTGGAATTTTTCACATTGAAAATATGCTTACAGTTTAAAATCAGTCCATACAACAAACATCCCCCTTCCCAAGGCCTTACTAAGCTATTTTTAAAGACTTAAAAAACTGTGCTCATGGCAAACAGATTCTTTTTTTGTTTTTTCCAAAAATAAAAGATTAAATCTAATTGGTCACCACATGTCTCATTAAAAAAAGAAAACACTATGCTCAAGATTTCTTTATATATAGCTTCCTAATCCTAGTCAATCAGATTCCTTTTCTTAAATTATTAATGCGTCTGTTTTTTTCTTTCAATTTGTTTAATAAGAAAAAAATCCCAGGGCAAAAATGGTGCTGTTAATATTCTGTTTAATTGCTTTTTAATCCAATTTGATTGGAAATGATGAACAGACTGAAATCTTAAGAGGTAAATCATGTCTTTGATATTACATGAATTGAGGAGCAGTGACTCTGAAACTGCACTTTGTAAATGTACCTCAATGCACAGGCATTGTTGTGTTGGGCAGAAAAACAAATATATACATTAAAAAGATTCCTGCCCAATTATCTGTGTGTTCTTACACAGCCCTTTAAAAATGAATGTTCGGCCTGAAAGCACCCTAATCAGTATGGTGTTTAGACATGTGCACGCCGGAAACATTCATTTTGTTTCGGATGCATTTGTTCACTGAAGAATTTTGCTTTGTCATATTCATTTCGTATCTTTGGCATTTGTTTCTTATATTTGTTGGTCCAGATGGATTTGAAAAATTTTGCAGTTTTTCCAGAAGATTGCTATATATTTGATACGTGATCAAATCCGACAAATTTAAAATTGGAAGGATTCGATATTTTCGGATGCTAGCCCAACCCACCAAGAAAAATGGCATGAGCTGGATAATATCGACTGGCGTCATGTGCATTCGAAATAACGACAGGAATGCAATTCGGATCAATTTGTTATCTGAATTAGAAAATGAATTTGAAAATTGAACTTATTTCCCCATGGGCCTGAACTACTATCACATCATGAGATGTCACCCGAATGAAAAGAATGAAACAAATGCATTCTTTTTCAATTTAGCCATTCAAAAATGGTTCAAAAAGAACTCCAAATGGGCATATTTTGTTTAGAATGAATTGACATGTCGATGTGTTGATCAATACTTAATTCATTTGAACATAATTCAGCTCTCTCCTGGTATAGACAGTATATACGATAATGCATTTCTAATGAATTTCTGTTTCTTTCAGTGTATGAAGAGACAAATGTATGAACATTAGGTATAGTTTTATTGTTTGATTGTATGAGCATGTTTCATTTTATTGTACTCGGAGGTATAGCTGTACCATTGGATGGTCCTAGACAGCTTTGTTGTGTACTGAGCCACATGTATGCAATTATGCCATCAGTTATTTTTTCAACAAAAAAAAAAAGTTTACATCTATCCCCCTAGATTGTAAGCTCCAAGGAGCAGGGTCCTCCTAACCCTCCTGTATTGAACTGTAGTGTTACTGTATTGTCTCCCGTTATATTGTAAAGCGCTGAGCAAACTGTTGGCACTATATAAATCCTGTATAATAATAATAAAATGATCTTTTGTTGTTTATTTTTTCAGCATGTGATTGCACAGCTATATATTTTTTTACTGCATGTAGATGTTTATGGACTTTGGTGTAAGGTTATGGATTTTGGGTTGGTACAAACAAAGACAACTCTCCTGTGCATACACGCCACATACCAATGAAGATCACAAGTTTCATAAAGCTGTCTGTGCTATATTGATCACTTAAAATATGTGGCGGCCTGGAATACTGCGACTGTCACCACTGTCGGGGCATAAAGAGACATTATACTGATATATTGATATGAAGCATACAAGAGGTTGTGAAGCAGTGATGTCATTACACAGCTGCTAAGTGCCTTTGTTTGATAGACCCCTTTGCACACGTGCTATGTTTCCCTAAATTTCCCAGGGTCACACGTTTATTGGACTGGATCTCAGCATTGTTATCTTTTTACAGATTGTTATTGAACAAATTAGAACCATTTGAACTACAGAGAAATAAAACATTGTAAAAGTGACATCTAACAGACACAAAAAGGCTGGGTATTGCTCATTTAAGAGAAAGCTGGTACATCTCCAGGGGCCAGAATGGCATGGCTGAACTGTCCTGTAAAGTAAGGGACAATTAATTACCATGCAAGTATTAATAAAGCTCTCCATCTTTTCCCCAGAAACCACCCATTCATCACTACACCTTAGCTGACAATGAGGTTTCTGAATGTTGCAAATGTTTGGAATAAATGTCATAGACAGGAATGGGGTGGGTCACTCAGCTCCATGCATTTATTAAAAAAAAAAACGCTAGTTAAAAAACACTGGTAATAGCATGTTTTAGTAGCGTTTTAGTAGAGTTTAGGAGCCTTAGCATTTTATTAGTGTTTTTACAGTACATGTAAAAAAAAAAAAGCTATAGAAAAGCTGTTAGGAGTGTTTTAGTAGCATTTAGCTTTTTTCTGCTGGAGAAAAGCTCCAAAAAACTCTACAAAAACATTTTTTTTCTGTTCCTAGGCGCTGAAGCTCGAAATTGCTAATTGCCTAAGTAGTGTGTATAGACACATAGGATAACACTATTTACAGTCTAGGAGCAGAAAAAAACGCTAATAACAGCTTCTAGGACCTTAAAAAAAAACGCTAGTGTGCATAGAGCTAGGAATGTCGAACGAAGAAGATAATCAGATGCCTTTCTTGCATGGCACACTTATCACATTTTTTCATCTATAAGTTATTTTAGTCATATCTACAGGTGCCCATAGACATCAAGCACAGTGGCTAAATGGTTAGCACTTCCACCTGGCAGTACTAGGGTCATTGGTTTGAATCCCAGCCACAGTACCTCCTGTCTGGAGTTTGCATGTTCTCCCTGTGCCTGCGTGGGTTTCCTCCAGGTACTCCTGTTTCCTCCTATACTCCAAAGACATGCTGGTAGGTTAATTGGCTCCTGTCTAAATTAGCCCTTGTATAGGTGTAATGTAAGTTAGGGACCTTATATTGTAAGCTCCTTGAGGGTTAGGGACTGATGTGAATGTACAATATATATATATATGTAAAGCACTGTATAAATTGACAGCTCTATATAAGTACCTGAAATAAATAAACATGCAAGTACAATCTGTTTGCTGACAGACCTTCTTGTATGGCAGACTTATCACTTAATTACATCCATGATTATTTATTTATTTCAGGTACTTCTATAGCGCCATCAATTTATGCAGCACTTTATTGTACATTCACATCAGTCCCTAACCCTCAAGGGGTGTACAGTCTAAGGTCCCTAACTTACATTACACCTACTTCATTACATACACATACTGGGGCCAATTTAGACAGGAGGCAATTATCCTACTAGCATGTCTTTGGAGTGTGAGAGGAAACCAGAGTACCCGGAGGAACCCCATGCAGGCATAGGGAGAACATGCAAACTCCAGGCAGGTGGTGCTGTGGTTGGGATTATTGTTATTTTAGTCCTATGTCCAGGTGCCCATAGACATCCGATGGCAATCCAACACGCATGTGCAGTCTGACTGTTGACAGATGTTTACATAAATAGGCAATCTCAGATCGCTGGAAATGCATTTCTATGCCAGTGGAAGAAAAGGGGGGTAACACAAGGCCTCAAAATTAGCTTGTCCTAGGGAAAACAATAGCGATCTGCCAGGGAAATCTAATCAGATTGTTTGCTCATTCCAGCAATGGCTTTGCCTAGGGAATGTGTGTCTCAAGTCCTAGAAGAGTAACCATAGACAAATAAACATTCTGAGATTATTATTATACAGGATTTATATAGCGCCAACAGTTTGCTCAGCGCTTTACAATTTTACGGGAGGTAGTACAGCAACAATACAGTTCAATACAGGAGGGTTAGGAGGGCCCTGCTCCTTGGAGCTTACAATCTAAGATCTGCCTACTATCAAGTGGATTGGGTGGCATATCTGCAGGAGCCTAAAGGTACCCATAATAAATGCCTGGCCTGTAATCACTGCATGTTTAGTGGACAGTCAATGTGCGGGGCAGGAAAACAACAACAAAAACTTCAGTGTATCAGTGTATACAATGTATCACCTTTGTCCACTGCACAAAAGACTGATGAGCTACGTTTTAATAACAGAAGAAAACAGGTTTATAAGTACTGATGCTGTTCTAGACCATGCATACATATACTGTAGGTATGTATACACAATGCATGCTCAGAACACACATATAAACTCATACAATGCAAGTATGTATACTTCGAAAAACCCAGTATGTGTATTAATGTTCTTTAGATGCTCAGCTTGTATTCTCATACGCAGCAGCTGTGACAATATTTCTAAATTCATACAAATGAAAAGATCTCATAGCTTTCCTGACAATGGAGGTTCATACAGCTGTTGATTTTTCTGCGGTAAGGCAGGCCAAAGAAAAAAAAAAAGCACACAAAGTGCTGAGTGAAGCAGCAACATGAGACCGGTGAGGGGAATGGCAGAGGCAATTTCTGATTAACAAAAGATAAACTCTGACTGTGTATACTAAATAAATAAGTATTTCAAAAATCTATAGTGAAACACAAAATATGGAACTAGATGCAAAAAATTACATAAAATATAAGTGAATATAAATAGATACTAATAAATATACATAACATTAATGAAAATATCAATCTCCTAGATTGTAAACTCCAAGGAGCAGGGCCCTCTTAACCCTCTTGTATTGAACTGTATTGTTGCTGTATTGTCTCCCGCTATATTGTAAAGCGCTGAGCAAACTGTTGGCACTATATAACTCCTGAATAATAATATCATAAAATCCCTTGCTGCCACTAGGTGACATAACAAATGCAAACAAAAAACACAGTGATAGTGAGAAAAGTGGCGCCACTTTTCTTACTATCACTGTGTTTATTTGTTTGCATCTGACTGTGTATACTCCATTCATCAAATAGGAGAATATCTTGTGAAATGGTTAACGAGGCTGTGTGCTGATCCACAGAAAGTCTAGCAAAACCCCAAAGTGCATTCCAGAAAGTGGAAAATCTGCCACCTGACGTCAATCCAGACTTACCCAGGGCCTTCAGATACTCCTCGAAATTCTCATTGCTCATCATCTTCCAGTACCCGTTGAAGTCAGTTGGCATGATTGCAGGCTTGGCGTCCACAAGTGAACTCCTTGTTGCTGAGGCTGGAGGAGTGTGTGCTCTGGCTGTGACTGAGAGCTGTGCTATGCAAGGTCTTTACCCAGACCCTGCTGTTAAAGAGAGCCCCTCCTAAATCTACCACAATGCAAAAAGTTACCTCCCTCCCACTGGCCATCTCTGACTGTGCACAGCTGCTTGTTCTTCGCTCACATTGTTACTCTCAAGCTGGCGCGTCAAATAAAAGTGAAACTCAGATCCAAAACCAGTATCTTAATTCCGGGATCACATTACTACTGTTGACGGGCTAACTGAAAAATGCGTGGCTTTAGTGATTGTATATATATATATTTATTTATTTCAGGTACTTATATACTGCATCAGTTTGCGCAGCACTTTATATATATATTGTACATTCACTTCAGTCCCTAACCCTCAAGGGGCATACAATCTAAGATCCCTAACTCACATTCATATACAAGGGCCAATTTAGACAGTATCCAATTAACCTACCAGCATGTCTTTGGAGTGTGGGAGGAAACTGGAGGAAACCCACGCAGGCACAGAGAGAACATGCAAACTCCAGGCAGGAGGTGCCATGGCTGGGAGTCGAACCAACGACCCTAGTACTGCCAGGTAAAAGTGCTAACCATTTAGCCACTGTGCTGCCCTTATATATCTGTAAAAGCTATATATCTAAAGCTGTAGAAGTATAAACCCAGCACATCTGCTATGACCCTACCTGTCCCATTCCCAGCAGCATACGCTCCCACCACTCTATTTAGCCCAAGGAAATACCCGGTACTTACATGTATGGAGGAGCATGTGACTTGTTCACATGACACCACTGGACCCATCTATGCTGTCACAGATAGAGGATCCATATTCCTGTGAGCTATTACAGGTCTTTGCATTCACTCTTAATGGGTATAAAAAAAACAAAGGTAAAGGTATGGTAAGTATAAGCATCTGCATAGGTTTACATTACAGTGAACCTGTTGGTTTACCCTTAACATACATGCAGCTTAAAGCGGAGTTCCAGCTGAAAAAAAAAAAAAAGTCAGCAGCTACAAAAACTGTATCTGCTGATTTTTAAAATACAGATACTTACCTGTCCCTCGGTTCAGCGGTCTCCTCACCACGGCTGGTTTCACTGGTCATCTTCTCTCCCTGGCACCGGCATCTTCAGTGTGGGCACCTGGCTGTGACATCTTGCGGCTTCACAGCCGGGCGCCCACTGCACATGCGTGAGAAGCGCTGCGCTTTGTGAATGGACCCGTAGTCTCCTGAGACCTGTCGTGTCCCAGAAGACTATGGGGAGGGAGGGGACAACTTCTGCTTCCTATCACCTAGGTGACTGCAGCGGAAGTGGGAGCAGGTACCTGTCAAATTCAGGTACCCGCTCCCCCTCTTCCCAAAGGTGCTAATCCTTAATGGGGAGTGGGGGAAAAAGCATTAAAACGGAATTTCCCCTTTTGGGTGAAGCTCCGCTTTAAATGGATATGTTCACCTTCACAAAAATGCACATTTTCAGGTAAAAATTGCATGTGCAATCCCAGGCTCCTGCACAGAGACTGCTGAGAGCTCTCTGCTGGTTTCTTCATACAGCCAGATGGTAAATCCTGGTACATATGATGAGAATATTGGTTGAATGATCGTTCGATTTCTTTTTTTGCATGCTAGTCTCTTATGAATAGGTTACTAAAGTAATACAACAGAATAAAGACAGAATACAACTTCGGAAGTGATATAATGTATTGTATTACATAGTTACATAGTTAGTCTGGCTGAAAAAAGACAAAAAAGTCCATCCAGTTCAACCATTAAAGAAAATAAAAAAAGTTCTAATCCTACACCCACAGTTGATCCAGTGGAAGGCATAAAAACCCCAGAAAAAATGCAATTTGCTCCTGCAGGGGAAAAAAATCCTTCCTGATCCCCCGAGAGGCAATCGGATATTCCCTGGATCAACTTTACCTATAAATGTTAGTATCCAGTTATATTCTGTGTATCCAAGAAAGAATCCAGGACTTTTTTTAAAGAAATCCACTGAACTGGCCAGAACCAGCTCTTGAGGGAGTCTATTCCACATTTTCACAGCTCTTACTGTGAAGAAACCTTTCTGTATTTACTCAAATTTATTTTCCTCCAGATGTAAAGAGTGCCCCCTTGTCCTCTGTGATGACCTCGAGGTGAACAGATCTACAACGAGTTCACTATATGAACCACTGATGTATTTATACATGTTGATCATATCCCCCATTAATCTCCTCTTCTCAAGAGAGAATAAATTCAGTTCTCTAATCTTTCCTCATAGCTGAGCTCCTCCATGCCTCTTATCAGTTTGGTTGCCCTTCTCTGTACTTTCTCCAGTTCCCCAATGTTCTTTTTGTGAATTGGTGCCCAAAACTGAATTGCATATTCCAGATGAGGTCTTACTAACGATTTGTACAGGGGTAATATGATATATCTCTCTCTGGAGTCTATACCTCTTTTAATACAAGAGAGGATTTTGCTCACTTTAGAAACCGCAGCTTTGCATTGCATGCCATTATTAAGCTTGTGATCTACCAGAACTCCCAGATCCTTCTCCACCATTGATTCCCCCAGTTGTACCCCCCCTAGTATGTATGATGCATGTATATTCTTAGCCCCCAAGTGCATAACCTTACATTTATCAACATTAAACCTCATTTTCCACATAGTTGCCCAATTAAACAGTGCATTGAGGTCAGCTTGTAAATTGGAGACATCCTGTAAGGACGTTATTCCACTGCACAGCTTGGTGTCATCTGCAAACACTGAAATGGTATTTTTAATCCCAGACCCTGTATTGCTTATATATGGTATTGTAATGTATTACTTTGTTTCCAAGCATGCGTGGTCTTCGTCATTCGATTTATTTTTTTTTACAAATATTATACTAATTACACAAAATGTTGCGTTATCTTACTAGAAACATTTTCATGCTTGTCCTTTTGGATATTTTGGCATGAACTGTGGTGATCAGCTCTCGAAATCTGTGTACTAAGGAATAGATTATCGCACGAATGCTCCAAATGCATTTTTTTCATCTGATTTTCTCATTGTGTGTACAGGGGTGGACTGACAACTCATAGAGCCCCTGGGCAACAGGGGATCATGGGGCCCCTGTGTCCTTGCCCACAATCAAACCACACCCAAAAAGCCTATGAAAAGGTACCAGGGGCATCTCATGGGGCCCCCTACTGACCTTGGGCCCTCGGGCAGTGCCCGAGTTCCCAAATGGTCAGTCCGCCCCTGAGTGTGTACCAGGCTTTACTCATCTGCAGGAAGTGTCAGTGAACTAAGAGGTGGCAGATCAGAGCCATGGTAGTACATTGAGAACTACAAGACATCTACTAAGGTGGCAGATAATACCTGTAGTTCAGTCTTTTAGATTCCTGTGAATAAATGATGCCGCTGTGTGGGTGGAACCTCGCACAGTCACGCTGTTTTTGAATTGTGACAGCAAGGAAAGGGAACACGGGACTGGTCCACAGTAAAATGTTACACCATAAATACGGGTATAACATGTTGCTAATGGTGAAATGATCCTGTAAAGGCAAATTAGTAATGGAAATTCACATAATTCTGTCCTAACATATTCTGTTATTGAGTATATATTGATATCGTAAGGCTGCTTATAAACAACTCACAGGGTTAAAACAGGCTCAAAGCAACTGTGAGTTTATTACCATTTCGTTCAGCCAAATCCCAGCAATCCGGTAAAAGTAATCTGGGTGGTTGTGGAATTGCTGTGACCTACCTCAGCAGCATAGGTTGTAGGTACTGCTCTTTTTGCACCCCACTTTTGATGAGCACCCAAGGTGGCCACCTCCTCTCCTACCCCTCAGCCTAGCCCAAACTACAGCAATGAAAACCTTAGGTAATGAGCAGTTCAAGGTTCAATGTTAAGCTGGAATGTAGCTTTAATTACTTATTAAACAACCCTTATTCATATGAAATTCTTAATCTGGCCAAAGGCCTTGGAATAAGAGGATTGAGGACAGTATACGCGCTAACGTATTACTACACCACACTTTTCTATGGTTTTAAGCAGAAAATGTGTGCCGTTTGCTGAATGGTGGTAATACAGGATGGAGCAAACACAATTGATGCTATGACAAGTCACAGTAGATTTTTCTAAAGACTCTTTTACATGTGGGTTGTGCTTGGGACTATCGTTTAAACACCATAGCTCTCAGCTGTCCCTCATTTGGAGGGACTGTCCCTCATTTGGAGCTAAATCCCTCTGTCCTTTCCTCCTCAGTTGTCCGTCTTTTTATAAATTGGCATACAAAATATTAACTTAAAGTTGGATGAAAGGTTTAGTGTAGAAGGAAACTTTTTAAGACTTCGGACACACCGAATCCGACTTTGAAATTGTGCAGATGTCCGTGTGACTTCAGGTGCGACTTGGACATCTATGTGACTTCATTAGAAACTACCCATCCACTTGGCTGTCTTTTGAAGAATATCCTGGAGCAAGAGATTCTAGTACACGCTTGCAGCACTGTCCCAGGGAGGACTGATTGTGTATAGCACTTAGCAGCCCTTTCTCCTATAAGCCCCAGGGGTGCAGAGGTACTCACACTGTCCTTGTGTCTGTAGCTTTGGAATAACTGCTTTCAGGCTTTTGCTGGGCTGGTTTCCTTCCAGGCTAACAGGCTGCCCTTCCTCAGTGGACTGTGGAGATCATTTTGTCCTGGCCTCCACCCACTGGCTTCTAGAAACTTCTCCAAGCTTCTAGAACCAGGGGGAGGTACCAGAGGACTTACCTGTAGAGCCCTCCAGCCCGCACTGAAGTTAACCCTCTGACTCACACCCAGGCTTCTAGCAAACCTCTAACTACACTTACAAACTATGTGCACAAGAGGGTGCTACACACATACTCAGAATGCATGGTCAACAAACAACAAGACAATGTGCACAAAATAAAATAAATGTGTCTGGAAGCCAAATATTGAAGCACACTAAGGTTCATTAACACAGGTAACCCTGCTTATATAGTAAAAAGATAAATTGAAGTGAAACCTCAGCATGTTTGACCCTAGGAAGCTTGAGCATAACCCTTAGCAGAATACCAGTAAATAAAGCAAAGTAATAAAGTTCCAATTCTAGCGTGGCCAGAGTAATTAATCTCATTGCTATAATTGAGAAAGTAGTATCTACCTATGCATGAGATTATTTACTCTGGCCACACTAGAACTGGGACTATCTTTTACTATATAAGCAGGGTTACCTGCTTTAATGAACCTCAGTGTGCGTCGTTATTTGGCATACCATTAAGTGCTCTTGTGAAGCTGGGTGGAGAATTTTTTGCAATTCGCAGTTTTGATCTTTTTTGTACTGCATTATGTGTATTTAACTCCTTTTTATTAGTAAACTAAGCCACACTTTTGTCCTTCATGTAACCGCTCTCCACCCTGATACTGAATTTCCTTTTCACTACAGAGATGGTTTTCTTCCTTTCAATAGTGAGACATGCCTGGCCTTGAAAAAACAACAGTGGGATATTCTGGGACTTGTAGTTATACGAAAACAGAGGAAGATAAAGTGGGACATGCAGAGACCTACAACTGTACCCCATCTAGGGGCTCATGCCACCTATCAATTAAGTCATCACTAGTTATCCTATGGTCCCTTATCATGAGCTACAAACATTTTTGCATGCAGAAAGGGCCGGTTCACACCTGAATCTGCATTCCTGTGTGATTCTTGCACATTCTGGTGCAGTGCGATTTTGCAGCCCGTCACACTGGAACACAAGAAAAGTAGTGCATGTATTACTTTTCAAAAATGTGCAGCACCAAATCGCATAGTACCGAGGTACCATACAATCTGGTGCCTGCAAGCACACTGCTTTTTCAATCTGCGCTTGGGGTGGCATTAAGATTACATTGGCACATGCAGCATATTGCAAAGGCAGTGCATTTTAAGCGCACCAAATGTGCCTTTTCCACACCACGCTCTGTTGTGAACCTAAAATCATAGGATGATTGACCATTGTGCACTCAGCTTCACCAATACCTTCAATAGTTAACATTAGCAAAAACAATCGCAAATAGTTTAAAACATATCTATGGTTAAAATGTAAAATCTTATATTCATTTCCATCTTGTGTTTCAATGATTTCTAGCCTACTTCTATTAATCTGAAAAATATTGACCTTTGTAACTTACTTTGTGAAGATCACCACACATTTTTTTCATTGAATTCTGTGGCACGTAATCACTATGTCCTGTGAGTAGTCACTGCTGTGTCACACATTTCACAGGGTCTGCCTTCTGAACTACAGAGGTGCTGAGAGGAGGCATTTCAGGAGGAGGAGTCAGTACAGGAATCACAGCTTGCAGGCAGCAAGGTACCATGGGATATGTAGTCCATAGAAATTCAAAGTAAACAGCAGAGAAAAAGCTGGAAAGCATGCATGGCCAGAAAATAGGCAACACTCACAACATGAAAGCTCAAGGCTTTTTTTCTTAGAGAATAGGCACAGGTACTCCCACCTTCTGAGTCACTCCTTGTCTCCACCACTACCCACCTCTGAGCACTGTTCCTTGCTTCCACCCCCTACCCACCTCCTAGTATGGCCCCTTTTAGAGAATGCGGAACCAAGTATTTTGCGGTGCTAAGTAATTTTTATTGAATGTGTTAATGATAATAGGAAAAGCAGTAAAATAGATCCCCTGCAACCAGCAACAATAGATCACCCCAGCAACAATAGATTCACCCAGCAAGAATAGATCCCCATACAATAGACCCCACCCAGTAACAATAAATCCACCTTGGCAACAATAGACCCCTCTAGCAGTCAGCAAAAATAGACTGCTCTCTTAACAGTAGATCTCTCCCAGCAACATAAGATTCCCCAGCAACCAGATACCACTCCCGCAACAATTGATCCCCCAGCAGCCAGAACCAATAGACTCTGCAGCACACCCCAGTACATCTTGCCATGACATACATCCAGTGCAAAAGGTGTCGGAACTGCGTTCCCCCGCTTTCCCATTGAAAAAAAAAGCCCTTAGCAAGCTTAAATTTATTTGTCAATTATAGCTATTCTTTGTATTGTTATTACAGTGCTGATGCTAGAAAATGAAAGTGTATGCTGTGACCAGAGATTTTTCTAATCTATTTGAAAAAAATAGACAATTAAAAAAACTGATTGTTCATGGTATACCACACCGCAACTCACCTTATGCAGGCCATGCATGGGTTGAATTCTGAACAAATGTTCTTTAGAAAATGCCACCATTAATTTCAAAATTCAACAAACCAAGCCTTTAGTTTCACCTCATGTTGCTACAGAAAATAATTTTCTTGGCTAAGAATTTTCTTTTCTTTCCAGGTCACAGCTCATGCTCATTTTTTTTTCGATTACATTTCTGGCACGATTCTCCCATCATTGATTATAAATTCGTTTGTTATTCAAAAAATTTCCAACATGCCCAATCACTCTGAATTCTGAATGAATGTTCTTTAGAAAATCGGAATTTTCATGCATTTTGTAATTTGATGGTGCCACTTTTGATTTCAAAATTGCAGTGAAAAGCTTTTCAAACATTGTTTGAAAATTGACCATTTCTGTGGCCCACTAACAATGCAAAATTCAAACAAAAATTCTTAGAAAAGGTTTTACAAAGAAAATTCTTTCGGAATTCGACCCATGTATGCTTAAGTCTGTTACATAAAAGCAGTATAGTCATCTATAGGTTGCGGCCAGGGGCGGACTGACCATTTGGAAACTCGGGCACCGCCCGAGGGCCCGGGGTCAGTAAGGGGGCCCCATGAGATGCCCTTGGTACCTTTTTCATAGGTTTTTTTGAGTTTAGGCAAGGACACAGGGGCCCCATGATCCCCTATTGCCCGGGGGCCCCATGAGTTGTCAGTCCACCCCTGGTTGCGGCATAACATAAAACTAAGGGCTGTATAAATCCTGGATTTTTGTGGGATGGAGAGCAACGGTATGCCTCTTCCCACATTGTTACCAGACCCAATCACTTTCGAGGAGGGTGGTGGCTAAGCCTCAGGGAACTTCTGTGGTCAGGGGAGCCGAGGTATGTCCCCCTCCCATAATGCAAAGCTCAGGTCCTAAGTCACCTATTACCAGGCTCCATGACATACCTCCCACCTTCCTGACGTAAGAAGGAAGGACACCTCTTAGTAAAAAGTATGCAGGCAAAAGACCTGCCATGTTCCCAGTTATATATAGACTTATTACGAAAAGCATGATTGGGTAAATCCACAAGTGATTTCATTCATGACTACTTTTCTTTTATACCAGCTTTTCTAAATAACAAACACAGGAATTTAGAGCACGTCTGAAAGGATTAGTGTAGAATAACACTTGTAGTTATTTAAACGGTACAATTTTCTTTACAGGTCTATATAGCAGACCAAAAACAACAACTGAGAGGGCAGTTGGGAGCTATGTGTACAATGATAGGTGAGGAGGGGGTGCTTAACCACTTGCCTACTGGACACTTTTACCCCCTTCCTGCCTAGGCCAGTTTGCAGCTTTTACTGCTGTAGCACTTTGAATGACATTTGTGCAGATAGAGCTTTCTTTTGATGGTATTTAACCCCTTGACGCCGACGTAACACAAATATGCGGCCTCACGGACCTGGGCTTTTTTCCGTGGGGCCGCATATTTGCGTACCTGTCTTTGTGCTGGGAGCGCGCCGCTCGGCGCGCTCCCAGCACCAAGACCGCGGTGTCACTGAGAGCCCCGGGTCCCGTTCTAACGATCGGGACCCGGGACTCCCGATTCCGGGTCACGTGATCGCTGTGATAGCCTCTGATTGGCTATCACAGTGATCACTCACTGTGCAGCCCGGCCCCCTTGTTTTCTCTCTCTCTATGAATGGAGAAGAGAGATACATTGTATCTTTCGAACTCCTGACATAGAGAGAGAAAAAAAAAGTTTGTAAAAAAAAAAAAAAAAGATAAATAAATATTAAAAAATAAAGAAAAATACCTAGCTCAAGGTTTGATCTAGTTCAGTACCAGGGTTAGTGTTTGGGTCAAGGTCAGGGTCAAAGGTTAGGGTCAAAGGTCAGGGTCAAGGGCAAAGGTCAGGATTAAAAAAAAAAATTGGTATCAGTGTCAGTTAGTGTTAATGTCAATGTCAGTGACAGTGTGTTTTATGTAAAAAAAAAAAAGACAAAAACAAAATGCGCACTGTTGTTTCTGGGCTGTACTACGGGTACAAACAACAAATAACATACACATATATGGTATCGCTGCGATCGTCAAGAACTGGAGAATGTATTTTGGGTTGTTCTTTGGTGGTAGGTTATGGTCGTAACAAGAAACACACAGTTAAATTTAAAAAAATTATTTTTTTTACTATTTTGGCCCAGTTTTCCTTTAATAATAAAAAAAAATTAGGAGCTATCCATGACCATTTACCACCAAATGAAAGCCCAATTTGTCCTGAAAAAAACAAGGTATAATGCACCTGGATGTACAAAGTAGTTGTGACGATATGTACGGTTTTACTAACACGTCAACGTTGCAGAATTGTGCTTAGGCATTTAGATTTGTTTTACCCTTAGGCGTGAAGGGGTTAATCACCACTGGGGTTTTTATTTTTTTTCTAAACAAACTAAAAAAAGACTGAAAATTTTGAAAAAAAATACATTTTTCTTAGTTTCTGTTATAAAATTTTGTAAATAAGTAATTTTTTTCCTTCACTGATGTGCGCTAATGAGGCTGCAGTGATGGCCACTGATAGTTCTGCACTGATGGGCACTGATAGGCGGCATTGATGGGCATTGACAGGCATCACTTGTGGGCATTGACAGACATCATTGATGGGCACTGAAAGGCAGCACTCATATATGGCACTGATGGGCACTGATAGACAGTACTGATTGCAATTGTTATGCGGCACTGATTGGAACTGTTAGGCAGCACTGACGGGCACTGATAAGTGGCACTGATAGGCGACACTGACTGGCACTGATAGGCGGCACTGATGGGCACTGATAGGCGACACTGACTGGCACTGATGACACTGATGGGCGGAGCCTGATGGGGAGTGCACAACACAGACAATGCAGGGCTCAGGAAGGGTAATGCACAAAGTGCAGGGCTTAGGAGTGGGTAACACACAGAGTGCAGGGCTCAGAAAAGTATAACACAAAGAGTTCAGGGGTCAGGAGTTTGTGACACACAGTGCATGGGTGAGGAGTGCCTAACACAGAGTGCAGAGGCCAAGAGTGAGTAATGCAGAGAGTGCAGGGCTCAGGTGTGCATAATGCAGAGAGTGCAGGGCTCAGGAGTGCATATTGTAGAGAGTGCAGGGCTCAGGAGTGCATATTGTAGAGAGTGCAGGGCTCAAGAGTGCATTATGCAGAGAGCGTAGGGCTCAGAAGTGCATAATGCAGAGTGCAGGGCTCAGAAGTGCATAATGCAGAGAGTGCAGGGCTCAGGAGTGCATAATGCAGAGAGTGTACGGCTCAGAAATGCATAATGCAGAGTGCGTAGGGCTTAGGAGTGCATAATACAGAGAGCGCAGGGCTCAGGAGTGCATAATACAGAGAGTGCAGAGCTCAGAAGTACATAATGCAGAGAGTGCAGGGCTCAGGAGTGCATAATACAGAGAGCGCAGGGCTCAGGAGTGCATAATACAGAAAGTGCAGAGCTCAGAAGTACATAATGCAGAGAGTGCAGGGCTCAGGAGTGCATATTGTAGAGAGTGCAGGGCTCAGGTGTGCATAATGCAGAGAGCATAGGGCTCAGAAGTGCATAATGCAGAGAGTGCAGGGCTCAGGAGTGCATAATGCAGAGAGCGTACGGCTTGGAAATGCATAATGCAAAGAGTGCAGGGCTCAGGAGTGCATAATGCAGAGAGTGCATGGCTCAAGTGTGCATAATACAGAGAGTGCAGGGCTCAGGTGTGCATAATGTAGAGAGCGCAGGGCTCAGGAGTGCATAATGGAAAGAGTGCAGGGCTCAGGAGTGCATAATGCAGAGAGTGCATGGCTCAAGTGTGCATAATACAGAGAGTGCAGGGCTCAGGTGTGCATAATGTAGAGAGCGCAGGGCTCAGGAGTGCATAATGCAAAGAGTGCAGGGCTCAGGAGTGCATAATGCAAAGAGTGCAGGGCTCAGGAGTGCATAATGCAAAGAGTGCAGGGCTCAGGAGTGCATAATGCAGAGAGCGTAGGGCTCAGGAGTGCATAATACAGAGAGTGCAGGGCTCAGGAGTGCATAATATAGAGAGTGCAGGGCTCAGGAGTGCAAAATGCAGAGAATGCAGGGCTCAGGAGTGCATAATGCAGAGAATGCAGGGCTCAGGAGTGCATAATGCAAAGACTGCAGGGCTCAGGAGTGCATAATGCAAAGAGTGCAGGGCTCAGGAGTGCATAATGCAAAGAGTGCAGGGCTCAGGAGTGCATAATGCAGAGAGCGTAGGGCTCAGGAGTACATAATACAGACAGTGCAGGGCTTAGGAACGTGTAGTACAGTGTGCAGGGCTAGGAAATGTATAATGCACACAGTGCAGGGCTCAGAAGTGCATAACGCACAGAATGCAGATGTCAAAAGTACATAAAGCACAGGGTGCAGAGCTGAGCAATGATGTACAGAGGTCAGGAGTTTGTGTGGACTGCACCTCTGTATGCCATTGGTCTGTGTTCATTATACCCACCTATTGCTCTCTCAGTGTTCTAATGAGGAAAACTCAGTATCCTTCTAGAAGTATTTAACCATTAGGGCGTATCAGACCAAAATTGAAACTCCTATTGCAGAGGATGCAAAACATTTTACTTGAATTTTAGAGCAGGCATCTGAGAAGAACAGTAAGCCAATCACATAAGCAGGAAATGACGATTCTGGGGGTGGTCTGTACACCCACAGTGTATAGAACGCCTCCAGGTTGTCATGTTGCATTGAATTTTTTGACAGATTCAGTAAATTAAAGCTGCTTCAGACTGGAAAGGTATATTTTAATACCATTAAATTACAAAATGGCTTGAGTAGCAGTTTTATATGATTATCTATCTATCTATCTATCTATTTTTTTTTTAAATTTAAATTTAAATTTTTTTATAGTGAAATTCACCTTTAGGCTTTAGGGAATTTTAGCAAGGCCTAACAGACATTTTGTGAAGGGCAGGTATGATCAACAAGTTTGCAGTGCCTGCTATTCAGCAGTTACATCATCTGGGCTGTTTTATTTCCAGTACAAGTGTGCTGTAAATCAGTTCATTTAAGGATGGCTTCTGATGGCTTGCTATGGAATGTAGCACTTTGTACATCCTCGCTATTTGTATTTCTACTATGTATGTATAACAAATCAAATGACAGAAAACCATACAGTATGGGATGCTTGTGGTTTATAGCACCATCTGATGGATGGAATCTAGAAAAACTATGCACACTCAATCTGCTTCATGACCCATGACCTGCAACCTGAGTCGACTATAACAGTTACCAACTTCCAGGACTCAAATATCAGCCGGTCCTGCTACAGCCCTGTGTTGCGTGTACAAAGACTGCACTGGAGATATTTTCTTCTGCAAAATAGCAGAAATCAGTCACCCATTGTGTGCTAGTAATATCTTCCCTCCCAGGGCTTTCTTTCAGAAAATAGGTGCAGGTACTCCATCCATTGTCTTCATCCCCCACCCACCTTCGAGCACCCTTTTAGAGAATATAGACCCAAGTATCATTTTGTGGTACTAGGTAATTTGTATGTGTATGGGATTCATTCATGATAACAAGAAAAGCAGTAAAATAGATCTCCTGCAGCCTGCAACAATAGATCCCACCGGTAACAATAGACCCCACCAGCAACAATAGATCCCACCAACAACAATAGGCTACCCCCAGAAACAACAGTCCCCTTAGCAACAATATTATTATTATTATACAGGATTTATATAATGCCAACAGTTTGCTCAGCGCTTTACGATATAACAGGAGACAATACAGCAACAATACAGTTCAATACAAGAGGGTTAGGAGGGCCCTGCGCCTTGGAGCTTACAATCTAAGAGGGAGGGGCTAGTGGTACAAAAGGTAGTAGCTGTGGGGGATGGACTGGTAGGAGATGTAGAAGATTCCATTATTAGCTGAGGGCAGGATAGGCTTCCCCGAAGAGATAGGTTTTCAGAGATTGCCTAAAAGTGAGCAGAGTAGGCGATAGTCTGATAAATTGGGGTAGAGAGTTCCAGAGGATGGGGGAAGCTCTGGAGAAGTCCTGGAGATGAGCATGGGAGGAGGAGACAAGGGAGCTAGAGAGCAGGAGGTCTTGCGAGGAGCGGAGAGTACGGTTTGGGTGATATTTGGAGACAAGATCGGTGATGTAATTTGGGGCAGAGTTATAAATGGCTTTATATGTTATTGTTAATATTTTCAATTTTATTTGTTGGGCAATGGGAAGCCAGTGGAGGGATTGGCAGAGAGGGGTGGCTGATATGGAACTGTTAGTAAGGTGGATGAGTCTGGCAGCAGCATTCATGATAGACTGAAGAGGGGATAGCCTGCAATGAGGTAGGCCAATGAGGAGGGAGTTACAATAGTCAAGGCGAGAGATAACAAGGGAGTGAATATGTTGCTTAGTAGTTTCCGAGGTTAAATAGACCCCTCCCCTGCAACAAAATACCCTTGCCAGCAACAGCAGATCCGTTCCAGCAACAATGGACCCGATAGCAACAACCGATCTCCCAGCAGTCAGCTTCAACAACCCCTCCAGTTGTCGGCAACAATAGACCCATCCTTCAACAGTAGACCCCTTCCAGCAGCAGTTAACCCCTCCCAGCAACAATAGATCCCCCACCAGCCACAGGGGACTTTCCCAACAATAATCCCCCCTGAAACAATAGATCCCCCCAGTGTCAATAGTTCCACAGCAGCCAGCAACAATAGGCTCTCCAGCACACCCTAGCACCCCTTGCCATTACATTTAGCGCTGGAGGAACTGCATTCCTCTAAAATCTGAAAAGACACTGAATTTTATCTCAGTACACATCGAAGGTATTCTGCCAAGCTATAATGGTTATATTATGTGGATATGTTTGCATCTATTGTAAGTTGAGTCATTTTATGTTTTATATGTGTTATGTATGCCAAATAAATGAAACGGGGCTGCTTTATAGACACAAATCCTATATTATCTCTGCATACATGCTTCTTCATTCTCAGGGCTAGTTGACACCACGATTATGTTGTGGAGGCATTTTTGCATATGCGTTTACATACATTTTTGATTCCACTGTCTTTTTTTCATCTTTTTTTGACACTTGAAAAATCTCAGGATAATATGCATTCTGGTGTGTTTACATGCATTCCGGGATATTTGCTGCCTTCCAGATGCTTCCATACATGTGAACTAGGGCCATTGGAATACATGGAAAACACAGTGAATGCATTTTTGATGCAGATTAAAAATGCACTAGACTGCATCTGCTCTTGAGTCACTTAAGAAACAGTGGTGGGTACTGATGTTTCAGACGATGGGTAGATATCTGTCGGTCTCCAACTAGCCATACAGTTAAAGTAGATGTAAATCGAAGCATTAATTGTCACGAAAGCTTTAACACACGTATAAATGTAATATCAAAGGTTAGTTTCAATCCTGAACTAAAATAATACCTGGTGATCCTGCCATGAAGGTACTTGTTCAGGCATGGGATGATAACTGTTTCCCAATTGTGCTCCTATGTTGTCACCCTGTCAATCATTGTGCAGGCATGGTCTACTATTGTCACTATTGCATGAACTTTGGATTCAGCCCAAACTAGGATCTGCTTTTGCCTGTTCAGTGAATGCACAAACTAAATTGGATGTTAGCCCTTCCACCTGCCAGATCTCTAGCTGCTGGGGGAAGTGATACATTCAGAGTATTGCTAAAGCTGCTTAATTGTGACACCTTCCAGCTCAGGCCGGTTGTTGGAGGGCTGGAGGCTGGCAGCTTCCTAGCAACCAGTGATGTACCCCACCCCCACCCATTCAGGTGTCAGCTGGGGATTCCAGGCTGACAGGTGAATATAAAGTGCTGGGGATGGTGGCTGACATCACTGACCAAATACAGCAATGACCATACTTGATCAAGGACATCAGCCACCATAGCAGCTTGCTATGGGGGGCACTGCTCAGGGGGGAGGAGCCAGAATCCTCGGTGGGGGACCAGAGAAGACGAGGATTGGGGGTGTGGGGCTGCTGTGTGAAAAACCACTGCAAAGAGCAGGTAAGTATGACATATTTGTTATTTAAAAAAAAATTAGGTATCACTTTAGCCCCTTCCCTGCCAGTGTCATTAGTACAGAGACAGTGTATAGCAGGGCTTAAAAAAGCCGCTCGCCCACTCAGAAATCCTTGTGTGGCGAGCGGCTACACCTGCGCTCCAAGCCTCATTGTGAAGTTCCGATTTCCAACTTCCGGTTTCCGACTTCCGGCTTCTTCTTCAGCACCGCCATTACACTGGCAGCGCCGCTGAGGGGATAGGTGCAGGAGAGGTCCGCTCTCCTCCGCTGAGAGAAGACAAATAATGATCCGTTATGAGAATAGGAGATTAACAGGGGCAATAGTAATATTACTATTATATAAAAGATACAAATGTCCCTTGATAAAAACAAATACATATTAATGGAGCTCTGTATTGATTAATTCATCATTCAATCATTCATCATTCAATGTATTTTTCTTTTTACATGCAAGCACAGTATGTACCTATATTTAACCTGGTTAATAACAATGCACCCTATTGCTATTAAGCTATTGCTGTTATGTTTAAATTGACATAATAAAGCTATGTTATAATTGCAGTTTTTTATATTTTGGACCTTTTATTCTAAAGAAAAATGTAATTTCATAAGCTTTAAGGGGGCGTGGTTGGGGGCAGGGTTGGGGGACGGGCCAGGGGTGGGGTTGGAGGCAGACCTGGACAAGGTTGGCTGGGGCAACTGGTGGAGAGTAAGGTTTGTGCCTGGCTAGTAGGTCTAGACTCAAAGTTTTAAGCCCTGGTGTATATTATTATCAATAATCACTGTATTAGCATCGCTGGTCAGTCAGTCTACCTCTCACCCAGTGTCAGTTAGTGCCAGATTTCCAAGTGCCAGTGCCTTTATCTGAGCCTAAAGGGACATTATCATGA
Source organism: Staurois parvus (assembly GCF_062004578.1). NCBI lineage: Eukaryota > Metazoa > Chordata > Amphibia > Anura > Ranidae > Staurois > Staurois parvus. The sequence goes on from NW_028318066.1 coordinate 1,041,327, forward strand.
GCACTCCGACATAAGAGTTGGGCCCTAATAAGCCAGCAAAATAGAGAGAATAGATTACAGACTGCTGAACTGTTATGATGGTGTAATTCTCCTTAGTTAGGAATGCTCCAGTGGAGGACTTAGGAAAGGGTTGCTCTCTACGTCAATTATTTGTCTTTAAAGGATAAGTTCACCTTTAAACAAAAAATAATAAATGCAGATTTGTTTGCAGGTGAAAAAATGTACATTTGTTATTTTTTGTTTGTGGGGTCTCTAAAGCAGTGCACCAGCGATCAGCAGACCCCTGGCCTTTCAGTATATCTGCTTGCTCGTACATCCCATATGAGCAGGCAGATACTTACTGACAGGAAGGTTCAATTAACTACGAATGTTAGTTCATTGAAAACTACAAGCTGACAGCTGCAAAGGCTTCCAGGACTTGTAGTTTTCCCATTCACAGATTGCCGAGAATGAATGACGTGGATGGGTGGGCAGAGCCACATTTTTTTAAAATTGTGTCAACTAGCAGAGAAGAGAAGATCCCCTGCTAGCTGTCACAGTGGGAATGGTGGGGTGCGGGGGCTGGTCAGATCATAACATGTTACATGGTACACCCTGAATATGGATGTAACATGTAAAATGTTACAAAAGATGAGATAATCCTTTAAAGCAGTGTTTCTCAACCTTTTTTAAGTCAAGGCACCCTTTAAAATTATGGACAGTCCCAAGGCACCCTCTAAAATTATGGACAGTCCCAAGGCACCCTCTAAAGTTATGTACAGTCGCAAAGCACCTTTTAAAATTACGGACAGTCCTGAGGCACCCCATTCTAAAATGTAAAAAACTGTTCTAATAGTTTTATATAATGCAGCAACATCTACACATGTAGGACACCCAACATTAGAGGTGATTTATTCTTCCAAATCAAATACACGTTTGCACACTGGTACTGAGTAGTATTACAGTGTTTCTCTTAGTTTTTCTCCATCACTGAGCTAATGTGACCCCAGAACTGATAGAGAGGGGCAAGGGAGGGACAAACTAGGATGCTGTGCAGGCAACGGACAACTTCCTTATCAACTGATATCATTGGTTGTCAGGACGCCAGAGGCTAGGAGGTCTTAATGGTCCAAAATGAAAACCTGTGGCTTTGTGTAACTAAAAGTCAGGCTTCTTCCACCAACTGGCTTGTATACAAGTTTTGTGCAACTTTTAGGCATTTTGCCAAGGAACCCCTGAAGAAACCTCAAGGCACCCCCGGGGTGCCTGGGTGCCCTAGTTGAGAAAGGCTGCTATAAAGTATGCTTCTTGCTACTGTTCACCCATTTGCAGTATATTTCTTGCTCTTGTTTAATTGTTTCCTGTGTCATTACTATTATTCATATCTCTTTTACCACCAGGGCTTCATTGAAATCTGCAATAAATATTACCCACCCAGCCAAGTGTGTCAGAGTATGAGGTGCTATTTGCAGAGTCGCGGGCACAGGAGCAGGGGACCCAAGCAGTTCCTTCAAGTGTAAGTGTTACACGAATATGAGAGCTTCCTGTTCAGAGCTTGTAGGTTGCTAGGATGTTGGCAGCTGCAGGCATCCTAGCAACCACTAAAAACACAACCCTGGCAGTATTCAGCTGCTGAAGGTTTTTCCTAAATATTTCCATAATTGACTAAAGACAGGAATCACATGCCGGTGGACCTGATGAGGAACTAACATTTCAGCATCCCTCAAACTCCACAGCCATGGTAAAATGCAGCTATGTTGCAGGGTGAACGGGGCACTTAGAAAACAATTGTTTTCTGTGTGCCCTAGCAGTTCATCCAGTGTGGAACAATTCCAGTCATCATACTATGTGTGAATCACCCCCTATAATTTATTTGGCCAAGTATATGTTGCAAGTACTTTGCCATAACACATACATCCGCTCTCCTGTTTAAAATGAATGTTCTTAGCATATAAACGACTACATGGCAGCTGAGGTTGCCATGATTTAGAACACTTTAAGTTGTGTAGCCATAAAGATGTCATTCTATAGAAGGGATTGTAAAACAAATGGTCACCTTAATTGTGGAGCACCAGGCGGCTGAGGCAGAAGCTCATTTACTTTCTTGCCAGTACAGCTCAATTGATGTGCAATCTCCTGGAGCCCACCTACCTGCATGAGGAGATTTAGTTGTAGTGCAATATAGAAAATTATCAGATCAGTCGTAACCTATTATTTATAGAAGCCCAATAGTCAGGGATTAGTGAAACAAAATGTTTATATTTAGTCCATAGGTTTCCGACACCTCTAGTCCCAAATCTGCTGCCAGTAAATCCATCAGTTTTTCTCCAATAGGTATTAGCCCCAAAGAAGCCTGGGTAAATCCATGCATAAGCAACAAGTCACAGAAGTCCTCAAGGTTTGTCTTGTATGGCTTAATGAATGTAATGAGGGTTTGCTGTTGTTAGAAAAATTGTTATTGTATAAGAGTTTTTCCAACAAATGTGAAAATGTCTGCATGACCAATGTCTTTCCTTGATCCAACAGTCAAATCCTTTTGATGCTCATATAAATGGGCAGATGGAGTCATCAAAGTGGATGGAGGAATCTCCCTGCCTGGACATTGTACCAAATGACTGCAGCTACTGGTCCTTGGAAAAATTTCCAACATGTCCCTTTGATCAGGATTTGTCCCCTGCTGAACCAGACAAATTTTATTCTGAGTATGGCCGGCTTTAGTACATCTCAGGGAATATTGATTACTGTATATGGAGAGATATGCTTGATTCACCACACACCAATGTCACAACCTACAATGCAAAGAAAGGAAAAACACAACAAAGGAAAGAACTGGTGGTGCTCAAATATTAACAGCTCTCTCCCAAGAGTACATGTCTGTAGATACAACTGTAACTAGATATAGGCACACCCACACTTGGATATTGGCTTCAAGAAAATCTTTGTACACTAAAAGTATCAATGTCCATACAGAGATGGCTCTCTAATTAGGCAAATTGCATAGGGCCTCCCTCTCACAGGGGCCTTGTGGCTGCCTAATTTGCCTAACACACTAAAATTCATTTTATTATATTTTTTTCCTGAAAATGTGCATTTAACCACTAGCCGTCCAGAGGATTTACCCCCCTTGCGCAATCCTGCAATGCTGCACCCAAATGGAATTTACGTCCTTTTTTTCCCCACGAATTGAGCTTTCTTGCAGTGGTATTTGATTGCCTTTTTTATTTTTTGCGCTATGAAATAAAAAAAACAGACAATTTTGAGAAAAAAACTATATTTTTGTCTTTTTTCTATTTAACACGTCCAGTAAAAAAATTTAAAAAATCTAATTTTGTCATAAATTTAGGCCAAAATGTATTCTGCTAAAAAAAATCCCAATACATGTAAATTAATCATTTACAAGAAAGGTTTAGCGTTTACAAATGGCAGTATAGATACTGGAATTTTTTTTATTTTTTTACTAGTAATGGCGGTGATCAGCGACTCATAGCAGGACTGCGGTGGGCATTCTGATACTGGGAGGAAATGACTTGATATCACTGACATCCCCAAGTGACGGCAATACAGTGATCAGAGCTCACAGAAAAATCACTGACACTGTACTAAGGGCACTGGGCAGGAAGGGGTTAACATGATGGGTGATCAAAGGGTTAACTGTGTGCTGTTTCACTTGTGTCTGTGTGTCTGTGCTTCACTGTAATCACACTGCTTTGCATGACAATGCAAAGCAGTATGCACGTGCTGACAGGGAGGAGAACTGTATTGTTTACATATACAGTAGTTCTCCTCCCCATCGAGGATGCACGGCAATCACCGGGCGCCGCCGGTGAGTAATCATCGGCCGGGGCCCGGTGATTGACAGCCACAGCCACGAATGGCAGTGCGGGTAGGGCGCGCGCCCCCTACTGGGAAATGCAAAATCACTTATATATCTGTGATTTTGCGCACCTGTGCCGCCCTATAGCAGTATATCTGCTATAGGGCGGTCAGAAAGTGGTTAATAAACTGTTGCGCAAATATCATGTGACATAAAAATGTGCAAATATAATTTTTTAAATTCTACATGGCCTCTGCTTTCAGAAAATATAGTATACAATGTTCTGGGGGTTTAAGTAATTTTTTTGCCAAAAACTGCCATTTTTACATGTATGTGAAAAAAAAAATGCTCTGGAGTTGAACTGGTTGATGCTGCTATGCTCAGGCAGCCTTACAATCTGTTCTCTATATGGCATATGATTGCAATGTTAATCAAGGCACCCATCTATGACACATAAAGGCTGTCTATGGGTCAATCAGCTACCCTTCATACAGTGCACTTTTGGTAGGCTAGAGTTGCTGGCACCTGTCAGGTGGTTAACCTGAAAGACTCTGAGTTATTCCATCACAGTCCGGAGGAAGCAGCTGTGTATTAGAGAACTGAGCGGCGGGGTATATATCCCCACAACAAGGACACAAATTGATTGAGTGAATTCTCCCCCCCAGTGGGGTGATTACTGGTATCAATCCTTGTTGAGACATTGACTATCATTATACTGATATATATTCCATACATTCTCCAGTACTGGTCCAGAGGGACTATTGTGGGGCCCATCTTCATCAGGATAGGGGGACAAGGTGAACATAGGGAGGGGTGTGTGGTGATGGCCCCGGGGGTCTTGGAGTGGGTTGGGGGTGTTAGGTGAGTGAAGGGTGTAGGGCTCGGGCTGTGGGGGGGGGGGGGGTAGTGGGTGTGTGTGTGTGGGGGGGGGGGGGGGGGGCGGCTTCTTGGTTGGGGGTGGAGGGGAAGGAAGGGGGGGTGAACTCTACTTGGTGGTATGCATTGACATGTATGATATGCTAATTACATTATATATTTTTCTTATGTCCAAAATAAATACTTCTGTTGTTAGCCTATGAGGTGTTATATCCTTTTTGGTGGATTTTTGTTTGTTGTACATAGCATCATGTGAACAGCATAGGTGGGATATTTATCCTCTTAGTGGACAACCCATTAGTATGGAAATGACTGATTAATTATCACTGGGATAGTAAAAGGAGAGAGCCTTTTGAAAAGGCTATTACAACTCACCTGTCTGAGTGATGGAAAAATCATGCTTCTGCTTTGTGCCAATTCTTTGGACTTTGTACATTATAACAATAAGCAATATCCGACTAGACATTCTATGATTGTATGTGGAGCTGCGATGCAGAGTGAGCGAACCTTTCCGTGTTAAGGGAGTGTGCACCCTTGCAATGTCTGCTACTAGCGAGGGCTGGAGTAGCCAGATTGTTGTGAAAGTACAACTCCAGCCTAAATATAGTTTTGGATATAGTGGGAAGGGCTGAAGCATTTGTCAGGTTTGCATTTGTTTATTCTATCCCATTTGGAGAGATTTTTTTCATCAGCCGCTATCACAGTTCATATTAAGATTCCAAAAGGACAAGGGAACCACTCACCATGCAAAAGCCTGAAAAAAGCATATTAAATCCTCCAACACACAGACTAATTGATCAGATAAACAGGATGGAATCCTGTTATACAGACCTGTTCTTGTGTGTGACCAATACCCTATGATTAAGCGAAATGCATTGGAGGGTTTGTAAATCAGATGGATTAGTCTATGTGTTGCAGGACTTAAAGTGGTTGTAAAGGCTTAAGGTTTTATATGCATGAAGGTAAAAAACCTTCTGTGTGCAGTATCCCCCTGAGCCCCCCTAATACTTGCCTGGGCCCTGTCGCAATCCAGCAATGTGCACAAGCCTTGGCTCTCAGGGACTCTCCCTCCTTATTAGCTGAGACAGCAGGGGGAGCCGTTGGCTGCCACTGTTATCAATCACAGCCAGTGAGCCAATGTTGAAACAGAGGGGGCAGGGCCGGGCTGAAGCTCTGTGTGTGAATGGACACATAGAGCAGCAGCTTGGGAGCAAGCCTGCTTGGGCGCCCCCAAAGCAAGCTGCTTGCTCTGGGGGCACACGGCAGGAGGGAGGGACCAGGAGTGCCAGCGGGGTACTCGAGAAGAGGTTTGCCTTTAAAGTGTTGCCAAACCCTGTATATGCAGTAAAACATGCTTGGTATACTCACTGTGAAATGTCTGCATTGTGTAAAAGGATGTTTGAGCCTGTTTTCTATGCCCCCCCTTCTTCTACTGTCCCTGACTCATCTCCTTATAGAACAGAGCCTTAGGGGCATGCTGAATTTGATATATATTACTAGGGAGGTTTTTTTCTTCTTGAGAGAGTGCATGTGATCAGCACAGGGCCAATCAGCACTTTCCAGAGAGAGGGTCAGGGGTCTTGCAGTCTCATAGGACAGTCAGAGGAGAATGAAAGCTCCTTCTACAAGCTTTAATAAGTGCTCTGCTGGACACTGATAGAAGTCACAAGACTGCTATACTGCTGATGAGAAAAAGTATTTAGCAATTTATATTTACTAAAATAAAATGTTCTGTGTACTGCAGGAGACCAGAGTGAATGCAGGATCCTTGGTCTAGTAACACTAAAAACCATTTGCTCTTCAGAGGATTTACCCCCCTTCCTGACCAGCCTTTTTTTGTGATACAGCGCTGCGCTATTTTAACTGACAATTGCACGGACATGCAATGCTGTACATAAATAAAATTTATCTCATTTTTCCCCACAAATCGAGCTTTATTTTGGTGGTATTTGATCACCTCTGTGTTTTTAATTTTTTGCGCTATAAACAAAAAAAGACTGACAATTTTGAAAAAATCAAACAAACAATATTTTTGACTTTTGCTATAAACATTTCCAATAAAAAAATTTAAAAAAATCAAATTTCTTTGATTTCTGACATCCCCAGTGACACTAATACAGTGATCAGTGCTAATAAAAAACACTGACACTGTACTAATGACACTGGGCAGGAAGGGGATAACATCTGGGGCGATCAAAGGGTTAACTGTGTGCTGTTTTACTTGGGAGATGTGCTGCTTTGTTTCTCTCTGCTGTCAACTTTGACAACGATCACCGAGTCCTGACCAGGACACAGTGATTGACATCCCCAGCCTCCAATAGCAGCACGTTTAGGGCGGTGCACGTGCCCCCTACCCAAAAATGCAAATCAAGTATATATACTGTACGTGATTTTGTGCGGTCATGCCGCCCTGTAGCAGTACTTCTACTATAGGGGGGATGGTAAGTGGTTAATCTCACTTTAAACTTTTTTGAGACTTTTACATGATGAGTGGTTCCCTTTTGGAATTTTTGCATCTTAAAATCATTGCATATATGTTCCAGGCCAGTGTTGATCCTAATGGATTAGACCAGTGGTCTCCAAACTGCGGCCGGATGTGGCCCTTTGACTGCCTTTATCTGGCCCTCGGGGCACTATCCCTTCCACAGACACAAATGCTGTAACATTTCTTCCACTGACACCTATGATGGGGCACTATTCCCCCCACTGATACCAACAATAAGGCATTAGTCCTGCCACTAAAACCAAAGATAGGGCATTGTTTTCTCACTGATGTTGGGGCATTTTCTACTGCCCAAAGTCCGGCCCTCCCTAAAGCCTGAAGGACAGTAAACTGGCCCATTGTTTGGAAAGTTTGGAGACCCTTGGATTAGACTGATAAGCAGGGAACTAGAATTTGTAAAGGAAGAGTCAATGGCATTCTAATTTCTTTACGACAAACTCCAAATTCTGCTACAAAGGTCCTTGTTCAGGCACTTCCTGTTATAGGGTGACATTTCACTCTCTGTGTCTCCCAATTATTATTCTGCATTGTTACCTGTTAAAGGAATGCCCAATGGAGACTTCAAAGTAAGCATTTCAACACACACTACGCAAACATGGTCTACAGTTATCACCATCAGGGAACCCTGACCGCCATGCAGCTATTACTAGTGTATTTGTATGTAGACAGGACATGGTTACAAAGAGGCTGCATGAGATTAACAGCGCTAACATGCAATAAAGGATGAAAAAAAGTGAAACCAGTATTTTATTTAATAAAAAAAAACTAGGAATAGCTGTACTGATGGTGCCTAGGTAATGATATGTGGATGTCATGTTTCTCCTACAATTCAAACAACTAATATCTAACAATAAGATGTAATTAAGTTTCATGTGTCTTTCTTCTGCAACAATGCCTATTCGATTAGTAGCTGTAACTTTGGATACAAGTCATAGTTAGGCTCCTTTCTCCCCAGCAGAGGCTTCCTTTGTGTGACTCACACTGTGATCACCCTCCAGGATCCTCCTTTGTCTCTTACCAGCAAGTGGCCACAGATCAGCCCTGCATATCCACACTCTGTCACAGCACACTGTGCTTTGATATGTGTTTGGGCCAAGAGTTGAATATGTTCGCTAACACAATAGAGAATCAGCTGATATACGGCTCACTAGGTCACTGCGCTGGAAGGGGAAAAGAAAAGCCAATTTCCCGTGAAAATGAAATAGTCTGTTAAAGGGGGTTACAGAGTGGTCACTGTCAGCTGAGTCATTTTCACAGGATTCATTCTGTACAATTTTCAGGAGGCAATGCTCTTTTTTGACCTGCTGCCAGAATAATTCTGCAAAAATAGATTGCCAGTGGAATTAAAAAAAGACCACAGATCCACAGCCTGTTAAACTAAGAATATAAGTATTTTACACACACAACCCAGTATCTGAAAGTGATGCGATAACGTAGAGCATCACCTGTACTGGGTAGACCATGTTGGGTGGTTACCTCCTAATCGATCATGGGTACTTAAAAGGATTCTAAACCCTTACCTTGTAAAACAACCCATTCAGTTTAAAATAGAAATGAAAAGCAAAACTGTATAAATACCTTTTTCTCCCTTTTTTTATAAGTGATCACAGCTGTTTTGGGGAGGAGAAACAGCAGCAAACTGGTCTTCCCAGTCAAAGGCAGTGGGTGTGTGTGGGGGGGGGGGGTGTCAGGACAAGTCTAATCATTGTAGAAGAGCAGGCTGAGTTTCCAGCACCACTAAGGAACTTTTTCTATACAAGTACATGGTACAGCAGTAAAATATCAGGAATATGAAATGTTGGGTTTACATTCTCTTTAAGGGGCAATAACACCGGCTAACAAGCATCGTGATTGCAAGAAAGTCATTCTGGCTACCACTGTGAGGGTGACATTTTTTCCCATTTACTATCACCAACATAAGAGGAATGACCCCTGATAGTCTAATCTCACTAGGGGTTCCTTGAGACATGAAAATTATTTCAAGGGTTCCTCTGGGGTAAAAGGATTGATTTAACCATTAACAAAAAAAAGAAAAGTTATAATGTTATACCCACAGTTGATCCAGAGAAAGGCAAAAAAACCCAGTAAAGCATGATCCAATTTGCTCCTGCAGGGAAAAAATTCCTTTGTGGTCCCCCGAGAGGCAATCGGATATTCCCTGGATTAAATCTTATCAAGTTATATTCTGTGTATCTAGGAAAGAATCCAGGCCTTTTTTAAAGCTATCCACCGAGCTGTCCAGAACCAACTCATGAGGGAGTCCATTCCACATTTTCACAGCTCTCACTGTGAAGAAACCTTTCTGTGTTGAGATTAAATTTATTTTCCTCCAGACGTAAAGAATGCCCCCTTAGTCCTGTGTGATGACCTCATTTGACTTGCTTCTGAGTCTGAAGTATGTTTTCACAAGCCAAATAGTCTATGACGAAAAACACAAAAGCAGAGCTTACCTTCTCATTTCCTAAGTCACCCTATTGGTTCTTTAGTGTATTTGGTGGTCTAAACATTATGGAGGCTCAGAGGTAAAAGGGGAGGGAGCAGACTTGACTTCTACAGGAAAATTCAAACATTGCATCAGGTGCCTAAATTAATGGATCTACTGATCATTCAAACATGTATTTTGCCCTGCAGTAAACAATAACCATTATTTAATCATATGTTTAATGTGAATTGCCTAGATCCCCAGTGCCCAACCTGCAGACAGTGGTCTGTTTTAGTGCTTACGCGGGCCAGTGAAGGTAAAATCTTCTATGAAGTGGTTTCTAATAGGCAATGTTTGGTTTATTACTTTTACACCATCTTACTTTTTTTCTGTCCTGCCCCTCTCTTTACACTTTGTATATTTTGTTTTTACTCTAACCTTTTTTAATTGATCTTGCTGAGGGAAATGCCAAATGTGGCACGAGTAATTTTAAAGAGAACTGTAAGGACCACAAATGTGGAAGCATTAACCTGTAAAGAGGCTGCAAAATTGTGATTTGTAACAGTCTCATGTAATGAGTCTGCAGGCTATGACTGTCTCCTAAAGCATGCCCCCCAGTTCCCAACTGCTATAGAGAAGTGGGGTATAGATTGATTTACATTCCACTTCATTTTCAGGTTTGAACTTATGCTATAGCATGTTTACTCTCTGACCATCTCCTGTTGCCTTTATGCAGCTTTCTGTAACTAAATTCACTAAATATGAGGTGTGACCTTTTTGGTGATGTCTTGGGCTGCACTTGAGGCATCCTGTATCAAATACATTGAACAACAGTGGCCTAGATTCATGACAAATTAAGTTTTGGTCTGTTCATAATTTCTTTTTAAATCACTCCTCTGTTCAAAAAAGTATGGCCTTTCTCAAATTCCTATTAGCTGCTTATGCATATGTGTATCTGCCAATCACAAAGCTTTATCACATAAGTCTCAAAATAGTAAAAAATTAGAAGTTAGTAAGAAGTGTGTATCACATTACTAAACAATTGCCAAGAAAATCTCAGTGCTTAAAAATTAGGCCATGATATTATTACGGGTCATCAAGCTATCACAAAGTTCCCACAGAACAGTTGAGCTGTCTGTTTTTTGGCAGCTATCCTTAAAACAAAAACCACATTTTGGGTTGACAGCCCTGCTTGTTGAGCTTTCTGTTACATAATGAGAATTTGCTGATCTGGGATCACCTCCAGAACACAATCATATGGAGCAAAGCAGAGCTGTTTTGGCACTGTACTTAGGTTCTCCCTTTACCTGAAGTTGTCCTAGATATGTCCAAGATACACACTAGACAAGTGGCAGTGGCAGCAGGTAGACCTGATACATACTCAAGAGGTAATTACGTATTTGAGCTTTTAAGAAGACTCTGATCCCCTGTACAGGTGTAACAAGGCTCATTGTGTAATGTGTAGTTTTTTTTAATACATTATCACAGTTAACCTTTCTTGAAAGAAGGTTCCTTTTTCTTCAACTAAATGGAGATTTGTGGACTCTGATTCATCTTCAGTCAAGAGCATTGCACTCTGGGACACAACATTTCTTGGCCTGAAAAGTGCCACATCCCAATTATATGTTTAATTACTGCCCTTATATGTGTGTATAACGAACATGCATGCATATTGGCAAACGTTTGCGCTTTCCCTGTTAGGAGAGATGAGTAAATATGTGCCTATTTATAGATATATGGAGATATCTGGGACAACCTTATTATGTGATTATGGAAACTAGAGAGTATTTGGTGTTATTTTACAATGCAAATGTGCACATGGGGGTTAAGAATATGCATGCATCATACATACTAGGGGGGAACAACTGGGGGAATCAATGGTGGAGAAGGATCTGGGAGTTCTGGTAGATCGCAAGCTTAATAATGGCATGCAATGCCAAGCTGTGGTTTCTAAAGTGAGCAAAATCCTCTCTTGTATTAAAAGAGGTATAGACTCCAGAGAGAGAGATATCATATTACCCCTGTACAAATCATTAGTAACACCTCATCTGGAATATGCAGTTCAGTTTTGGGCACCAATTCACAAAAACAACATTGGGGAACTGGAGAAAGTACAGAGAATGGCAACCAAACTGATAAGAGGCATGGAGGAGATCAGCTATGAGGAAAGATTAGAGGAACTGAATTTATTCTCTCTTGAGAAGAGGAGATTAAGGGGGGATATGATCAACATGTATAAATACATCAGTGGTTCATATAGTGAACTCGGTTATTCACCCTGAGGTCATCACAGAGGACAAGGAGGCACTCTTTACGTCTGGAGGAAAATAAATGTAATCTCCAAACACGGAAAGGTTTCTTCACAGTGAGAGCTGTGAAAATGTGGAATAGACTCCCTCAAGAGTTGGTTTTGGCCAGCTCAGTGGATTGCTTTAAAAAAGGCCTGGATTATTTCTTGGATACACAGAATATAACTGAATACTAACATTTATAGGTACAGTTGATCCAGGGAATATCCGATTGCCTCACGGGGGATCAGGAAGGAATTTTTTTCTCTGCAGGAGCAAATTGGGTCATGCTTTGCTGGATTTTTTTTTGCCTTCCTCTGGATCAACTGTGGGCGTAAAATTATAACTTTTTTTTTAATGGTTGAACTGGATGGACTTTTGTCTTTTTTCATCCAGACTAACTATGTAAATACCCCATCAGCGTACACCTTCTACATTTCCAATTTTATGGGATATACTACCAGTATCGTCGCCTAATTTCCTTCAACAAGCATATGAGCTGATTTTTTACATCCACATGTGCCTCCCCCCTCAAACCTCTGACATTGGCTCCTCCCTTAAGGTTTCTTTTTCTTTTGGATGCATTCAGGTAACTATTCTTCACAACACATGGACAAAAAAGCAGAATACATTAATATGTGTTAATGTGATGTATATGTCTTTTTAGATTTAGTGTTATATCATCTCTCCGTCTCTGGCTCCTGACGAAGTAGATAAAATTCAAGAAATGCATGGAGCTTTCAGAGAACCTACATCTGTATTTTGTGCTTTGTAATGTATCTTGAGTTGTTGCTTTCAAGGCAACTGCGATTTTAGTTATACAATTTGATGTCAAAAATTGTTTTATGGTGTATGTATCAATAAAATGTATATTTTATGAGAATGGTTGTACTGTGCCTTGAAAATCCCAGCATGTCAAATGTCCTTTTAAATTGCACTCTGGGAGTTGAGGTGCCAGCCAGAAGGAACTCCATTACTATCCAGACCCATGAAACAAAATTCAGTGTGCTTAAGTCAGGAGGAGTCATATAAATTAGAAAGCCTAGGAAAACACAAGGAAGTCTGGGATAGAGGCAATGGTGTGTGCAGAAGGGAAGGTCCTGTCTTGATACAAGGGTGACAAAACCACATAAGGTGCCAGCGACAAGGGCGGGCGGAAAGGGAGCTCGCCGAGCCGATCCCGGTCAACTGTGATGAGTGGCTGAAGGTAGGATCCTTAAATTGTGCTGTAGAATCTTCTGAAAAAAACACGTTTTTCCCACTGCAAGTACACATGAAGTTCCAGCTCAGTCTTAATGACTCACTCGTAACAGGGAAGTGACATAAAATATTGATCCAAATTTTTTTTTTTTAAATAATGAGAGCAGAATATGGCAGTCACAATTCCATGTCTGTGGGCTCTAATTCGTGCCCCCTTTTTCCATTCTCATTTTAAAGTGGACCCCCGTTCATCACTGAAGGAGACCTTGTACTACAAATACTGTGGAGTTGGTAAGGGGGGTATTAACCCTTTGTTACATATTGACTGGCTCTGTAGTAAAATCAGAACTGTATCCCTGAACATCTGGGAGATACAGTATCTAGTATTATATCTCTGATAATTAACTCCTTGCTGGACTCTTCTCCACTTTAGTTCTACAAAACATTTCCTTGTTACAAAAACTATCTTCAGATGCTCCAACATGGCCGGCCAAAGACTTACTTTAACCACTTGCCTACCAGGCACTTATACCCCCTTCCTTACCAAGCCAATTTTCAGCTTTCAGCGCTGCCGCACTTTGATTGACAATTGCGCGGTCATGCAACATTGTACCCATATGAAATTTTGATCATTTTTTTCTCACAAATAGAGCTTTCTTTTGGTGGTATTTAATCGCCACTGGGCGCTTTACTTTTTGCGCTATAAATTAAAAAAGTGCAAAAAATTTGAAAAAAAAAAAAAAGTTTATTTGTTTCTTTTATAAAATTTTTCAAACAGGTATTTTTTCTCCTTCACTGATTTGCGTTGATGAGGCGGCACTGATGGGCACTGATAGGCGGCACTGATGGGCACTGATAGGCAGCACTAAAGGGCACTGATAGGCAGTACTAATGAGGTGGCACGGATAGGCGGCACTGATAGACAGCACTAATTAGGGGTCATGGATAGGCGGCACTGATATGCAGCACTGATAGGCGGCACTGATAGGTGACACTGATGATGGGTACTGATAGACGGCACTGACTGGCATCACTTCTGGGCACTGACTGGCGGCACTGACTGGCACAACCCCTGGGCACTGACTGGTGGCACTGACTGGCAGCACTGCTGGGCAGCACTGGTGGGTGGCACTGGTGGGCAGCACTGGTGGGTGGGCACAGGTGGGTGGCACTGGTGGGCACAGGTGGGTGGCACTGGTGGGCACAGGTGGGTGGGCACAGGTGGGTGGCACTTCTGGGCACATGTAGGTGGCACTTCTGGGCACAGGTAGGTGGCACTGCAGAGTGGCACAGGTGGGGGCACTGCTGGGCACAGGTGGGGGCACTGCTGGGCACAGGTGGGGGCACTGCTGGGAACGGGTGGGCGGGGCTAGTGGGCGCAACTTGCGGGTGTCACTGCTGGGCACCGATCATCAGGGCACTGATCATCAGTGCCCTGATGATCGGTGCCGATCCTCGCTCTGACAACTGCCGGTTCTCGGCAGTACTTTCCTCACGATCTGACAGCGTGAGGAAAGTGCAGCCGAGAACCGGCACTTGCCTTTCCCTGTGATCAGCGTGTCATTGGACACCGCTGATCACGTGGTAAAAGGCCGGTGGGATCGGCCTTTCACCACATCCCGTGATCAGCTGTGTCCGTAGGACACAGCGATCACGGAGATCGCCGGGTGCGCGCCCCCTGGGGCGCGCAGGAGAGTGCGTTCTGGGAGGACGTCATATGACGTCCACTCAGAACTGGCCGGCCGCGGTGAAGCCGTCATTCGGCTATGCGCGGTCGGCAAGAGGTTAAGGACTGTAATAGAGTACCTGCCTAGTCAAGAGTTTACAGTTGCCTTGCAGTTATTGCATTATAGCCTAGGCCCTAGCCTCCTCACCATAAGTGTCTCTAGGCAACTAAGCCATTATTCTCGTGATACCAAGTCCACTGTCACCTTATGTTGCTAATTTTCAGTGGGCAAAGATACAGTTTACATTGACCTTACCAAAACCCAAGGTGGCATTCCTACTGTATTGTTTGATATGTAGCACTACCCCCTTAGGGATTGCTGATGAATTTGGGTCCCCTTATAGTACTGCACAGCCAGTCATTCAGCATTTTCCACACAGGCTTGCATTCGGAACCAGAAATCAGTCTTTGACTGTTTGTTTTGTTATTTTATTGCGTGGATTAGAACTTGGATGGACTAAGGTGGTATAGGATACTCAAGGGAAACAAAATCTAAGGACAACTTCCTAAACTATGCACAAGCTTCTCCTTCTCTGATGCAACCTAGTCTCTGTTGGAGTGCTAGCCAGCAGCTGCAGTTTTACCACCCCAGACACTAGATAAACTCCTCTTCACCCAGCAATCTTGGAACTTCTATTTCTGAGCAGGGGATCTTACTCCTGTCCCTTTAATTGAGGTGATCAGTCACTAGTAGGGAGTAACCTGGTTTCCCACCACAGTCCTCCTTGTACCACTCAGATCCTCTCTTGTACCGCTTGCGGGATGGCGGCTGCTACCAGTTCTATCAGCTGGGCTGCTCCTTCCCTGCCATACAGGTGGTCCTCTCTCAGGGGACCAGTGAGTCCTGAGTTTTCCTCCTTTCCAGCTCCAGGCACGTAGGCAGGCCTCCTGACAGCCTTCCTCCTCCAGCCTCCGATTCCTTCTTCCCCCTGACTCCTCACACACTCCTGCTACTGAGCAGGCTCTTAAACTTTTAAGGGAGTCCAAGCCCCTTGCCAAGCTTTCTGTTGGGGATTGACTGAGGTCCCTCAAGAATGCAGCCTCAGAGCAGGGTTCCTCCATAGGTTTCTAGCGGGTCCTTGAGCAATGAGCAACTTCTGTATCTCAGATAAATTCCCACTGCCTTAGTGGTCTTTTGTAGCTATCTGTAAGGGGGAATTCCCACACAATTCTCTACCAGGCCCTTTGGGTGTGGTATGCATTTTAAGGGGAACCTCACACTAAAATAAAAAAAAATAAAATGGCTTGGTGGTCCCCCCAAAATCCCAGGACCCTTATCTGAGTATGCCTAGCAGGCCAGGAAAGGGAGAGGGGGCAAGTGACTGCCTCCCCCTCCTGAACCATACCAGGCCACATGCCTTGAACATGGGGGAGCTGCTTTGGGGTTGGGTGGCTCCCAGGTGGTTGTTAAGGATGCCGGCAACCGCCACTTTCTATAAACGCTAGCGCTCCTAAAACACTTTTTTGAAAGTGCTACTAAACACTGCAAAAACGTTAATATTAACGTTTTTATCCAATGTTTTTTCGAGTGGTTTTGGAGCTGCTAGTTTGTATGGAGACTCAAAGTCCATGGGTAAGGGGGTGCAAATTACTTGCTTTGCCCCAGGCGCTGGCAACCCATGCTACGCCACTGCCACTGACCATCACATTCATTTACAGTGAGATGTAGATGCAGTAATTATTAGCAGGGAATCCCTCAGCGCCAAACATTATTCCAAGGGTTCCTTCATGGTAAAAGGTTAAATAAGGCTGCTTTTAACAATTAGTTTAATTCATACTGTCACTAAGACCAGGCCTTTTATGACACTTTTTGTGTACATGTAAAAATTTGTATTTTTTGCTACAAAATTTCTTAGAACCCCCTAACATTTTATTCTTTTTTAAAGCAGAGTCACTAGAAAAATAAATTGACGGGTGTCGCAATTTTTTATGTCACACAGCATTTGTGCAGCAGTTTTTGAAATGCAATTTTTTGGCAAAAAATACACTTTTTTGAATTTTAATGCACAAAAACACAATATAGTACCCAATTTTTGGTAAAATCTAAAAGATTGTTACACGTAAATAAATACCACACATGTCAAAATTGCGCACACCTGTGCACAGGTCAATAGGCAAGGCTTTAAAAACCTTTACAGGTTACCACTTTAGATTTAGACACTCTAGAGCTCGAATTACTGCCCTTGATCTGATATGAACTGAAACCTCACACGTGTGGGGGACGATCAATCGTTTGCCTGCGTGCGTTCACCTTTGGGCTCAACCATCATTTTTTAAAAGTTATTTTTTTTTTACTTATTTTTACACTGTTGATTTAAATGTTTTTTAAATCAGAATATAAATATCCCCTGTGATAGCAATAGGCAGTGACAGATACTCTTTAGGGAGAGATCTGGGGTCTATCAGACCCCAGATGTCTCCTCTCCTCTTAAAAGCATCTGATAGGTGTGATCAGATACTGTACCTATTTAAAAATGGCGCTGTTTGCATCCAGGGAAACTGGAAGAGATGAATGCTTCATCTCATTGCTTCAAGTTTCCTGTACCATAGAAGTGATCAGAGATGTTCTGTCTCTGATCAGCTCTATGGATAGCCAGTGGAAGCACCTGTTGGTCGCTTGGTTCTCCCAGTGGGAGAGCCCAAAAGAGCCGCGAATGTGGCGGGGGATGGTCATCTCTATCTAGGAAAGCTGAGATGGAGCTCACTGGAGTGCAGCATCTGTGGACGTTGCGTTGTGACGTCACCCAGGGGGAATCAGAGAAAGTACATGTTTCTGAGCATGCGCAAAGTCCAAGAGCTTGAAAAGGGAGTGCACATGTATGATCGGGACTTCACGCATGCTCAGAAACGTTTCTCTGCTTCCTCATTGGTGACATCACAATGCCGCAATGTTTGCAGATGCCTGCACTCCACTGTGCGCTCCATCTCGGCTTTCCTGGATAGAGGTGCCCACCAGCTTCTCTACTCCACACTGCCTGCGAATCCACTGTGCCCCAGCGCTGAGCTCAACATCATAATGTCCCCGCCACCCATTATACATACGAACCTTTATCTCACTCTAAAAATGTGAGTTTACCTACCTCTGTATTTATTAATACATTGTAACAGTCTTAGAGTTGCTGTGTTTATCTTCTGCCTGAATGAAACCAATAGTCTTACTTAACACAGCAGCATCCCCACAGATGGTACAACAATCATTAGAGGTGATTGTTTTCAAAGCAAATATCTAAAAATGTTTCTTTTTTTCCCTGGATTTCAGCTCAAAATAATTACTTAAGCTGGATACACACGGATCGAAATTCGTCCAGTTTTGGAGGGAGCGGACAAATTTTGTTCTGTGTGTAGCCCTCCCTGTTAGAAAAAAATCAATTGTTAGATGAGCTTTTTTTTGTCAAACGGGACTGCTGGAAAACCTGCTTCGATCAGCAGCTTGCAGGCAATCAGCTGCAATGCTGATCCGTGTATTCCAACAGGGGAGAGTCCCTGCTCTCAGAATACATTGTCTCAGCAGAGAGTTTTCTATATCCACATTGCTTGTGTGGTTGCAGGAATCTGTTTTTTTTTTTTTTTATGCAGCTAGCATGCCCAGCTTTAGGTCAGTTGCAAACGGGCATAATAATTTACTGATGTTTATACTTCTTATTAACAGATCCTGAGTAAAATGTTTTGTAAAGACCTTGAGTAAACACAGGTGTAGGCATGTAAAGGTTCATAAACTTATAGATGCGCAAAATTCTTCTTCATTGCCAGTGTTATAATATACTCATTTCTACTCACGTAAACATGCTTGTAGATGCGTAAACATGCGTATGCTCGTAAATTACTGCACTCAAATGTAAAATTTTCTATTTTTGTTTTACGGCTCTGTACTCATTGCTGTATTGCTGATCTTTACTCTGCTGTGTATAATATTCCATAGACAATAATGCATCTCATTTCAAATAAAAAAAACATGATGTTTTTTACTCCCATGTGCAGGAGGCCTTAGAGTTCAGTATTGTAGGGGAAAATTGCACTTTTGTAAACTTCCACTAGGGGATGATATTGTATAAAAAACTTTCTAGGTTAGCCCAAGAGAGCAAACAATTTAAATCCACATGTTCAGTAGTATATATTTTCTGAAAGCAGAGACCCTGGAGAATAAAAAGGTTTTAGGTTCAATAATTAATGTCATATGATATTAGCGTAACAAGCGTTTATCAAGTGCACATTGTCAGTAAAAAACATGCTAAACTTACCCTTTTTTTTTTTCTTCATATACCTTTATTGCTAACTAATAACGCATAGGTAGGCGCTATGCATAAAAAGAACAAGGGTTCACCCAGGTAATTGCTGGATATTGGTTATCTGTGGGTGGACAACCTGTTGGTGAACTGTTCATCAAACAATATAATCAATAGCCATATATTAATCCTATTTCCATAAAAAGTCCTTGTGCTTCCACCATGTGCTAAATAAACAGAAAGTGTAACAGTCCTTTTTTAAGGTTCACTGATGGTGACAAGAAAATCCGTATATCCACAGTTCGGTGCAAAGACAAATGAATGTCTCTTTCACCAGACCTATATGACCCTATTCCGGTGGTCATAGATCGCATTGTGTTTTATAAGCCAAGACATTCTCTAAGGTTCCTCCAAAAGTGATCTCCATCACCTACACTTCATAGTCAGGAAGACTGATGTAAAATTGTCAATAGATTCACCAAAAGATGTATAAATGGATTATGACAGGTGATCCTTGCTGGTTATGCCATACCACTCCTTACAGGTCACTCGCAGGATTCTTCATTATCTATTTTTTATTTTATATCTAGTATTTGAAGCCACAATCATTTATTATTTTTTCAATGTTCACACCTACCTTTATTGCTACCACAAAAGGACCAGTAGCCCTGATGTGATAGCATTTTTACTTAGACAGGTTTTCTATTAGTAGTGATTAGAAATTCACATTTAGGACTGCTGCTCTATTGGTATCTTATATATAGTTAAATTTCTTCACATATGTTACTTCATTTTTTTCCTAACCGCAACAGCACCCCTTTTTTCTTTCAAACAGGTTTTCTATTAGACCACTAATGTCTCACCTGCTCTCCACTAAAGGTAATGAAGTACAGATCGCTCTCCATTAGCTTCATCCCAGGGGAATGTGAAAAAAGAAACCAGAAGTGACGTTTGCTGGTCTCTCTCCCTTCTATGCAGCAACACCCACCCAGTGGGTCCAGGGCCTGCAGGTGGGATAGCAAAGCCTAAAAAACATGGTGCTGGGGGAAAGGTCACACGAGGAAGAGGGCAGAAAAAAAAACGTAATCAGGGGGCTGTTCATCCACCAAATCACTTCTGCCTGAAAATCATCAGTCAGCTTTTCAGATTTACTGTACATGCACACCCAGCAGCTGTAATGAAACCTGCCCACTGCCACTGATGTATGTCATATGACAGTGACAGTAAGGCCTCACTCACACAGGCATACATAAGTGTACACCTGTGCAGGGGCCATGTTTCCCCACATGGATTGCACAGATTTTCAGAACCGTACAGGGCATGCCTGACAAGGGGGTCCAGTCCTGCTTGGCTCTGAAACATTGCACTTCTACACTATGCTGTGATCAGGGGCGGACTGACCATTTGGAAACTCGGGCACTGCCCGAGGGCCCGGGATCAGTAGGGGGCCCCATGAGATGCCCCTGGTACCTTTTTCATAGGCTTTTTTGAGTTTGGGTGAGGACACAGGGGCCCCATGATCCCCTAGTGCCCGGGGGCCCCATGAGTTGTCAGTCCGCCCCTGGCTGTGATGTTATTATTCTTCAAGGAAGAATTATTTGGACATTATCTGAAGATCCATGGGTCACTGGCAAACATGTAAACTGCTCTGTGATGTTTCCAGCTAGTTGTTCCTACAGCACTAATTTTTCTCAAGCTTATTCCCGTATGCTTAAGGCCCTTTACAGACAGTGCGGACCCGCCTGCTCAGTGGGGGATCCCTCTGCTGAGCCCTGCTTAGCAGGCAGATTACAGGTCTGTGTCCGCTCCGCTACTGCAGAGCAGACACAGACACTGCCCCCTGTTTTCTATGGGTGGTCGGATGGAAACAGACCGCCTGTCCGTTTCCATCTGACTGCCATCGGATCCACCAAACGGATGTTGAACAGATCCCCATCCGACTGCTTTTGGCGTACAGGATCAGATTGGATGCTGGCGTGTGTCAGTGGACACTTGTTCACTGACGGCCGCCAGTCCATAGAGGTCTATGGATGGTCCGATCGAGTCTGCCTGGAAAACTGACAGGTGGACCCGGCTGGACTGTCAGTGTGAAAGAGGCCTAAGTGTTCCTGTGTGAACGAGGCCTTAAAGGGTTACGTGTATGCTAACCCAAACAATAAACTTCTCTTATATATATATATAAAAGTGCAGCTCTATAAAACTCACAATCTTATTGATAAAAGGTGAAACAGTAAAATGCAGCATATATTTATATATAACATCTTGCATTTATAAAGATATAAGAAAAGAACTCTGCAAGGTAAAGTGCTATACAGTGCACTAAAGTGCAGTATAGTGAATCAAAAAATGTCCATAGTTCAATATAATATCTAATAACATCCAGCAAATAATAATCTGTAAATGTCCTTATGTTGATCAAGTGCAATATCGCCAAGTGCAAAGTGCGAGTGTGCAAGTATTCACAAAGGGAATCCACCACCTTGGATGGATGTACACTCACCAGAAAGTAAATAATATTAGGCTTCTACTGTAACCTGTCACATCTGGAGGTGAAGAGGCAGCCAAGGGGTTAATCCTACTGCTTCATCCGAATATAGATGGAAGATAAGTCCCTGGTCCTAGGGAGATAGCTCAACTGTTTGTGTTCAGTGAGGGATCCAGGGCTCCCCGGTCCTCCTGTGTGACAGAAGAGCTGGCAATCAGTCTACCCTCGCTCTCCAGGTTCTTCCACTCTCCTGAGTGTGCCTCAGCTCTCCAGGTGGGGGCGTGTCCAAGGAGCTTTTCTTATATCTTTGTAAATGCAAAGTTTTATATGCTGCGTTTTACTGTTTCACCTTGTATCGATAAGATTGTGAGTTTTATAGCGCTGCACTTTTATATATATATTTATGTTGGAAATGTTACCTATACCTTAAGTGCTAGCTGCTGTTATATATGTGTATTAGCGCTCGCCTGTATACATTGATTATAATAAACTTCTCTTATTTGCTCCCTTTTGGTCTATACAGTGGGGCAAAAAAGTATTTAGTCAGACACCAATTGTGCAAGTTCTCCCACTTAAAAAGATGAGAGAGGCCTGTAATTGGCATCATAGGTAGACCTCAACTATGAGAGACAAAATGAGAAAAAAAATCCAGACAATCACATTGGCTGATTTGGAAAGAATTTATTTGCAAATTATGGTGGAAAATAAGTATTTGGTCAATATCAAAAGTTCATCTCAATACTTTGTTATATATCCTTTGTTGGCAATGACAGAGGTCAAACATTTCCTGTAAGTCTTCACAAGGTTGGCACACACTGTTGCTGTTATGTTGGCCCATTCCTCCATGCAGATCTCCTCTAGAGCAGTGATGTTTTGGGGTTGTCGCTGGGCCACACAGACTTTCAACTCCCTCCAAAGGTTTTCTATGGGGTTGAGATCTGGAGACTGGCTAGGCCACTCCAGGACCTTGAAATGCTTCTTACGAAGCCACTCCTTCGTTGCCCGGGCGGTATGTTTGGGATCATTGTCATGTTGGAAGACCCAGCCACGTTTCATCTTCAATGCCCTTGCTGATGGAAGGAGGTTTGCACTCACAATCTCATGATACATGGCCCCATTCATTCTGTCCTGTACATGGATCAGTCGTCCTGGTCCCTTTGTGGAGAAACAGCCCCAAAGCATGATGTTGCCACCCCCATGCTTCACAGTAGGTATGGTGTTCTTTGGATGCAACTCAGCATTCTCTCTCCTCCAAACACGACGAGTTGTGTTTCTACCAAACAGTTCTATCTTGGTTTCATCTGACCATATGACATTCTCCCAATCCTCTTCTGGATCATCCAAATGCTCTCTAGCAAACTTCAGACGGGCCCGGACATGTACTGGCTTAAGCAGGGGGACACGTCTGGCACTGCAGGATATGAGTGCCTGGCGGCGTAGTGTGTTACTGGTGGTAGCCTTTGTTACGTTGGTCCCAGCTCTCTGCAGGTCATTCACTAGGTCCCCCCGTGTTTTCCTGGGATTTTTGCTCACCGTTCTTGTGATCATTTTGACCCCATGGGGTGAGATCTTGCGTGGAGCCCCAGATCGAGGGAGATTATCAGTGGTCTTGTATGTCTTCCATTTTCTAATTATTGCTCCCACAGTTGATTTGTTCACACCAAGCTGCTTGCCTATTGCAGATTCAGTCTTCCCAGCCTGGTGCAGGTCTACAATTTTGTTTATGGTGTCCTTCGACAGCTCTTTAGTCTTCACCATAGTGGAGTTTTGAGTGTGACTGTTTGAGGTTGTGGACAGGTGTCTTTTATACTGATAACAAGTTCAAACAGGTGCCCATGATACAGGTAACGAGTGCAGGACAGTGGAGCCTCTTAAAGAAGAAGGTACAGGTCTGTGAGAGCCAGAAATTTTGCTTGTTTGTAGGTGACCAAATACTTATTTTCCACCATAATTTGCAAATAAATTCTTTCCAAATCAGCCAATGTGATTGTCTGGATTTGTTTTCTCATTTTGTCTCTCATAGTTGAGGTCAACCTATGATGCCAATTACAGGCCTCTCTCATCTTTTTAAGTGGGAGAACTTGCACAATTGGTGGCTGACTAAATACTTTTTTGCCCCACTGTATATACCACTCAAATTGTTGTGATACATCTGGTAAATAAGTGCAAAAAATACCTTTGAATGCTGTCAAATATCTGGTGGGGTGATTATTTCCTTTGCTGTTTGAATGTGCTGATTGTTATCTATTTTAATTTTCTGTAATCCTAATACACTCCTCTTCCAGTGTGACAACTACTGTAGTTCCAGGGCAAGGTCATTAAATATCCAGGGCAAAGATGGCAAACTGGAGTTTGGTAAACACGTCTCCTATCTCTACCAATCCTATCGGTTTCTTGAATGAACACAAGAGTACTCAATACCGAGCACTCCTGTGATCATTCATAGCTGAAGGGATCAGAAACATAAATTACATGTTTACTATCTCTTCTCTCCCTAAATGAACACAGAAATGCTCAATACCTCCGGATTTTTATCATAAGTTGCTGATTTACAGTTTTGCATACCTTTCATTTTACAGTGTTGCAAACAGCACAATATAGCATTTACAAATATTTGGTAAATACAGTGCCTTGAAAAAGTATTAATTTCAAGGGGTATGAATACTTTTTCATGGCACTGTATGTAAAGGCCCCCTCTGAAACCCTGACTTGCACCTTTACAATGCTGTCCCTCTGCTCCTGCTAATGCCTGTGATAATATAAGGCTCTATGGGGGAGTATGTTTCCTCCTCTTATGTGACAGTGTTCAGGTCTATCTGTCAATCATCATGCCTGAGCACCGTCACATGATAGAGCGAGTGATATTTCTGTTCCTTTTAGTGTCTGACACCAGCTGACATTGGAGATTTTATTGCTGGCTGATATAGAGGAAGGAGCAGTGAGGGAGAGCTGGCAAGATGAGGGAGCCCACATGATTTTTTCAATAATTTTCTATAGATTGTACAAACCCACAAGCACAAATTAAAGCAAACCAAAAATGTCATTATAAAAAATTTAATTCTGAAAAGTTTCCATATTACCTCTATTTGCAATTAGACTCACTCATCTCTACTCACAAGCTTTATCAGGGCAATTCCTTCTAATTCTGGTGATTTTTTTCCCCCTAAAGTGAATCCTGCATTCCCTGAAATGGCCAGAAGAGGGTGACAAACTGCTGCACATTTTTCATGCATCTCCATCAAATTCTAAGAAACTGGCACTTCTTTAGTTAAATCATCATAATATAATGAAAGCTGTGTGGTTGTATACTGGTATTTAAATCAAGTAGATTTAGATATGCTTTACAGATGGGTATGAGAGAACAGATAATTACACAGTTCAGGATTTCTGGCTGCAAATCATTTCATTGCTTCACTCAGGTTTGAAAATCCAGGACACAAGTGACAAGAATCTGTATGTTCCAGAAACGTCAGGCTGAATTTACAGATCTTTTTAAACAGCAGAAATATTTCTGCTCTGGAGTCACACACAATGCTATCAAATATTCTGATATGTTGGTATCGAGTGGCAAAGGGAGAATTAAACAAAACATCAGCAGGGTTCCCTGCATCTCATTTACCCTGGTACTATTTATCATACTGACACAGCACTCCACAAAATCAGCCAGTGTTAGCATGGAGATCATAAACTCTGCAGGGCTTAAATGACAGCGGATGGGGTTGGTCAGCAGGTATATCCCCTAAGAGTTATATACAAACACTGGGATAGACCATCACAGACAACACAACAGACAACATGTATGCAGAAAATAAATCAAAGATACACAGTAGATGTAAATGTAATATACAGTGGCAAGAAAATATATGTGAACCCCTTGGAATTAACTAGATTTCTGCAGTAACATTCCATTAAATATGATCTAATCTCTTATCTCTAATCTCTTAGATTGTAAGCTCCAAGGAACAGGGCCCTCCTAACCCTCTTGTATTGAACTGTATTGTTGCTGTATTGTCTGCCGTTATATTGTAAAGTGCTGAGGAAACTGTTGGCGCTATATAAATCCTGTATAATAATCATAATCCTCATCTAAGTCACACATTAAACTAATAATGCTCAAACACTTTTAATTTCTCATGTCTTTATTGAACAGACCCACTAAGCATTCACCGTGCTGGAGAAGAAGACTAATTGCTTCAACGAAAGCTAACTGGAGACAGTAGTTTGCACAATTAACAAAATGAGTTTGGAGGTGTAGTTTAGAGCTACTCTGATTGATAAATGACACTCATTTACTGACAACCATTTTAGGATTTCTACTCAACCATTTTAAGATTGCTGTTCATAAGAAGCATCAGCTGATGTGCACCATGTCTCGCAAAAAGGGGCTCTCTAAAGACACATGATCAAAAGTAGCTGATCTGCATAAGGCTTGAAACGCCAACTCAAAGCATTTAAGCATCCATCATTCGACAGTTAGACAAACTGTCTATAAATAGAGACAGTTTGGTACTGTGGCTACTCTTTCTAGAAGTGGGCATCTAGCAAAGATGACTCCCAAGGCACAAACCAGAATCCTCAATGAGGTAAAGAACTCATGAGTAACAGCTAAAGACTTGAAGACATCACTGGAACTGGCAAACTTCCCTGTCCATGAGTCTACCATACATAAATCTTTGGACAGGCAGGAAGTCCATGGCAGAACACCATGTAGGAAGCCACTGCTCTCCAAAGGAAACATTGATGCATGCATGAAGTTTGGCAAAAAGCACCTTGGTAGACAGCAATGCTACTGGGGAAATGTTTTGTGGACTGATGAAGTTGAATTATTTGGGAACAATGCTCAGTAAAAAAGGCACAGCTTGCCAACATCATCCCAAAGGTGAAGTATAGTGGAGGGAACATTATGAATTGTACTTGCTTTGCTGCCTCACAGCCTGAACCACTTGCCATCATGGAGGGGAAAATGAAAAAATCCTACAGGATAGTAGCTGTACATCAGCCAGGGGCGGACTGACCATTTGGAAACTCGGGCACTGCCTGAGGGCCCGGAGTCAGTAGAGGGCCCCATGAGATGCCCCTGGTACCTTTTTCATAGGCTTTTTTGAGTTTGGGCAAGGACACAGGGGTCCCATGATCCCCCATTGCCCGGGGGCCCCTTGAGTTGTCAGTCCGCCCATGACATCAGTTGAAGCTTAGTAGAAGTTGGGTAAGCAACAGGACAATGACTATCAACATCAAAGTAAATCCACCATGGAGTGGCTTCAGAAATAGAAAATGCACCATTTGGAGTGGCCCAGTCAGAGCCCAGAACGTAACCCATGCAGATGCTGTGGAATAACCTACAAAGAGCCATTCACCCCAGACTTCCTACAAATGTGTCTGAGCTGAAGCAGTTTTGTGAAAAAGGAATAATCAAAAATTCCACCTGAATGTTGTTCAGATCTGATCCAGATCTACCAAAAGCACTGCCAGAGGAGATTCAACCAGCTATTAACTCCAAGGGTTCACTTACAGGAAATTAGAATCATTTGCGTGTTCTCAGCATAAGAACATTGTGTTTGTGTATTGTTGTGAAAACCAGTTAATTTCAAGGGGTTCACATACTTGTTCTTGCCACTGTATGTATACACTTTATATGTTGTATATATTAGTTCATACAAGCAAAAGTAGGAGATAAACCATACTGCCATCTCTTTTGTTTTGTTCCTATTCACTGCACACGCTGGAACTCATTTATCAATAGTGGAGCAAATATGGAGCTACAGCAACCAGTCAGCTTTTATCTTTCATTCTATGGAAAAAATGAGATGCATCTGGAGAGACAGTAGCTCCATTTTTTGCTTCAGTTGCTATAAATCAGCAACACTCTGAACAAAAGGTCGAGTTAATCACTGGAGCCTGTGGAAATATGACTTTTGCGGTCCTAAACCTATTGGTCTCTTCTGTCATAAATGCTTCCCTCTGCCTGTCAGCTGCCAGGTACACTGAGCTGCGCATGTGCAGTTCAGCGTACATTTACGGCACCTGCTGTGTGCCTTGGAAATGTGACTCCCATACAGATGCACAGGAGTGACATCATTGTGGCCCAGCAATTCATGTGGTCAAGCAGCAAGAACCCAGAAGGAAGACTAGGCAAAGACGAATGCACTGGGGACCAATGAGATGAGCGACTGCGTAGCACTGGAGTGCACATTATGACAAGTATGTCTGTCATAGACACAGACTCTGCTTCTGCTTTGCAGGGCTACACAATGAGGTTATTATTATTATTATACTGGATTTATATAGCGCCTACAGTTTGCTCAGCACTTTACAATTCAACGGGGGACAATACAGCAACAGTACAGTTCAATACAAGAGGGTTAGGAGGGCCCTGCTCTTTGGAGCTTACAATCTAAGAGGTTGGTGTAATAAAACAAAAAAGAGTGAATGTTTGTGTAACTTAGCGAATAAAGTGATGCCCACATCTGACATTAGATAATTATTATTAGTATCCATGCTTGCTTTCCAGACAACAGCTCACAAAGCCTTCTTACAATGCTGTGGTATGCTTCATGGTAATAATGCTGAAAGATAACCATTTAAATCTAATTCACTAAAGCAGTGTAAAGAATAGTGATAATGCGTAAAGTGCAGCAACAAATAAAATCAGTTTCCAGTTTACGTACAGTAGGTCAGATCAGCAAAAACCTAAAGCTGCCGAATGACATTAGTCGGAGCCATCTGTGCACACATAGCCTGGCTGCTGAACTGTTTTTAAATGAAAAATCTTTCTGCAAACATCCTATTGGACAAACTTGCATGATCATGCCTATGGATGAAGAAGACCATCTCAGGTGAAACCATCAGCTAAGAATGTGTCCTTTTTGATAGAGGCTTGATGAGAATATACAACTTGCTTTTCACATCCATTTAGCCATAGTGCATGAGGCTCCAGGGTTTAGCTGTGGCTGGAGGGCACAGGCTCACTCTCCAGCCCCACTGCTGGCAGCCTAGCAAACTCTATGAGAGTCGGAAACTGCTGCGGAATGAAGCTAGGAGGTCCACTCAACAGTACTTACATTTAGGGCAATATGTGCCCAGGGACAAATGCATAGAACGGAGACTACTTGCATTCTGGGCATTCGTCCCTGGGTTCATATTGCCCCAAATGTACTTATCGGTAGGTGCACTGTACAGCCCCATCCAGCTGCAGCATCTCTCAGACTCTCATAAATCTTTTCAGATGCATTCAACTTGCCTCAGTGGCTTTTGCAGTCTCTTAGACTTGTATGGTAGTAAAAGCAGTTCTGAAGCTGATAAAGGCCCATCGACCTTGGTCCTTACTCTGAGACAGCTCAACTGTGGAGCCTTGGCTAGGACCTATAGACATACAGAGTTCCTTGATTTACCCTAAATGGCTGGATCATGTTCAGTTTCCAATTAATGTAGGAAGGAACCCTAAATCTGATTGCTCCTATGCGTTATTAAACAATATTTTGTATATTATGGAAAAGAGTGCATGTCTCCGTCATGACAGTATGTAACATTAATGCAAATATGACATCAGTAACAAAACCACTCAAAGGCATAAAGATATGGAAAGATGAAATGGTTAAATGTTGTGCTGTTTAACAGTCTCCATGGAAATGTGATTCTAAATGTAATAGTACATTTTAAATTCTTAAAAGATATATCTGTCAATATGAAGGTTTTGTGAGGTTCCCAGATAGAATTTGTTTAGTTATCCTTGCCTGATATGACCTGAGCAAATTACCTTTAGTGTCTCTGACAGAATAGTTCTAATGCATTCCTATTGAGGTAAATTTCTCCCCTACAGAATTTACTAGGATAATGAAATCACTGGGCCATGCTAATAATTGGACTGGTAGCTGCAGTCTTTTGTCATTACACAGACAAAAATAATTCAATACGTAATATAACTCAGTGTGGCTACAATGGTCAGATTGGATGCTATCACTGGTTACACTAAATGTATTTGCTACTTTTGAACCCACATTGCTGTTTCAACTTTGCCAGTTTATAGATTACAATTGATAAACACCTGGGAAGTGGACTAGCAAAATCTATTTGAAACTGGTAACAATTTGTGAAACCAAATAATTTTGCATCTAAAAACAGACTTCTCATTTACTAAAGTAAACCCCCCCCCCAAAAAAAAAACAACTAAAGCGACCCTGTAAACACAAGGTCATGCGTATAGAATTACATACCTTTCAAAGGAGAGTCGCTATACTTACGTTTCTAATGGTCCATTTGTTAAAATACTGTCTCTTTACCGGTTGCTAGCCTCTGCAGATATTTTACCATCCAGATGGGTTGAATACCTTTTTCCCCAACTGCATGCAATGGTTTCTCCCATAGGCTCATACAGTACACTATATTGCCAAAAGTATTGGGGCACCCCTCCAAATCATTGAATTCAGATGTTTCAGTCACCTCCATAGCCATAGGTGTATAAAATCAATCACCTAGGCATGCAGACTGCTTCTACAAACATTTGTGAAAGAATGGGCCACTTTAAGGAGCTCTAAGAAGTGAATTCAAGCGTGGTAAAGTGATAGGTTGCCACTTGTGTAATAAGTCCATCCGTGAAATTCCTTGCTACTAAATATTCCACAGTCATCTGTTAGTGGTATTATAACAAAGTGGAAGCAACTGGGAACAACAGTAACTCAGCCACAAAGTGATAGGCCTCGTAAAATGATAGAGCTGAAGCATAGTGCACAGCAGTCACCAACTGTCTGCAGAGTCAATAGCTAAAGACCTCCAAACTTTGTGTGGACTTCAGATTAGCACAAAAACAGTGCCTAGAGAGCTTCATGGAATGGTTTTCCATGACCGAGCAGCTGCATCCAAGCGTTACATCACCAAGTACAATGCAAAGAGTTGGATGCAGTGGTATAAAGCACCACTGGACTCTAAGGCAGTGAAGACATGTTCTCTGGAGTGACGAATCATGCTTCTCTGTCTGGCAATCCAATGGACGTGTCTGAATTTGGCAGTTGCCAGGAGAACGGTACTTGCCAGACTGCATTGTGCCAAGTGTAAAGTTTGGTGGAGGGGGGATTATGGTGTGGGGTAGGGCTTGGCCCCTTAGTTTCAGTGAAGGGAACTCTTAAGGCGTCAGCATACCAAGACATTTTGGACAATTTCATGCTTCCAACTTTGTGGGAACAGTTTGGGGATGGCCCCTTTCTGTTCCAACATGACGAGGTCCATAAAGAAGACATGGATGAGTGCATTTGGGGTGGTGGAACTTGACTGGCCTGCACAGAGTCCTGGCCTCAACCCGATAGAACACCTTTGGGATGAATTAGTGCCTGACCTCAAAAATGCGCTTCTGGAAGAATGGTTAAACATTCCCATAGACACATTCCTAAACCTTTTGGACAGCCTTCCCAGAAGAGTTGAAGCTGTTATAGCTGCAAAGGGTGGGCCAACTCAATATTGAAACCTATGGACTAAGACTGGGATGCCAATAAAGTTCATGTGTGTGTAAAGGTAGGTGTCCCAGTACTTTTGGCAATATAGTGTATGTCCTCTAGTGATGTGCAAACTGGCAGGAGAATCCACAGTGTGCAGTGGGGAAGCAGGTATTCCACATACCTGGAAATGTGAAATACATGCAGTGTTTGGAAAGCTGTGAAGATATGGGCTCTGCTGGCAGGGTCACTTTAAAAAAGGAATAAAACTCATCATAAGGATTATACAAGCTACATTCAAATGAGACCATTTGGTTCCTACTTTTTACGTTTCTGAAATCTTATGATCAAATGTATCTACTTTTTCTTTACCCCTCTAAGCCAATTAGATTAGTTACAGTAAGCTAGTTGACACATATAATACCTGAGCTGCTGCAGTGCTTATCCATGAAGGCTTGTCCATGTTGCCTTATGACACAGGCCAGAAAAGAAGACAGAGAAGCCGTTATGAGAAGTTGCCTAAAACTTCCAGTGCCAACAAGTCAAGACCCCCCAGATCTTCAGTTCAATCCTCTTTGGAGTCATCAGATTCAACTTTAGCTCCAGAAGTAGATCTGATCCTGGGCTGTGCTCTGAATCAAGGTCCAGTGCCCTCTTTGGATTTCAATCATAAGTAGAGTTGCAAAGACAGTTCCCAAGCTGCTGCTTGACTGCTGGGTTCACCGCAATCTGTACAGCTTCAGGTGTTCATCCACTGATGCCACTTCCAGGTAACTGGCTATCAACGCATCTTCCAGGGATGGCAGATATATTTTCAATGGTCATCTCAAGAGCAACGTCATCTTGGATCCACAGGATTGCTAAAGAGGGCTCTAAAAAATTTTCCCTATGGCAATGAACAATAGAGGGCTCAGTAATTGTTGGACCAGTATCTGCAGCAAGTGCTGCTTCTCAGGCCACCAATATACTTGGGTCAATCTCCCAGGAAATAAAAGATGCCAAGACTGTAGAGGAGGGATACCAGAGCCAAATCTGGATCCCAGTCATCCCGCATGGAACATTGCTCCCCATCTATATGCTTCCGAAGGATATTGGCAATCGCCTCTAGGAATGACACAGCACATCCTCCTGAAATTGGCAAGTCTGATCATTTAAATCTGTAACTTCAATTGGCTAAATATTTTTTTTAAGTTGGCAGAACAGTTTAAAGGTTCTTCAGCTACTGGCTTTCATGCTAATACTGCTAGCACCTAATCTTCTGTATTGTTGGATGCAACAGCTCATTTGAATACCAATTTTATTATTAACCTTCCTGGATTCTGAATAGTCCATCATATTGCTGAAAATTGTTTAAAAGAAGCATTACCTTGTGAAATATCTCATTGGAGCTTTTGCTTTAGCAAAAGCATAAAAGAAAAAAATTTGTGTGAAAAATATGAGGCCTATCCTTGTTGCCACTAGGGATGGAAAGATTGATAACAAGGAAGAAGGCAAAGGAAATGAGGATAGATGCAGAACTGCATATCATTTAATAGTTGGTTACAAGCATTCTGTATTTATGCCAGTGTCATGGATGAGAAAAACCTGGATCACTGAAGTGGTCTGTAACTGCATGTGGAGATTATATTGGTGGCCTACAAAAATGTTAATAAATGTGCAAATACCAAGCGCAATGAGGTTCCAGGGGATATGTAGATAACCACAGTATTTCAGCTTCAACAACTCATCCAACCTGCAATGATACATGAGCACAAAACAACAAATAAAGGAGCGATCCCAACCCTGTGGAAGTCAATAAAATCACAAGCCCAGGAACAAATACAATCAAAATTCACTTTAATGTTGGGTTAAAATAAAGAACTAAGCTAGCTGTTAAGCTACCCCCAATTTTGGAAGGGATTTTTTTTAATTTAACATGAGAAAGTGTAAATAGCCTAACGCTTGTAAGTGTACCCCATTATAAGATGCATTAAAAATATGTCTGCTGGTCAACGACCTTGAAACAGCTCTTCTGGATACTCTTTTATATGGCATAACAAAATTTAGCCCCCAAGCCAGCACCTGCTGTGGTTAGTTATTCCAGAATTGAACAATAAATCTATTTCCAAGTTCCTTTCCTCTAATATCAGTATCTTGTTTTGAAATTGTGACCTTGGGGGTTTTCCAGGATTTAATTGTTCTGATTTTATACACTTGGATGTTGCCTTCCAGTAGATTTATTTAATTTAGATCTTCAAACGTGTAAAGAATTGGAAGTGGTGATTGTGAGTGCCAGTCTGTGTCAACAATATGAAACTGTCCCAGGCTGTTGGGACAGTTTAAGTCAAGTTGGTATTTAGGTTGTTAGTTAGCTACAGCCATGATAGCTGAGCTACAAATATTTATTAATACGTATACTAGTTAGTTATATCTGATGGCACTTACAGATACCATTTACAGTATAGCTTATTTACTTTTTGGTTAAGATTTTTACATGGGTTATTATTAACTTAAAGTGATACTAAAGCTTTGTTTTTTATTTCATTAAAATATGGAACACAGTATACTTACCTGCTCTGTGCAATGGTTTTGCATAGAGGAGCCCAACCCCTCCTCTTCTGGGATCCCCCATCAGTACTCCTGGCCAGGCTGTTTGCATCTATTTGGACACACAGTCTGGCTCAGCCCAGCCCTCCACTCTCTACCTACAAGTTTTGATCGATATCAGCAGGAGCCAATGGCTCTCACTGCTCTCAGCCAAGCCTGTGAGAGCCAGGGGAGGAGAGAGGAGCCCCTGCAGACTTGCACAGCAGCAGACCAAGCTCGGGCTCAGGTGAGTATTTGGGAGGGCTGCTGGAAGGAGCTGCATGTAAGAGGTTTTTTTAACCTTAATGCAGAGAATGCATTAGGATAATTACCTTTTACTTTACAACCACTTTCATTTTTAAACCAAAAAAGATTAACCGCAATCAGTTTTGTTTTACTAATGGCCTGTTGGTTGTTCGTTTTAATATTTCATGAATTTCAATATTAGTTCTGCCTACATTTCCATGAGTGTGGGGAGAAGAACCACTAGCGTGCACCCACTCTTGGCAAACTAAGTATTTTGGTTGAGCCCAACCCCCCCCCCCCCATTGTAGTTGTTTACCCACCCCACCTGTCCTCATGTCTTCTGGATGGGCTATATGAGGGAGAAAAGAACAGCATCAGTTGCTGTTTAGCTAAAACAGTGTTTAAGGGACAGTTTAAGACAAAATGTTATTCATTTTGTTAGTCCATTAGAGTTGTGGTGGCTGGACTAATAATATTTATTTATATATTAATTATAGCTGGTGGTAGTTGCAGATACCGTTTATAGCTTATCTGCTTTATGGTTATGACATTTATGTGATTTAATATTAACTTTATTTTAAAGCCAAAAAACATGTCCTGCTGCAAATTTTATTCCATAAAGGTTCTGCTGGTTGTTCTTTTTATATTGTAATCATTTCTTTTATTGTTTTCAGTATATAAAAAATGACAAGGTGGTCAGCTGGCTGTTCTTTTTAATGTTATCTCATGCTTTGGTAATTCTGCCTTTATTCCCATTCAGTGGATGATTTCTCTGAATTAAAAACAGCATTTGGCGGCATGGGCAGTGGGAGAGGTGAGTACTTACACTCTTCTCTTACAGGGACATATGTCCACTGCCTCACAGCAATCTCCCTCTGGTCCACTGGAGAGTGTGATCATGTAAGGAACCAGACTTGTCTATATTCCCATTGCACACTTTCCTTGAAATAGGGCTCATCAGTAATGGGTGCTGCATTGACTACCAGCTGAATACTGGAATCATCATGGATCAATGCACATATTCGCCAGCACACCATGGAAAATCAAATGTCGTTCAAAACTTTTATTGCAGAAAGATCACATCACAAAGGACCAAGTGCAATGTTTTGGAGACACACAGGACCCCTTTGTGATACATGAATATTGGCCTTGATCCATGGGGGGGGGGGGGGTAAAAACACCACCAGTGAAAATCAATGCAGGGTATAGAGGTAAAATTAAACTGCCAATGACCAGCAGCATGGAGATAGGGGGGGTTAAAGTCTGGGTAAATAATACTGCCACTGACCACTAAAGGGGAAGGGGGTGTTAAGTAACAGTGCTACCGAACACCAATGCAGAGAAAGGGGGTCAATTAACACCGCCACTGACTACCAATGTGGGTTGGTTAAATAACACTGCCACTGAATACCAAAGGCGAATGTTAAATAACAGTGGTATTGACCACCAATGCAGGGCAGAAGTTAAATAACTCTGCCACAGACAACCAAGACAGGGGTGGGCTTTAATTAACACTCTGATGCAGGGGAGTTAAATAGCACTGTAACTGTCCACCAGTGTGGGGGAGGGGTAATAGTACTGCCACTGACACAAATGCTGGCACCAAACACACAGGCTGGGGGTTATTATTGCAACTACTGACATAAATTGTGGGGGTTATTATTGTGGTTATTGACAACATTTCTGGAAGCTATTATTGCTACCAATGACACTAACTCTGGGGGTTGTTATTATTATGGCCACTAACACCAATGCTGGGAATTATTATTGTGGCCACTGACACCAATGCTGGGAGTTACTATTACTACCTCCAACAATAGGGCTTTTATATTCCAACTATGTTTTCAGTAAATATGCAGCAGGACTGGAATTTTCAGGTGTTGAGGTGCATTACAATCCAAACATTTTGCATGGGCTGCCTTGCGCAGCACAATGGGCCTCCACACAAAAAACATGCTGCTATTGTGTGGCCCTCTGGAAATGTTGGGGGCCACACTTGAGGCCCTCTATCATTTTCAAATTTACCATCACTTATCTAAAAAAGGAGAAGCCCTCAATTTAACATACATTGCAAAGAAAATCTGCATTGTTCATAGCAACTGATCACATTCC
The DNA here is from genome assembly GCF_062004578.1 of Staurois parvus. Taxonomy (NCBI): domain Eukaryota; kingdom Metazoa; phylum Chordata; class Amphibia; order Anura; family Ranidae; genus Staurois; species Staurois parvus. The sequence continues at coordinate 1,077,191 of NW_028318066.1, forward strand.
AACTGCCATTTTCTGTGCAGATTTGAACATAAAAGAAATGCAGTTTTTCTTTCAGAGACTTTGGTAAGTGAGCACCATTGTAGCTACCATACTCCTCACACACTGATTTGAAAGAAATACAGCTTCAAGCAACAAGATGAATCTATAATGCTTGCCTGGAAATAGTAGAATGCAGCTATCATGCCCCATAATCACCATATGGCACATAAACCAAAAGCAGCCTGTCCTGAGATTAGGTGATTATTCTTTATGATGTCTATTCAATGCAAACCAAGCTCCATTTTCAGCACTGGGTGTGCAAAGTAATGCAGTTCACTGAAACATACTATAAATATAGACATCTCCTAAGGGCATATTCCATTTTAATGCATCAGATATAAAAATAGCATTTTCTATATATACACCCCAGCACATTTATGAAAATGATACTCGGGTATAGGAAACCACATTTGTTATTATCTCCACTGAAGAGATATGAGTAGCCATTTTCCTGCAAAAATGTAATTTATTTTTCAAATACAATATAACAACTCTATATCCTTACATAAAAGGCAAAGAACTATCAAATATCTTTACCAGGACTGTTTTTAAAATGATTTTTTATTGTCTGTAGCAGCATTTCTACATTTATATGCGTCAGCTAGGGATGAGCTAATTGTACCTGGGATTTAGTTCGGGACAAGTTCTCCAAACTGTTCTGTAGTTCAGGTCCCGAATCCAAAAATCAGTCAAGTCAATGAGAGACAAACCTTAGCAATCAGTAATGGCCATTTTCTAGGTTAATGGGCAATGGATTTCTTTACAGTAGGTTGTAAGAACAAACTGGAAGACATGTCAAAATGAGCCAAGAGGTCCCCCTGATAGGCGCAAATGAAAAACAAAGTATTCATATGCAAGATTTTATATTTACCTCCCTACAAAAACAAATAATCAAACTTTTTTATATTTTAGTCCTACTGTAAAAAATAAAACCTACAGGACTCCACTATAGGTTCTCTTCAAGGATAACTAAGAACAAACCAACAGGCTCCAAGACAAAAACAATGTTACAACTACACACCATTTCATCACTTTTTAAAAATATACCGCATATGTTATTTTCCATTGCAAATTAAATCTGACAGAAGGAAATAGCAGACTTTTAAGGTCCCCCAATTACAGCAATTACCATGTGCATAAAAATAAACTTTGTATTAATATTATTTAAAAAGTACAAATATCACCAATATGTTAAAATAAAATAAAAAAGGGGGAGAAAACATTGAGATACAGTCACTGTAGCCCTTAAGCACAGATTTTACCTATCCAACACCCATTAGCTATAGTAAACTACTAGCACTGTAATTCTATATGTTGAGCAATAATGACTTAAGATAACTCTATTGGTGGTGGACTGGGGATTTGTTCTTGATGCATTTTGCAGAAATGCAGTTCCAAGCAATATGTTATTGAGTCATTTCTACATCTAATTTTTTCAATTCAATTTAAAGAAAATCAAGGAAGGCTTTACCACATGGGTCATGTGAATTTGCTATATGCACTTTATAGTTTCGATTACTATAATAATAGAATTGATTTTTGCAATACTCCATGAAAAGACAAATTATTATTATACTAGTTCTCACTGCTAACATACCATTACCTTCTATCTGGCTTTTATTGTGAGGTGTCCATTGGAATGAGCAGGAAACAGGGGAAATCTAGGTGGAGATAAAATAATAATTCATGAGGTAAATACCAGTCTATGAGGTTGAGATACTTTACACTGAATTGTGACCATCAAAAACTAACACTGATGCTGGAGTATTTTTTCTAATGTTAACACCCACCCCCCCCAGTAATTCTGACTTGAATTTCCATTAATAAAGGGCTCTGGTCTGAAAAATCAGAAAGTCATTCTTTGCCCACTCAGTGACACCCACCACAAGCTATTTATATAATTAGAGATGGGGGTGCACCAGTGACTGCACTGTTCCATCTCATAGGTGCTTTTGCGTACAGTGTTCAGGGACAATACCCTGCTACCCTGCATTGACTGTAATATGGAACATTTTGAGTATTTTCAAAATACAAAGCCATGGAGTTCAAAGGTAATACTTACCTTTCATAACATACTTGGGTATAGGAAATACAGCATTGTATAATTATATAGATACTGTATATATTAATATGTAGCCCACCACACTGCACTTCACAGTAATGTGTGCACAATACGGCATTGTGTATAGCACTGTATAGCACAAATATCTCCCCCTAATTATACACGGCCAGCTCTCCCTATCTACTCCGAAACACACTGACTGCTGGTAACACTTGCTGGCACATAACAAAGCCCCCATTCTTGGCCATTCTAAGCCACTTGACCTAAATTTAAAGTCCAATGCATTATAGAAGTGCATTATTAGTAATTAGTTTCTATGTTGGCAGTTCACTGTGTCCATGAACAGGGAATGGGTTGGGTTTGCAAACCCATGCTTGACCCGAACCTGAAGCTCATCCCAACAAATAAGCCTAGTGTATTGGACCTATAATGCACTACGGTACAGGTACCATGATTTGTGGCAGAGCTTTCAATGCTGCTTAGCAGGTATGCTTTAAAACTACTGCATGGTAGAGTGGTTTATATAAAGTAAACTTTAGCTCATAAAACAGAAATATTATGTAACAACAGTTGTAACTATGGTAGCAAAGTAAGACTAATGATACTCTGACTTTCATTATGATTCAAAATTAATATTAAATACGTGAGTAGGATAATTTCATACAGTTATTAGACTAAGCAACCGCTCCATCACTGTCTGAAGTGGTCATAGTTTTTGCTTTTCACCAAGTTTACAGTTACTCAGTTCTGGTTCTGTTTAAGAGTTTATTTTAATTCCTTATTACAGAACACTGAAATAAAGCAGATCCTTGCTGCTTTGGTAATTATCCTTAATTTCCTGGTGAAATTTGGGCAAGCCTCAGATTGGCCATCTTCGTAACATATAAAAATGTTAGTTTTTTAATCTCTTTGTCCTACAGGACTGTCATTGCCTGTAATGATTTTTCACTGTTCCACAAAATTATTGTGTTTTTGGCGCATGGAAGTGATTGTATATTGTGATTGTTCTGTGTGATTCCTATAAAAAAGTATTTGTTTATTGGAGTTGAAGCTCTAAAACATTAGTAGAAGCATGCTACGGCATATTGAAAATAACTGATACTTTATTGACGGATAAAACAACTAAACTGAAGACAATGTAGAGCAGGGGTAGGCAACCTTGGCACTCCAGCTGTAGATATACCGTGTGGCATTGCAGGACTCTGACAGCTACAGGCATGACTCCGAGAGGCGGAGGCATGATGGAATATGTAGTATTCCTACTATTACTACTTTCAAGCTGCTGAGTCTTGACCCACAGGGGATTGTTTTGACAGCAGTGGCTGGCCTGAAGTTAGCAGGTGATCAGAAGGTTATATTCCTCATGCATACATGTCTGAAAGCACTGAAATCCCTCTTCACTTTGCCATAACTGAGTCCGTCGGGTGTGGTTGCATCACAGTTACGGTATGGCCCTATTTACCTCTATGGAGAGCGGTGGCAGATGGTATTAATATTTTTTTAGCCAAATCTTGAAGCAAAGCTTCGCAGCCATGGCAATGTGTATGAAGCTATCCACAAGCAATTGCCTGGTTTTGACAGATAGGTGGGGTGAGTTAAAAACGAGCCTTAGCAGCCTGGTTTTGCTGCCCAACAGTGCCTGTGCAAAAGGGACAAATTTTGACAGAGGAGTATAGTTCCTTATATACCATTGTTTTTCTAATTTTCTCATTTGCATGAAGTTGTCATCATATAACAGTTATAAATATTCCTGACAAATATTAGTAAGATTGTTAACTGCTCAATAATTGGTATAGTTATGCTCACTGCACTTTAGAAGTTCTGCATTATGACAAGTAGTGGGGAATTTTTTACCTTAATGCAGAGAATAGATTAAGATTAAACAAATTTAGACTTTAGAACCACTTTAAATTTAGCACCTGGAAGTACCGCTCTGTACCATCCGAAGAGCCCGACGTGCGGTCCTCAATCCATCCACACTGTAGTCCCACCACTGGCCACAGCATGTGATCTTCTTCTGACAGAGGATCATTTGTTTTGGCTGATGAAATGATCATTTCTGGTAAATGTTTTCTGTGTTAGATTGAACGATTTTTTATCCAAAAAATGTATTGTAAAATATTTTATTGCAGCAGGTCTATCTCCTAGATTGTAAGCTCCAAGGAGCAGGGCCCTCCTATCCCTCTTGTATTGAACTGTATTGTTGCTGTATTGACTACCGTTATATTGTAAAGTGCTGAGCAAACTGTTGGCACTATATAAATCCTGTATAATAATAATAATAATAATAATATCCACTCTGTGTTCTGTGGATGTTTCCTTCAATACTTTTCATTGTTATGTACTCTTGCCAGGATCCCCCTCATTGCATGGCTGAGTGGCACAACTCTCTGCTTTGTTTCTGCTGCCTGGCAGGTAACTTCACTTGTTGCCCCATGTATGACAAATCTGTCCTTTTCATCACCAATGTCAAAGCTTGACTTCAAAGGCTATCAGACCTGCTCATGTACCAGCAGGAAATTCAAGCCACCCAACCAATGTCTTGCCTCTGCATTCATATGTTCTTTGCTGAAGGACAATGATGCTTTTGTTTTGCTTTGATGGACCTTCTTGCCCTTTTCAAGATATGCTGAACAACCAATATGTGACAAATTAAACCTGAATCCAATAAAACCCATCAGTTAATCTAGGTATATGTCAGTCAGAAAGTTATTAAATGTATTTAATGTTTTAAAATTACAAATCATTTGGCATGTAAATTAATTTACATACATGTATTTCAATTGTGTATTTACCCGTTTGCCTGGAGTTAAGCTTTAGGCTTTAACCTGTGATATAAGTAGAATTTTTTTTTTCAATTTTGCATTACAGGTGACTTTCACTATGACAGCCTAAAGTGCTGCAGTATATTTCATTGTACCTTCATGAACAATCAGTCTGCTGCATGAAACCTTTCCCAATACCCAGTAAAAAAACAGAACATGCTGCCTCTGTTATTCTACAATTTAAAGTCATCTAAATCAGAAATAATGACTACACTGCCATAAATTACAGGAGGCAATAAATAAAAACCTGGCAGTGAGTAATTCACTTATTAAGGAAGTAGATTACAAACTAATATATGCTGACCCTGGGGCTGAGCTGTTCGTGCAGACATCCGTTAACTGGCTTTGTGAAAAGTTGTTAGATTTTACATTACATGAGTTGGATGTGTTAAATGGAGAAATAATGGAGACTAGAAAAGTGGATAGTGCTCATAACAACTCATCAGACTGTTCCTTTCTTGATTCTATGGAAGGAGGAGCTGACTGGTCTGCAGGGAAGGGATGAGGTAGCATGTTGAATCTTTTACTCTATAAAGTTGCTAAAACGGACACCTTATCAATCTATCTAGAGACGCCTTAAGCTTTACACTGGCAGATAAGAAAGCCCCAATTATTGCAGTTATGCCTTTATTACAACTATGTCGCATGTTGGTGGGCCACTTTTCCTACTGGAGGGCTGGTAACATTTGACACAGTGACAAACAGTTGCCAACCACACAATACACATACAGGGGTTAGGCAAAAATGGAAACACTACAGGATTGGCAGGTGTGAAAGTGACAACATGCTTCACATTGAAAGCGGAAGTGCTGTAACACTCCTTTTCTTCTGCTGTATGATGAGACACCTAGCTAATAGGTGGGACGCCTCACTTTTGTCGTTTCCTGTGTGCGCTGCTAGTGATACAGAGTCATATCAGAATTAACTGAGCTTCAAAGAGGGCAAATTGTTGGTGCTCGCTTAGCTGGTGACTCTGTGACTGAAGTTGCCAATTTGTTTGCGGTGTGGCGGTGTACAGTATCAAAGGGTATGACGGCATATACAGTTTCCGGGAAAACATTGTCATCGAGTGGTCGATATGGTTAACTGACTGAAAGAGACAAAAGGACATTACGAAGGACTGTGACCTGGAGTATCTATGAGTCCTATGAAGACTGAGATTGAGCTCTACAGTCTATCCAAACATGGTATTTAAAAAATTTCTGTATTTTTAATATTTCCCTTACAGTAGCATGGAAAACCCTCTCTACTGTGTGTGGTATTATAAAAAAATTTGCAAAGGTACATGTCTCTCTTATAGCAGTGCCCAGCTTTCCATGCCTTCTTACTAGTTTGCCTATTATCCCTAAGAATGGTCCGAATTTAACCAGATTCACTCCCATAGACTTCAATGTGATATTGTCTCTAAGTTCAGGTTTGCTGAATTTCGAACAAAAATTGCCAAACCCTTGACAGGGTATTTGGGCAGATTCATCCATCATTTTTTGAAAGTGAGCCTACACTCTGCACGACTTCATCTTTCACAATTCTGAGTGGTTTCTGTAGGTTACTTTACATTATGAGTATTTAAATTATTTTGCTAAATAAAGCCCAAAGTGGGAGATTATGAGAGGTAATATGGTCTGTTGCAAATATTTCCATAAAATCTCCAGTGAACACACAAGGACATCCAAAAACTAGAATTTGTCCCCCAAAAAAGTTCACTCTGTTCTATGATAAATAGAAAATCTTTTTTTCTGATACTTTTTCTAAAGGAATCTAAAATATAATATAGCAAAATCATCAAAAGCCTGTACATAGTGGTACAAAACTCTTGTAGCTTGGAGCAATTTCCTGAACGAACTTTCACTGACTAATTAAATATCTCCTTCTGTGAACAAGTCTGTCAGATAATCCTTTGACAATACTGCCTGTAAATTAAACCAGTAATATCTCAGAACATATGTGCATGTCTCCTGGGCTTTCCCTTCATAAATAAAGTACCTCCTTTTGAATAAAATCTTTAACAGTGTTCTGTTCTTGTGCTTGCAAACTTTGGGTATAGGCTGATCTCTGAAAATCTCACAGACTGAAACAGCTGCTGCTAACATTGGCCACATATGTTACAATTAGATTGTACAACCTACTAAAACTACAAGGAGCTGTACAGAAATTTAAAAAGCACTATCATGCAGGGCAAGGTGACAGTGTCATTTGAAAGCACCTCACTGACTCCCATGTACTCAGTTTACCTGCACTCCTTTGCGGACCTTTCCTTGGCACTTCAGAATATAGAGGAGAATGAGACCTCCTCCCCTGTGACAGTGCCTGGGCCTGATAGCCAATTGCTAGATTCAAGCATTGTACAATTACTAGGGAAATGACATCATATCTTCCCTGGGCCACCAAAACAACCAACTTCAGGACCAGTTTTGAAGCAGAGAGGAGCTGCATGGGTGCACAGGTAAGGTGCATATAGTGGGTTTGAGGGTTGACCTTTCCAGAGATGCTGTCACCTTGCCCTGGCTGACAACTCACAATAGATAGGATAGGATGTGTTCAGAGAAGCACCGGGTACAAAAGTTCCCCTCACTTGAAAGACTTTTTGAAATATTTAATAGTTAAGAACATCCCCTGTCTTCAGGTCTTGAGCAACCAACAGTAATAAAATCATGACAGAATGCACTAAGGGAGCCATGTTAAGGCTTGATAAAGACATCCAAGATTTGCCGTCTGGTAAGTGCCTCTCTTTGTGGCTATCAAAAAGGAAGCAGCTTAGGACAAGATCAGGGTCCACTCATACTATATTCTAATCATGGATCTGCTTCATTGAAGGAAAAATATCTTTACAGGATATCCATTAAAACCAATTTTCTGTTCTATTGGTCCAGCATTATCACACACACACCAGGTAACTCGTAAAGCTAGAAATTCCACTCACTGTTCCAGGGACAGCTCTTCTTCAGAGTAGAAATGAGGCAGATCAATAAAAAAAATATGGAAGTCCTAACATGGTCCTACTCTCTCAACCTGCTTCTGGTTCTGCTTTAATTGTAGAATATATTTATTTTGTATAAACAAAGTACCCTGTATACATTAATCACACAGTCAGGTTTTGCTGAAAGAAGCTAATCTCTGCAGATGGCAAGATTTGTACACTCTCACAAAAATGTATTTATTTTGGGCAAAAAGCCAAGCAGTAATTCCTTTGACACTTTGTAATCTGTGTGAATAGACTTCTTTTCTTTGCCATCTTGTTAAAGTATAACAGGCAGAATAAACCTGCTGTGTTTGTTAGAACAGATTAAGGTAAACTTAATCTGCAAAAACTTTTTGGTACGAAAATACAGGAGATTAAGTAAAGTAAAATACAGAGCAAGTACTGTGCATTGTCAAAATGTTAATATTATCAATGTATATTTTTAAAGAACAATCTTGAATTAAAACAAGCATGATCAGTGATAAAAAAAAAACTAGTGGCACCATTAGACAGAAAAGGGAACAGAATGTATTCATAATTTCAAAATCAGTGATTGTCCAGAGTTCTTCAAGGTAACAATTTAAAAAGCCCAGTCTATCTATCGGTCTACCCAGTCTTTATTCTGACATTTGCCATAAACTGTTCTTTAATGAATGAAAATGTTACATTCCCCATAATGTAATATTTCTGTAAAAATTAAAATGCAGAACGTAAAAGTAAACAATTTCCTCTTCCTTCTTTAAGAAAAGAACAACATATTTTTAACATAAAAACTAAAGCTTTATTCTGCATAGCAAATGAGATGGACATGTATTAAGGGCAATAGAATTCTCCCTTCACCAACCCCCCTCCCTTCTTTTTTGGACTCAATTGAATTATAGTATAGTTAATGTTATATTACAACTTTATTCACACCCCAGCAGGAATCCAATCTCAGCCAGGGTATTACCAAGGTGGCAACATTTCAATGTATTATTCTCCACCAGGAGAAGGGGAATGAGAGAGATCACAGCTGGAGGAAGGGTGCTGAAAACTCTAGATATGTATACATCATTCACTATATATAATATTATAGCTAATACTGTGCTGTGTGTTGGCTAGTGATATAAGCAGGAAACCCTAGTTAGACAACCAATATTGCTTGTGATCTCAAAGCTGTCCTCTGACTGACGTCTCTCTCATTCCCAAACCTCTGCCTACAAATATGGGATATCACCTTTTGGGCATTAGTTTTATGAATTATCCTGCAGAATAACCTGAGAGATTTGAAACAGTTCCCAGGCCAACAAGAAGATGTTCATTAAGAAAATGAAAAGCAATGCGCCAAGTGTAGTAGCCCATAGCAATCAAACATTAATTATCTTCCATTTTTATGACAGCTCTAAATAGATGAAGACTGAAATGTAATGCTGAGGGTTTATTGCTCTTTGTGGTTTTAGGATGTATAAGCCTACTGCATGTTCTCTGCTTTCATGGGGATTCTTTCAATCCTAGAGCAGCAAAATATAGAAGTAAAGGAAGCAACCACCACAGGGTCTTAGGTCCAAGATGGGAGAAGAGAACAGCTCTGGCCCTATTTCTAAAATGTTTGCCTCTTTACCCCAGACCAGACATGTCAAACTTGCAGCCCACAGTCCTCTTCTCTGAAGATCTCCACTGCCACTATGGGTGATCAGTTTTCTATCTCAGCATATCTGTCAGACACATATTTCTGGTAAATTGCTGCTCACAGATAAAGGTGCTGCACCTTGTCCTTGAGTTAACATGCCTGCCCCTGACTGTATTAGAACAATCAATAAGATGCATTTATAGACAAGAAGGGAGTTTCCTGCTCACACATTTGTTGCAGTCTTCTAGGTATTTATGTATATATATATAGGCGTTATTAATATTAAGACACATCTGGTCAAAGATCGAAGGGCCTATGTCATCTGGCTTTTGGTTTGTGTCATTAATATCAGTATGACCTGATTCAAGTCGATTTTGCATTTGCAAAGGCTTGCATGGCAATGTAAAACCCATCTGATGTGAACAGTAGTCAGTCAACTGAGGCGTTTTGTCTTTGCCTTTGTTGCTCCCTTGGAAGCACCTATTGGCTGCCGATATATGATGCCCAAAACACCTAAACTGGCCCCATTTTGGAAAACAATAATTTAAAAAAATTGTAGATTAAATAAATCATTTCATATTATGTCTACAGTACATCCATAATTGCCATTTGTAGATAACTGCACACATTTCTACAAATTAAACACTGAGCACAATAACCTAATTCATTTGATAAAGATAACCAAACTTCTGGAAAAAAAAGGTGAAATACACTAGAGCTTTCTGCTTAGAGGTATAAGACTTTGACTTATAAATCCTGATTTATCCTGAGACATCATCTGCTGTCTACATGGAAGTGAGAAATCTGAAAGATTAGAACAATCAAACTGAAGAGATAAAGCCGCTGGGGCGGCGGGAGCAAGAGCAGCAACCTGCAGGATCCTATTAGAAAGAGTGCCAACGGCTCACGTTAATATCTTTGTTTTATCAAAGTGGGGCAGGCGGGGCAGAGAAGGGGAATGTTGTTTTAAGCCTTGTCTAATGCGGATCAGAGACTGGGGAGATGATCTCTTTGCATGTGCTCTGCTAGAGTGGAGGATTTACAAACATTTCCTTTCAGACAAGTCAACTGGCAGAGGATTGTGATAGGAGAGTGTTAAGATAAGAAACATGAAATCTCTCAGCTCTGATTGCAGATGAAATTAACTGTGTACATACAGCCTCAGTGAGGAATATATCACAACTATATCTGAAAAAAGCAAGCCTTTAGGGGATCTGTTCATTTAAAGTGGTTGTAAACCTCAGACATGAAATACGAACAAATAATATTCCTCCATGGTGTGTACCTGTCTCAATCCAGAGCATGAAGTGCCATTTCTGTCTGCGATCTCATTCCTCTGCTATCAGCATGAATCACTTCTGACATGTTTTCCTGAAAACAAAAGAAAAAAGGTTGACAGGTGAGGGAGCTCCAGCACACAACCTGTGATTGACAGCCTCAGATAAGTTCTTGTGTGCTGTGTGAAGGGGGTGTGTCTCTTCCCTCCAATTAGCTCTCAAAGCTCTCATTACTAAGCTATGCAAAGTGTAATTTCAGTTCTCTGCCCACTTTTTCTGACATCTCAAGTTCTGCAGTTTTAACGGCTGTAGAGAAGAGAGGGCTGCAGATAAACAGGTACACATTTGGTAGGAGGATTTGTTTCATCGCTGTGTATCACCTGAGGCCAGTCACTTCACTGGGTATATGTAAGTGTTTACAACCACTTTAAAGGAGCTCTGTCACTAGAAAAGAGTTAATACTTACCTGTCCTATCTCTCGCACTGGCAATTGTTGATTTTGCAAAGAGATCAGCTTGCTACAGAATGTATCTTCAGCATCTAACATACTTTTGGGTGTGTCGAATGACTAGTCACCTGCCGTGCTATGTATTTCTGTCCTCTGACCCCCCAAGTCATAATTTTGTCCTTTAGCTACATATTTGTTGGTTACCATGAATATGGAGATAGCAGGAGGGCAAGACTTGCCTTCAAGTCAGGAACATCAATCAGGCCCTTTGTAGCAAAGTTAAACCAGGTTCAGCAGGCACAGTGTGGTGGCTGCTTTTTGACTACCAATAGAAAGGGTCTAAAGAAACAGAAGAGTTTGCGTGAACCAGTAATTCATCTTGTTTAAATTGGCTATGCATGTTTTGAACTGACTTTACAATCTCCTTTAGAATTGCCAACAATTATTACTTTATAGCCCAATCTGACTGAATATAAATTGAGTGGATTATTTACAGTACATTGGCCTTTGCACTACATGGTTGTAGGTAAACCTAAAGCAGATTGCACAGTTAGCTTATGTCCCTTATATGTCACCTAGAAAATATTGTTCATATTAAAAAAAAACCCTGTATGCAAACATTGCCAGAAAAGTGATTTGCAGGAATGGGCTTTTTTAAAAACATTTTCTGAAATGATCTATTTTTATGTCTGATTTTCCATTTCATAATAATTCAACAACACAAACTATGCATGTGTGTTTTCTGTACACAGAAGCATCATTTTGATAACTGACAAAGTTGTATATTGACGATCGTTAACTAACATGCACTATATTGCCAAAAGTATTGGGACACTTGCCTTTACACGCACATGAACTTTAATTGCATCCCAGTCTTAGCCCGTAGGGTTCAATATTGAGCTGGACCAACCTTTGCAGCTATAACAGACTCACCTCTTCTGGGAAGGCTGTCCACAAGGTTTAGGAATGTGTTATGGGAATGTTTGACCATTCTTCCAGAAGCGCATTTGTGAGGTAAGGCACTGATGTTGGATGAGAAGGCCTGGCTCGCAGTCTCTGCTTTAATTCATCTCAATGGTGCTCTATTGGGTTGAGGTCCAGAGTCTGTGCAGGCCAGTCAAGTTCCTACACCCCAAACTCGCTCACCCATGTCTTTATGGACCCTGCTTTGTGCACTGGTGCGCAGTCACCAATCTTTACACTTGGCACAATGCTGTCAGAAAAGTACCATTCTCCTGGCAACCACCAAACCCAAACACGTCCATTGAACTGCCAGACAAAGAAGCGTGATTCGTCACTCCAGAGAACACGTCTCCACTGCTCTAGAGTCCAGTGGTGGCGTGGTTTACACCACTTTGCATTGCACTTGGTGATGTAAGGCTTGGATGCAGCTGCTCGACCATGAAAACCCATTCCATGCGCTCTCTATGTGCTGTTGTTTTACTCATCTGAAGGCCACACGAAGTTTGGAGGTCTTTAGCTATTGACTCTGCAGACAGCTGACAACTTTTGCGCACTGTTCGCTTCAGCCTGCTCTGTCATTTTACAAGGCCTACCACTTCATGGCTGAGTTTCTGTTGTTTCCAGTTGCTTCCACTTTGTTATAATACCACTAACAGTTGGCTGTGGAATATTTAGTAGCAAGTAAATTTCACAGATGGACTTATTGCACAGGTGGCAACCTATCACGGTACCACTCTTGAATTCACTGAGCTCCTGAGAACAACCCATTCTTTCACAAATGTTTGTAGAAGCAGTCTGCATGCCTAGGTGCTTGACTTTATACACCTGTTGCCATGGAGGTGATTGGAATACCTGAATCCAATGATTTGGAGGGGTGACCCAATACTTTTGGCAATATTGTGTATATAAGATCCTTACTGTAAATAGAAAGAGACTGGCATGAGAGAATGTTCACAAGAAAGATCTCTCACAAATATTCCTAGTACAAGACAGAATGTTAAGTTGAAACTGATGAATTCACATAAAAGATACACATCTACCATGGCTAAAAAACAAGTTGCGAGCAGGCAAAACTGGACAGTTATTCTCAGTGGCAAATGACTAGCTAGATTATCCTGGCTACTTGATATTGCTCCCCAGAGATAATTCTTAATATAAATGTGCAATTATGTATAGCTTTCCGGTACTAAATAGATCATACCAACCACTACCAGTTTTTGGAGGGCTATAGTACATCTGATCATTTGACTGATGTCATGTGATGCCTGTATAAATAAATTTAGCATCTAATTTTTATTCAAGGATATGAATACCCATAGCATTCCTTGCTATGGGGATCACTAATTCATAGAGACACATATTGTCTTGTTTATTAATGATAAAATCCCAGCACATATGACATACTGTCTCGTTTATCATAATGACTATGTTGAATTAATGCACCCCCTCTGGTGTCTAGCTATAATAGTGACATTGTGTTCAGTGCTATTGAGAGAGGAGGATTCCACCAAGAGCTGGATGCGAGAGTTTTGCTAGGAACCGATGCTGCTGGGAACTACAGGATCCAGCCAGCAGGAGGTGGAGAGGTAAATATTGGGGAAAGATATACTGTATATGTTGGACCTTGGAGAATGGGCTTCCTCTTGGGACTATGGGCTGAAGCTGCAAGCAGGGACCCAAGTGCTAAGCAGGATGCGTGGTCCAGATGGTTCGGGAGTCTCTGGCATGTGAGCTATAGACTGTCCACCTGAGCACCCATCTGCAGTTTCCTGTCGGCAGACATGATTGAGCCGAGACGTGACTATGGTCACCTTCTCATCCATAGCAGAATCCCAATGTCACAAGGCACTAGGCCAAGCATTCCACACTGGTTGCAGATTCTGCAGCAGCTTTCATAGACACCCCAGATCCCTTGAGCTGCGCTATCATCAGGATTGGTGAGCTGGCAGAAGCCCACAATGTGTGCACTCTTTTCTAAGAAACACTGCATGCAGACCCCTTTTATACCTCATGCCTGCTTACAAGTTTGAGACCTTCACCTGGAATCACCTACATAAAACATCCATTATTGCTGGTCGCCATTGCACAGCAATCCTTTGTGCCCTTATTGAGCTAGCTGAAGACCCAAGACATCACTTCCACCAGGACTCTCCTTTATACTCCTCAGTCCCAGGGCCCTGTACTTATCTTGATACATTATTTAAAGTGGGACTCTGTTTAAACTTCTTAAAGCCTAGCTCATACATTTATATACAAAGTATGCTGTTTTCAGGACCTGTGGCATCAGGATTCTGAGGGAGCAGGCTGACATTATCAAGTCTTCCTCTTCTCTTTTTCTACCTGAAGTTAGAGGCCCCTTACTGACTATATTTGAAACCTTGTTTGATTTATTGTGGTTATCTCTGCCAAGTTCACAGCTGTGTTCAAGGTGCTTACTGCCTAAAGAAGTATCCTCATAAATGTTATTCACGGTTTACTGTCTGAACAATTCTTAGTAAATACTCAATTGCATTACTGCATTCAAGTGTCTGTGCAACTGTTTCCTGTGTGCATTATGTCTGAACCCAGGGTGTCAGAGGTGTAGGGTGGCTTGCAAGGTCAGGGCAACCTTTGGGGGCCCGGGTCTTACAGAGTCCCTCACAAGGGTAGCGCTACATTTTCAAATCAATAAATACAAATCTCTGCAACAACTGTTCAATATCCTCTGTTTCTCAATCAAATCATCTATCAGCACTAAACTTCAAGAAAGGAATTTTAAAATCTTGGCCAGATAGTACAAAATGCTTGTGGTCTTTCACAAGTGCTACCTTGCCTCCTTTGACTTGTGCTGCAGATGACATGGATTGATATTCCACATCTTTTGATCCTGTCTGGTAATTAGACCCTTTTTGGATCAAATTCAGGGAAAGCATCCAGAAATTCATGGTGGTTTTACTGGATAGTTTTTACATTCTATTGGCAAAGCCTTACTCACTGGCCATAACTGTTCGCTCCAGATCCCCAGATCCCTTTCTCTCCTCCCTTACCCCCTTTCCCCTCCCTTTATTATCCTTTTTGGCTCCTGGTTTATGTTAATCCCCCTATGCACAAAACATGGGTTTTGGAAAACTTGCTTCTTACCAACACAGAAAACTAGATACATGTTGTTACCAATTCCTGTTGTTCCAATATTATACTGCATTCGGATAAACTGACGCTGTATTTTCTGTGTTTTTTATAAACCCAATGAAAAGAGAATTAAAAAAAGAATAAAAATCCACCTGGAAAATGTCCAACACTACATTTTACCTTGACTGTCAAAATTGTGAGGATGAATATTGATATTGTGATTTTTTCTTTATAATGATGTTAGCGCAAGTAAAATGATTTTCACTGTGAAATTGTTTAAATGAGGGCACATTGAAAATAAACATAGCAATGCTTTATCAAGAGGCTGACCATGAAAATAAGGCAACATATGGCCTCCTCACCACCTGTCAAACACACTCAAATTGCATTTCAGAGGAGCACCAGTATCTGCTGCACTTGTGAATTTGCCCTCAGTTGCATTCAGCAGTGGCACCTTTAGGGCTCATTCACACTTAAAGTTGAGGGGCATAAAACCTTGCAGTTGAGTTGAGGTTTTGCCACCCCTAGTCCCTACCCCCTTTAGCAGCTGAGGCAGCAACCAAAGGTGTACACATGCTGTAGCAGGAATTAAACCCCGTTTGTTTTGGTGGGTGCTACTGCCTACCAATCATGACCCATTCAAGTAAATGGGGCCACTCTGCAAGCGCCCCTGAACTGCTTGCTTCTGCAGGGTCCAAGGGGTTAAAGCAGGTGGTGAGAAAGCAACACAATGCTGCCTGCTTTAACCCCTTTGCTGTATTGCACAAAGCTTGAATGGGTCATACTTTGTAGGTGCTACACCCACCAACCATGACAGGGTGTATAACTCCTGATGTGGCTGTGACATGGGTACACCCCTGGCCACTAAAGGGGTGCAGCTGGGGCGGTAAAAACATGTCCTAACTATGGGGTTTTACTACTCCCCAAACTGCAAATGTAAATGAACTCTTACTTTTCTGAGACCCTTATGCCTCCTCTGTAGTGCTGGATCCTGTGCCATACAGAGTGATACCAACTGCAGTCCACCTTTTATCCCAGCTAGCAGTCTACAGAGTGGTGCTAGCAGCAGGAGAAAAGAGATCTTCAGGTCCGTGTGAATCAATACACCGGGCATTATAGTATAGGCTTATCCAGCTTTTACTTCCCAATACAGCTACAACTTTACAAGTAGTCCCTCTGCATTGCACAGACTGCGATCTACCAGTCACGTGACTGAGATCTACTGGTTGCTGACCCCCAAACTAAATGTTTAATTGAACTCTAGTGTTCCTTGGATGATTCCGCTTAAAGCGATTATAACCCCAAAACAAAAACTTTTATATATTGCAGCTTACCAGTCTTTAAATATGATGGTTGCATTCGTGGGGTTTTTTTTGTCTTTTTTTCCTTTATTTTCACCTGGTTATCCAGCCAGAAACATACTTCCTGTATTAGGGTGTCTCCACTCTGGATGGGGTAGCAACCGAAACACCTTTGGACAGCAGCATTGTCAATCTGAAGAAAGGGTAGTGTTAGATGCATTAGCAGACTGAACACATACTGAAAGTTGGCTGGCTCTGCAGGAACTAGCTGACTTTCAGTATGTGTGTACTGGGGGGAAACGGTTTAATACAGCTTCCTGTCTGGCCTATTGTAATATGACAGCTATGCGGGAGCTCTCCCATCCTGGGTGGACATCATATGATGTCCTCCCCAAATCGTGCTGTGCTGTGCTGGACACAACAGATGACAGATCAGTGTACTGGACTGCTGCTGGTATCGTATGATCACTGTGACCAATCACAGCAGATCACCTGACAATTGTACACCATGGATGGCTTCCATTCATACCATTCATTGTGTACTTTTTTGTTGATCTCTGTGATTGGTCACAGTATCACATGGTACAGACAGGGCCAATTACAGCCCATCTTTACCATGTGATTAACTGTAGCCAATCACAATAGTACACATCATGATTGTCAAACCGGCGGCCCTCCAGCTGTTGCCAAACTGCAAGTCCAATGAGGCATTGCAAGATTGACAGTTACAAGCATGACTCCCAAAGGCAGATGCATGATGGGACTTGTAGATTCGTGACAGCTGGAGGGCCGCCAGTTTGACACCCCTGGTACACATGAATGAAATGATTATCACTGTTATAAGCAATCATAGTGTGTAAGAAAAAAATCCTGATCACCTCCCCAGAGTAGTACTATGGTAACACTGTACGTCTTTGTTCACAGTATATTAATAAAAATTGTTAAAAAATATATTTAATAAAAATGAATAAAAAAAACTTTGAAAATTTTTATTTATTTATTCCATACTATCACTACACTGGTGATAGAATTTGAAAAAGAAAAATTGTGAAATACAACTATTTTATATGATTTTTTCATTTTCTAAAAAATTACAACTTCAAAAAACTCGTCATGCTTATTACTAAATATATTGGACTGTCTACTTTCCAAAAAGGGGCCATTTGGGTGATATTTGTACTGTCTTGGCATTTTCGGGCCTCAATAAATCAGGTACATCAGATCTGGATTGATCGATTGATCGATTTTCAGATAGTTTGTGGACTCTATAACTTTCCTACAGACTAAATAATATACACCGATTTGGGTTATTTTCAATGAAATGTCCCAGTATATATTTTGTCCTAAATTTGTGAAGAAAGATTATTTATTTGCAAAATGGAAGCGAAAAAAAACCCCTTTTTTTTCAAAATGTTTGGTCTTTTTTCTTATATTTAGCAATAAATAAAAACCTAGTATTGATTAAAGAGGAACTTCCGCCTTCCTGATCCCCCTACATCATTCTTCCCCCCCGCTTGCCTTTTACTGTTTTGCAGAGTTAGAATACTAACCTAGCCAGCAGATCTGGTGACGCCCTACCGGGATCCTTCTCTCTGGAGCTGCTGCATGGATTTGGCACCACCATGCTGCCTGTCACAGCTGCCGGCTCTTCTGCCCACCCTGCTAGGCCTACCCCTTCCTCCGTACTGAATAGGACTGCATGTCATGCATCCCAGGAGGCATTGGGGGCAACCACATCATTCGCCTAGGTTAATACTGAAAGTTTGGGGGCAGGCCGAGGCGTTTAAGCAAAAAAAACCCCAAAAGAGTAAGTAAACAAAACAAACAAGAAAAAGAACCCAATACCAGTACTGCGGAGGAGGGGCTGGATGGAGAGGAGGAAAGTGCCGCTGAAGGGGGAAGGTCAACTTTAAATAATCACCAAAAGAAAGTTCTACTTGTGTGAAAAAAATTTTTTTTGTTTGGGTACAGTGTTGCATGACTGCGCAACTGTCATTCAAAGTGTGACAGCGCTGAAAGCTGAGAATTGAGTTCGGCAGGAAGGGGGTGAACGTGCCCGGTATTAAAATAGTTAACATAATATTTCAACAGCAGCTTCTGGGAATGCTTGGTGAGCCTTTGTGATCCAGCTTTTAAACAGCACCTGGCTCTTCATACAAGCTGCCTTCTTCAATAATGCTGTACAATGGTATCAGTCCTGTGAAATATGAATTACAATTTATTGCTGTGAATGACCAAAGTCTGCCCATTGTTGCTTGTTTAATGAAATAAGGCTACAAATGCGTAGAGGGAAAATAAAATACTGCAGCAGAAACTATTCTGAAGTGATTAATACATTCATTAGAAACAAAGAAGCAGATTAAAATATCTCATTATGACTATAAACTGGTCTCTATGAAGTGTTGTTGTATGCTGGTTGTGAATCATTAAGCAATAGATTAATCATATTTTGTTTCATTTGTTCACTCGGTCCTATAGATTGTGAGCTTTCACCCTTGTTAATGGAAGGGTATTTGTGAGCAATATGAAAGCATGCTCATTACAGTATTGCTTTACTCAGTTAATGCTACATTAACTAAACTGACCGGGGGAATTAAAGCCTGGCTTTTTTTTTGGTATTAGATACAGTAAGGGAGGTTTATGAACTCTGTCAGCTTTTTATTGCAGTCTTTACCCCTGTTAAGGTAGGAAGTAAACAGAATAACTCATGCTCATGTCAGGGGCATCTAGCGCTCCTGATCCATCACAGCTGCTTGTCTCATTCCAGCATCCTAGTTTAGGCTATGCACTCTCCCTTGTCTGTCTGTCCAACTGCATGGTGATTGATGTCGCCAGTGTCTTGGTGGAGACCAAACCTGATTTGAGCCAGCCAAGCCTGCAGTCTCATGCTTGTGACATTGCTTGCTGCAAGTTCCCTGTCTGTCTGTCCTGTTTGGATTCCCTTGTTGAGGACTTCAGATCAGATCTCAACTACTCTCTAAACTCTGCCTGCCTTTTGACTATGGATCTGACCCTGACTATCCTGAACCTTGCCTGCCTTGTACCTGGACTATCAATGAACACTCTGCTTGTCTGCAAACTGCAAGTACCTGTTTGCTGTGCTCAGTTTGTGCCTGATCTGGCGTGGTTGTCAGGCACTATAGCGCTGTGTATTAATCCTGGGGGCAACCAAGTACCAGCAGGCCTGCTTGTCTTATGGGAAAAGGGGCTGCTATAGGTAGAGAACACAGAAGTCAGCCTGGCCACCTGTGGTAAGTGTTACAATTGGCTATTTATTTTGATCTGCAAGCTCATTGACTCACAGCAATAGCTGAAAAGGGTGGAGCAATGTGCAGACTATGAGATGAAGTCAATATTTGCATAGTGGAATGCACTGGATTTTTAGAGCTCGTAAAAGAATTTAAGGTATGTCCAAGTACTTTAGGATGACTGCATTTCATTTCCATGCTTTAGGTAGATTTAATTGAGTACAGGTGCAATTAAAAAAGATAAACAATGGGGCTACCAAGCACAGGTAATGAGTTTGGAGTCACCCCAGTGTAACTGTGTTATTCAAAAAGGTTTACAGCACCTCAGTAAAGGGCACTACCAAGAACTTATACCCATATCTTATAATCATATGCAAATATATAAAACAAACCTATACCACCCATAGAACTTGGTCCAGATGTGCAAGTAACAAACATCATTATATTATTGAAATACAACATGAAATCCATTCATTATTCATAGAAAAACAAAATTGGAAACAGACCCCCCCGGGGGTAACAGCATACTAGACATTACAGTGAATAGCTTATCATGATATCATTATAGTGCACTATATTTAAAGTGATACTAAACATACAATGTTTAATTTCCACTACCCTTCTCTTTCTGTATGTGGATGATGGCACTGTAATTATTTGAATTAAAAAAAAAATCTAAAGTACCTTTTTTCCTAATCAATATACAGTTGTCACATGACCAAGCTCTTTCCCAGCTTTTCTGCAGGGAAACATAAGCAGGAGGTGCTTCTAAAAAAACTGTCTTTGGGATACAGAGAAAAAATAGATAATGTGACAGACCCAACTGGGAAGAGGGCTTTTGGAGGGGACTAGGGACATTCTCTAATGATGGACAACAATGTGATGAATGCTGAGAGAAAGTCTTGGATTAATTCTCTGCAAACAGACAATAAATCTTCCATTTTGAAGTGGATGGAAAGATGTAATAATAATCTTGTACAGAGGAAATATGGTGGCCCTCATGCGGGCTGGTTTGGCAAAGCTCCTCTGTTTGGGAAGAAATATTTATCAACAATCTCCCTCAAAAAATTTATGAAGATAAATTAATTCCACTGTTTAGACTGTTGGAATATTGTATGAGTTTTGTCTTATGATGGACAGATTGTACAAGTGAAAGCAAACACCTGATTGACAGCATGTGTAATGGACTTTGTGTATTCAGGGGTGGGTCTGCCTGCGGTGTGCTCCCTGACTAGTCAAAGCATTGAGATCAAGGTTAGCTGTTGGCTGTACTGTTTACCTTTTGCATTGTTAGGATGATGTGATCAAGCTCTTACCTAATCAGTGTGGAATGTTTATTCCAATGTGTATTATTTGTTGGGCCTGCCCCTATTTCTAAGTGTGTAAAAATCCATGATTCTGTTCAATAAAGTTATTCCTGTTTGGCATCTAAGTTAGTCTTGTCTAGTCTTGGGTGCAATGCCCGGCTATAATACCTTGGTCCTGTGTCCCAGTGGCAAGGAAGAGGTTCTCTGATGGAAGACACAAGTTGGGTGCCAGGCATTCCATCACAGTTAATATCAACTGTTTTAAATTGTCATGCAAATACAGTGTATATATTTGAAATAAAATCTTTATCATTTTTTGGCAATAACATGGTGTGAGCAGATTTCTGCCAACCACAGGCTGTGTCACACCCCTCCAGCCTGTGTCTTAGAATAAGACGGAGGTGAAGCCTGCAGCAATCAAGATATAATATCCTACCCCAATTGTGTTTAGCTGATTAGTGGGCATAGAAGAGAAGGGAGGGAGTGGGTTATCTTTTACCACTGTGTATACATTCACATCTAAAGCTATGGTCTAGGGGCGGACTGACAATTCATGGGGCCCCCGGGCAATAGGGGATCATGGGGCCCCTGTGTCCTTGCCCAAACTCAAAAAAGCCTATGAAAAAGGTACCAGGGGCATCTCATGGGGCCCCCTACTGACCCCGGGCCCTCGGGCAGTGCCCGAGTTTCCAAATGGTCAGTCCGCCCCTGCTATGGTCACATTGGCTGCTCAGATATGATAGGGAGAAATACCCAGGGTAGAAATACACTGAAAACTGAGCATGTGCACTAGCTGCCTACACTGCTCTGCAAAATCCCAACTGCGTCGGGGACATGATCAAAAGTGGGAGACATAGAACAGGATCAACCAGGTTTTTTGCAAAATATTGAAATCAAATCCCATAGTGACTGAGTGAGTATGAACAGCATGTAATATAGCATTTAATTAATAGTTTTTAATGATGTGGGTTTAATGACACTTTAAAATGGATCTTCATTCTCCAAAGTTTCCTCCTCTCTATCCCTCTTCTCCTCCACTACACAAAAAGTGCTGTTTGTTTAACTTTTATTTCATGTCACGTATCCAGCCCCATCCCCCATGTGTGTCACTCACCATAGCAAATTAAGTACATTGTGCTTTCTGTGCTTCCTAGGATATGCACATCACACATCTTAGGAGACATAGTTCTTCATTCAAGAAAGAGGAGGGGGGCGGGCCTAACAGCACAACATAGGGGGCCCTGCCGGCTGAACCCAGAAGAGCCGGAAACCTCCCCATGATGTTAAAAGGACATGGTAGTGTGAGACCCGATTGGTGACTGAATAGAAAAGGATCTCAGTAGGACAACACTGGATCCGCTGGGTGGGTGAGTATCTGAACTTTGCAAAACACACTACCTGGTAACCAGGGGTTTAAAAAAAGGGGGCAGGGAGGTGAAGATCCACTTAAATTTAACTTGTAACCAGACCATAACTTAGTCTTCAAAGCCAACTGCTTAAACGGAGCTCCACCCAAAAGGGGAATTTCCACTTTAAAAACTGGTCCCCCGCTCCCCATTAAGGATTGGCACCTTTGGTGAGCTGGTACCCAAAATTGACAAAATTGGGTACCCGCTCCCACTTCCGCTGCGATCGCCCAGGCGATCAGAAGCGGAAGTTGTCCTCCTACCCTCCCTCCCCTCCCCCACAGTGGTGCTCACGCTGAAGATGCCGGCGCCTGGAACACAGGACGGCCACGGAAACAGGCTGCGGGGAGGATACCGCGGGATCATGGGACAGGTAAGTGGCTGTATTTTAAAAGTCAGCAGCTACAGTTTTTGTAGCTGCTAATTTTTATTTTTTTACAGTCTGAGTGGAACTCCGCTTTAACCTCAATGGATAAGTGTATTGCATGAACAGATCTTGTATATAAATATCAAATGGCCAAAAAAAACTAATATTCATCATAATGTAATCATTTAATTGCATCTATAACAGCTACTGTTTGATAAATTTCATGCAGAGGTAAACTAATGCATGTGATTCAACTGTGCTTCAATTCATCCACCTAGGGTGTTTTGAAAGAATTTTAAAGTAACTTTATAAGTTTTACTCTTTTCGTTTTAGAATTGTTAATTGTTAAATTTAACTTGTAACCAGACCATAACTTAGTCTTCAAAGCCAACTGCTTAAACGGAGCTCCACCCAAAAGGGGAATTTCCACTTTAAAAACTGTTTTAAAAACATTGTTAAGGGATGGAGTGGATAGTTGACAAAATGGGTCTCTGTTGTGCAATTGATTTTAATAGCATCTTTTTTTAAGTGACGAAGTGTTAGCTGTGGCTGAAAGCTGAAATTCCCTTTTGAAACTAGTGAAAGAAGGTAAAAAAGGGAACATCTACCATTGTTTAATGTGTTAATGTTCCCACAACTCAGTGACTTACCCATATTCTTGGGTGCAGTAAACATAGGAGTAGTGTGTCATGCTGAAATGTTTGTGGAGCAGACATACCCACAGAACGCCATGTAAAGGAAAGTAAATTACATCTACGATGGAAATCCAGAGGCAACGGAGTGTAACAATCGTACTGAGAGCGCCAATGAGATAAGATCATTCCATTTCATCTTTCTTCTAGACTCTTTTAATGTTTCTGTTTTATTTTTTATTCAGTGACATAATATTGCTGTCTTCAGTACCCTGAAGCAAACTTCAATTCAATATTTATTTTTTTTACTGCTTTTCCACTTTATAATAACCGTTGCTTGGAGAGAAAAAAAATTTTTTTGATGCTAAAGGAAAAAAAGCATGTTATAATGTAGTGGCAAAAGAACAGTGTTGACTGTGTTGACTAGACTCCAAACCATTAGTGGTCCACCGATACTAGTAGACCATTAATATACAGAATGCATTGCTGCATCCATGCTCCCCAGCATAAGTGAGTGCAAGAAATAACAAACGTCAATAATAATATAACAGGCTATAATATAACAATAATATAACATAATAATACAACATGCCCATGAAACAATCAATATGCAGTCCACCATTTGGACATTACTAATTTACTATAAAACAAAAAGAGAACGCCAGCCTTGTGCAACACATTTTATATTTACATTTATAATAATAAAATTACTTCAAATACTCACAAAGGTACAGCATAGGGCATCAGTCATGGCAAGGAACACATCAGGTCTCCAAAATATAACTGATCACCTAAAGGACCAGTTTAGCAGCCTCCTGTCACTGCCTCAATATTGTCAAAGAGGTTATGCGTTTGGAGGGCCAAGCCCTCTTCCTCAGAATTCTGTGTACCTTTTTGAGTATTTGAAGTCATGTTTTAAAGAATATGTAAACCCAACATTTCATATTCCTGATATGTGTCTGCTGTACCATATAGTCCTATGAAAAGTAAGTGAAATACCTGGTGTTCCCCAACTTTTCTATTAAAAACGGACAACATTAGCCAGGAGAGCACAGAGTGGTCAGTGTTCCAGCTATGCTGGGAACTCAGCCTGCTCTCCTCCAATGATCAGGCTTGTGCTCATTGGTGTATTTAGGTTTTATGCTGCCCTAGGCAACACAAAAATTGGATGCCCCTCCTCCCTGGCGTTGAGAGCCTGACACCGACCAACACCAGACCCCCCCCCCATGGGAAGAGCCTGACAGTGACCAACAACACCCCTGCCCCATTAACCCCTCCAACCAAGAGGGCTCTGCATACACCATCAAGCAGCCCGCAGCATATCTCAGATCAGTGCTGCCCATCCCTAAAAAATGCCGCCCTAGGCAAGTGCCTTGTTTGCCTTGTGGTAAATACGCCCCTGCTTGTGCTGACACCCCCTGCATAGCCATTCAACAGGAAGACCAGTGTATAAACTGGTGTATGGTATATCTT
The DNA here is from genome assembly GCF_062004578.1 of Staurois parvus. Taxonomy (NCBI): domain Eukaryota; kingdom Metazoa; phylum Chordata; class Amphibia; order Anura; family Ranidae; genus Staurois; species Staurois parvus. Next base: position 1,102,215 of record NW_028318066.1, read on the forward strand.
GGCGTGGCTCAAAAGCTGAGTTGTCAATCTAAAGAATTACCTCACCGCATGTATAGGGGAGTGATGTCCACATGAAGTCCAGTAACTTGCGGTTGAGAAGAGAAGAAAGGACACTGCACTGTTACCCGTGTAATCTTGTGTATGGGGGATGGCCTCAGCCATCATGCCGACCATGCCCTCTGATGCATTTTATCCCGCTCATCAGGGCTTGATCACAGAGGAGTGCTCTGATCAAGCCCCAGAGGGCATGGCCATCCCCCATACACAGGATTACACAAGCGGTCTCAGAGCCCTGAAACTGCTGCTGGGTGCCACCATCTCAGATGGAGCTGCTAAAAGGTTATGTTGGGTATGAGGTGAGGGAAGGGGTGGAGGTGCTAGGCCACCACAGTGAGTAATTGGACACTCCTATAGGAGGAGAGGATTATGACATGCAATGAGGGAGGGGACTAGGCTGAGGAATGTACACTCCTGGAGTATTCACATTTTCTAATATGTTTAAAAAATAGTTTGTGGAAAGGAAAACACTGCAAGTACACATTTAAATACTTGATTTTTCTCAGTTCTCAGCTCTGCAGAAGTGCAGCTGTATAAAAGTGCAGCAGGACAAAAGTGCATAGTTTGAACAGCAGTAGCTGGATACAGTAAGAAGTTTTTTTCTAATTTCTTTAAAGTATTTCTAGTTGCTTTTCCTAAATTGTTTACTTTTTTTAAACCTTGATATTGGGTCACTGTTGCTATTGGTGATTGTTTACCAAGTACTGGAGTAATTGTTTTTGTGCTGCTGAGGTGTTGAGTACTGGGTGTTATCAATTAGCAAGTGTTGAGTACTAGGTGTTATCAATTAGCATATGGAAGAGAGGTGACCTGTTGTCCTAATTGGGGCCTAATTAGTGTTGTATTGAAGAGGGGTAGCACCTCTATAGAGTTTACTCTGTGAAAGTGAAGTCCTAAAGAAGTACAGTAGGACAAAAGTGCATAGTTTGAACAGCAGTAGTTTGGAAACAGCCAACTATTTTTGGTTAGTACTTGTGTTTGAATTTAAGTAAATCTTTTTTATAATATCTGGTTTAGTGCAGTGCAGTACTTGTTTGGCATTTGTTTTTCGTGGTGCTTTTTGGAAGCTGCGATGCTGTCCCATTTGTATGAACATTTCTAGTCTATGTAATGACACTGCTTGTCTAAATTCATTAGTTGGTGCCCTTCAGTTTTAGATTGGAAGGCTGTCTAAGCCAATTTGTTCTGTTGAGCTGCCCTGCAAAAAGCCACCTCTCCCTCAAAGACTGCAGGAGAAGGGCAGCGTGGGCAACTGTTGGGTTGGGTAGAGTAAGGCCTGTGGACCATAAACATGTAGCTTTTGGTGTAACACTGAATAACTCCTATAGTGTTTTTTCTGAGCTAGAAGCAGATACAAAGGTTGCAAACTTAAATAAAAATGCAATTGGCGCAAGAGAATTTGTAGTGGACATAACGTTCACTCAGCAAACCTTAAACAAAATAATCCAGTAAACAGAAATTAAGATATATAATCATACATGCCAGTAATAAAGGGGCAACAAGTAGATGATGCAGCTTTAGTGGTGAGGAAAGGGAAGGGGGGAGGGGAGGGGGGTAGGGAAAGGAGGGGAAAAAAGGCCTTGTGATGCAAACAGTACTGGATTGAGATAGATGGTATATATTCAGTTGCAAGAAAAAGTATGTGAACCCCTTGGGATTACGTGGAGTTTTGCATGAATTGGGCATAAAATGTGCTCTGAACGTCATCTAAGTCACAACAATAGAAGAACACAGTCTGCTGAACATAATACTACACAAACATTAGATGTTGTCATGGTTTAATTGCACATAACATGTAAACATTCACAGTGCAGGGAGGAAAAAGTATGTGAACCTTTGGACTTAATAACTGGTTGACCCTCCTTTGGCAGCAATAACCTCAACCAAACGTTTCCTGTAGTTGCAGATCAGACCTGCACAACGATCTGGAGTAATTTTGGACCACTCCTCTTCACAAAACTGTTTCAGTGTAGCAATATTCTTGGGATGTCTGGTGTGAATCGCTCTCTTAAGGTCATGCCACAGCATTTCAATCGGGTTGCGGTCAGGACTCTGACTGGGCCACTCCAGAAGGCGTATTCTGTGCTGCTGCAGCCATTGTTTTGTTGAATTACTTGTATGCTTTGGGTCATTGTCCTGTTGCATCACCCATCCTCTGCAGAGCTTCAGTTGGCGGACAGATGGTCGTACGTTTTCCTGCAAAATGTCTTGATAAACTCTGGAATTCATTTTCCCATCAATGACAACAATTCGTCCAGGCCCTGAGGCAGCAAAGCAGCCCCAAACCATGATGCTCCCTCCACCGTGTTTTACAGTGGGGATGAGGTTTTGATGTTGGTGTGCTGTGCCTTTTTTTCTTCACACATAGTGTTGTGTGTTCTTCCCAAACAACTCAATCTTGGTTTCATCTGTCCACAGTATATTTTGCCAGTAGTGCTGTGGAACATCCAGGTGCTCTTTTGCAAACTTCAAACGTGCTGCAATATTCTTTTTGGACAGCAATGGCTTCCTCCGTGGTGTCCTCCCATGTACTCCATTCTTGTTTAGTGTTTTCCTTATTGTAGATGTGTCAACAAAAATGTTAGCATGTGCCAGAGATTTCTGTAGGTCTTTAGCTGACACTCTGGGATTCTTCTTTACCTCATGCAGCATTCTGCACTGTGCTCTTGCAGTCATTTTTACAGGACGACCACGCCTAGGGAGAGTAGCAACAGTGCTAAACTTTCTCCATTTGTACACAGTCTGTCTTACCGTGGACACATGAACATCAAGGCTTTTGGAGATACTTTTGTAACCCTTTCCAGCTTCTTGCAAGTCAAAAATTCTTGATCGTAGGTCTTCTGAGAGCTCTTTTCTGTGAGGCATGGTTCACATCAGACAGTGCTTCTTGAAACCAGTAAACCCAAAACAGGTGTGTGTTTTTTAAGGGCAGGACAGCTGTCAGCAACACATCCAATATCATCACACTGATTGGAGTCAAGGTTGGCTCACTCCTGGCTCCAATTAGCTCTGGGAGAAGTCATTAAGCTAGGGCCTCACATACTTTTTCCTCTCTGCACTGTGAATGTTTACATGTTATGTGCAATTAAACCATGGCAACATCTAATGTTTGTGTAGTATTATGTTCAGCAGACTGTGTTCTTCTATTGTTGTGACTTAGATGACGTTCAGAGCACATTTTATGCCCAATTCATGCAAAACTCCACGTAATCCCAAGGGGTTCACATACTTTTTCTTGCAACTGTATGTATATACATATATATACAACGCTGCAATGTAGACACCGTCGTGAGGCTTGCACTTTCTAGAGTAAACCGGACTCTGTGGTAAATGGATAAGAAAGAGAAGTGCGCCAGACTAAGTGCAGTATGAATATAAAAGTTTATTGCACACAAGATTATAAAAACTCACAAGACGTGGGTAGATATCAGGCATCAATATATAAGGAGGAGGATGTCATCTGTGCTGCACCTCACAAATGGATATCTGTAATGCCAAGGTGTTGCGTGGCTGGCGCTCTAGGCGGGTCCCACAGGAGGAGGCGAGGATGGCAGGCGCAGTAACCGGGAGTCGCGGCGCAGATAAGAACCGGGATCCAGGTGGCCTGCCCGGTGGCCATCTTGGATGTGCCTCAAGCTGGCTACTGTACCCACGCTGATGTGAGAGATCAGCAGTGCCTGCCCTGGATCCCGGTTCTTATCTGCGCCGCGACTCCCGGTTACTGCGCCTGCCATCCTCGCCTCCTCCTGTGGGACCCGCCTAGAGCGCCAGCCACGCAACACCTTGGCATTACAGATATCCATTTGTGAGGTGCAGCACAGATGACATCCTCCTCCTTATATATTGATGCCTGATATCTACCCACGTCTTGTGAGTTTTTATAATCTTGTGTGCAATAAACATTTATATTCATACTGCACTTAGTCTGGCGCACTTCTCTTTCTTCTCCAAAGGTTGCAAACATAGCTGCTTGTGAGCTTAAGAAGGAGGACCCTGAAAAAAATTGCTTTGCAAAAAATAACTGTTTTATCAGAAGTTGCATTCCAGGCAAGTGTTTTGGATAAGGCTCCTAAAAGAAGTCATCTTCTTGCTGGTGATTCAATTGTAAGATGTGTTACTTTAGGAAATCATGTGGAAGTGTCAAAGGAAGTTAGATGTTTACCTGGTGCTACTATTAGGAAAGATAAAAGGTGCATTTTAAAAATTGTCAAAAAAGATAGTGAAGAGTGCAATGTTGATGTTGTTGTGCACCTTGGCACAAATGATTTGATCCCAGATCAATGATGTGCATTCTGTACAGAAGGATTTCCAGAATTTTGCTCAGGATCTTCAACAGTTAGTCTGTACTTTTACATTTTCAGAGGTCTTTCCTGTGCATAATGGACAACAAGAGAAAATATTTTGGATGGCAGAGTTCAATGGTTGGTTAAAGGATTGGTGCAGAGTAGAAGGTTTTGGTTATGTTAGTCATGATGCTATCAGGTGATCCGTTATTGAGCTGTACAAAAGAGATGGTCTGCATCCCTCATACAAGGGCACTGAGCTTCTTAGTATCGCATTCAGGAGTTGTTTGGACATGCATTTAAACTGAGAAATATGGGCAGAGATGTAATTGTTAAGGAGCATTTCTGTCCCCAGCAGGTTGAAACAAATGTGAAGGTTTATGTTGCTAAGGACTGGGCTGATGGGGTGGTCACTTCAGTTAAAGTTTCTGGTAGTAAAAATAAAGCAACAGATAGCAGTGTTTGTCATGTCATGTGCACTAATGCTCGTAGTTTAGGCAACAAGCTTTGTGAGCTGACAGTTCTTATGTCTAGGGAAAACTTGGACCTTGTTGCAATTACAGATACGTGGTTCAAGGATTCAAATGACTGGGAAATAACTATACCAGGGTATACACTATACAGGAAAGACAGTAGGAAAAAGGAGAGGAGGAGTTGCCATATATGTCAAAAATAGCATAACGCTAACATTAATTCAAAAAACAAATGAAATACTCGAAACCCTCTGGGTCGGCCTTCCAACCAGAGAGGGATCTCCACTTAGAATTGGTGTAGTATACAGACCCCCAGGATAGACTGAAGATTATGAGAACTTGTTGATTAACTGGATAACTCAAATGGATAACTCAAATGGCAAAGAAGGGAGAGATTTTGATTATGTGTAACTTCAACATGCCTGATATTAACTGGGGTTCTCAAACTACTATTACAAGCAGGAGCAGGGATGTAATGGAAGCACTCAATGGGGTTCCTCTAAAACAGTTAGTAAAAACTCCAACCCGAGGTGATCATAATTTAGACCTTGTACTGACAAATGGGGATAAACTGTCTAATGTTGAGGCGGGAGAAAATCTGGGTTCTAGTGATCACCAATGTCTTTGGTTTGATATTATATGAACTGAAAAATCATATGCAACAAAAGTTTTAGATTTCAAAAGGACAAATTTTGCTGAAACTGGTGAATTTCTAAAAAATGAATTGAAAGGTTGGAGTAAAACGACAGGAGCAGTAATCTGTTAAAATCTACCATCCTTGAGGCAACAAAATTATATGTCTGACAATTTAATAAGAATATATGGAAGAAAAAACAATATGGTACACTAACGAGATAAGTAGGATAGTAAAGGAAAAAAAAAAATCAGCATTAACAAAAATCAAGGAAACAGGAGGTGTAGCTGACAGATAAGAGTATAAGAACAGACAAAAGGAGGGCAAACAAATTATCAGTGCTGCCAAAGCACAGAAAGAGGAGGACATTGCTAAATGTATTAAGAATGGTACATTGGTGATAGAAAGAAAAAATACAATGGGAACACTAAAATGAAAACTGTGAACAACATTTATGTTGGGGGAGACCTGGATATAGCAAACCGCCTAAACAATTACTTCTGTTCAGTCTTTTCAGAAATAAATTGTACTAACAATAATAAGTTGGGAAATCATACTGCGTCTAGCAATGGTTCATTTTTAGATTTCCGGAGACAGATGAACTGGCTAGGTTCAAGATCATTTAAGAGAACTTCGAGGTATAGTTGTTGGACCATTAACAGATCTTTTTTATCAATCTCTTCGAACAGGAGAAGTTCCCCATGGCTTGCAGACAGCTAATATTGTACCTATTTACAAGAAGGGCAGCAAGGTAGAAGCTGGCAATTACAGGCCAGTGGGTTTAACATCAGTTGTAGTCAAGTTAATAGAATCACTTCTGAAAAGAAAGATCATTGATCACTTAAAAACACAGTTTGCTGGACGCAAAGCAGCATGGCTTTACTGAGGGCAGATCATGTCAGACTAATCTGATTGGATTTTTTGATTATATGACCAATGTTTTGGACCAGGGTGGCGCTGTGGACATAGCATATCTTGATTTCAGCAAGGCATTTGATACAGTTTCACATAAGGATCTAATACAAAAATTGTACAAACTAGGACTTAGCCCTTGGGTGGTTCAGTTGATTGGCAGCTGGCTAAAGCATAGATACCAGAACGTGGTTGTAAATGGGGTTCACTCGGAACAGAGACCAGTCATTAGTGGTGTACCACAAGGCTCTGTACTAGGTCCTGTTCTATTTAATCTATATATAAGTGATATAACTAAGTTTTTTGGGTAAGGTATGTCTTTTTGCTGATGACACAAAGGTGTGCAATAGGGTTGATATCCCTGGAGGTGTCTGTAACATGAAACAGGATTTGGCATTGCTGGAAGATTGGTGAAAGAAGTGAAAATTACAGTTTAATGTTTCTAAATGTAAAATATTGCACCTAGGGAAAAAGAATCCCATGAGAGAGTACAACATTTTGGGTACAGTGTTGGCCAGCACTACAGAGGAAAAGGATTTGGGGGTACTTATTGTAGCAATCGTGCACACAGAGATGGACGCGGTCATCCATTTTGCTCCAAACCACTCCATCTTGTATCTCTCTCTCCCAAATCAGATTCCTCCGATATCCCCCCTCCCTCCCTGTTGAGTGACATGTGGTCTGGATGATGACAGAGATCACAGGCAGCAAACTCATTGGGAGGGTGTCATGGCTATAAACCCCAATTAGCTGGTGCCCATATGTCTGCAAGACTCTTGCTTGGAAAGGGATCGTAAAGCCATAAACCAAGTCCTTCACTGAGTTAAAAGTCATTCCATATAAGCCATAAAGCAGACATCACATTCAAGACCCACTTTCCCCTATGATTACATATCTTGGAATATGAGAGACTTACAGTTGTGACCAAAATTATTCAACCCCCAATGCTGTAAAGGGGTTTAGGGACTATAGTGTACATTTGGAATTGTATTCAGAATCAAATCCTACAAGGACGTTGTAACTACCCAAATGCAACTAAAATGACATCAATTGTTTATGTAATACAGTAGTAAATGGTTCTTATGTGGTTTCTTCATTGCCACAATTATTCAACCCCTTAAAGACTACCACTCTGAAGAACAGAGGTTCATACAGGTGCTTTCCATCAGGTATTGAAAACACCTGTGGATGTCACCGAGCAGCAATCAAGCATAATAAGCACCAATTAGGCAGCTTTAAAATGACTGTGATACTCAGCTCCTTCTAGACATTTACTGGTGTGGTTACAAACATGGTGAAGGCAAGAGAATGGTCCAGGAAGACAAGAGAAGAGGTGATTTCTCTTCACAGGAAGGGCAATGGCTATAAGAAGATTGCAAAGATGTTAAACATACCAAGAGACACCTTAGGAAGCATCATTCGCAAATTCAAGGCAAAGGGCACTGTTGAAACGCTACCTGGTCGTGGCAGAAAGAAGATGCTGACTTCGACTGCTGTGCGCTACCTGAAGCGTAGAGTGGAGAGAAGTCCCCGTGTGACTGCTGAGGAACTGAGAAAAGATTTGTCAGATGTGGGTACAGAAGTTTCAGCCCAGACAATAAGACGCACACTGCGTAATGAAGGCCTCCGTGCCAGAACTCCCAGGCGTACCCCCTTGCTGTCTCCAAAGAATAAGAAGAGTCGACTGCAGTATGCCAAAAGCCATGTGGACAAACCACAAAAGTTGTGGGATAGTGTTCTGTGGACTGATGAAACAAAATTAGAACTGTTTGGGCCCATGGATCAACGCTATGTTTGGAGGAGGAAGAACAAGGCCTATGATGAAAAGAACACCTTGCCTACTGTGAAGCATGGTGGAGGGTCAATCATGCTTTGGGGCTGTTTTGCTTCTGCAGGTACAGGGAAGCTTCAGCGTGTGCAAGGTACCATGAATTCTCTTCAGTACCAGGAGATATTGGATGGAAACGTGATGCAGTCCGTCACACACCTGAGGCTTGGGAGACGTTGGACCTTTCAACAGGACAATGATCCCAAGCATACCTCCAAGTCCACTAGAGCATGGTTGCAGAGGAAAGGCTGGAACATTTTGGAGTGGCCATCGCAGTCACCAGACTTAAATCCGATTGAGAACCTCTGGTGGGACTTAAAGAAAGCAGTTGCAGTGCGCAAGCCTAAGAATGTGACTGAACTGGAGGCCTTTGCCCATGAAGAATGGGCGAAGATACCCGTAGATCGCTGCAAGACACTTGTGTCAAGCTATGCTTCACGTTTAAAAGCTGTTATAACTGTAAAAGGATGCTGTACTAAGTACTAAGATTGAATGTCACTTGGGGGTTGAATAAAACTGATAATGCTGTGAGCACAGAAAAGACATTTGTGGTTATTTCATTATAACTGTTATGTTATATTTGTCTGACCTACAAGTGCCTCTTTAATGTAAATGTAAGCAAGATGACTGAATGATCAAAAGCAATGTCAAACTGGCCAAAACACTCAATTTCAGTGGGGGTTGAATAATTTTGGTCACAACTGTACCTAAGAACCAGGCTGATATTCAAACCGGTCACTTAAAAAACAAGTCGTCTGATATATTACACCCCCTATCTGACATATACAGGAAAGCAGAGAATGATATCTCCTTACCCGTCACAACAAGTATGTCATATTTCATATGTAGACATTCAGCAGAAGATTCTGCGTATTAATCTACTCATGGATAGAATGTTATATGTATCCAGGGTAAGTTATGAACCATGACATCAACTGCGAGGGTTTTTGGTCATAGCTTGGGTCTCCGCCTGCAACACCCGCCCAAATGAGGCGATTGGTTCTCTGCTTCAGGGAGACACCCTTCTGAGTTCCTAGAAAAAGCTAAGCTGAGTTGAGATAAAGTTGAAGATTCTCCCTTTTAACATCGGAACTAACTTTGGGAGATAAGGCATCCTTTTGGCTCTGAAACCTGATCTGCTTAAACCAAGGCTGACGGCAAGTACTTTATCCCTCTAAACTTCTTTCTGTTATCTCTTTGCTGTGCTATTGCTCTCTGTGTGTGTATATATATATATATATATATATTGGATACATCTTTTTCTGTAAATATTTTTATTGCACCCTTTTGACCTTTTAGTTATAAATCTTATTTTCTGAAAGTGTTGAACTGTTTCTAAAGCTCTTTAATGCAAACTAAGTATCCCTGCCTCTGAAGAGCGCTACTGTGTGTGTGTTTTAAACTTCGGTATATCTCTGCCTGCGGTGACAGTGGTATACCGACGCCTATGCAAACATCATAGTGTTATTGCTGATATTGCTGAGTTTCCTTTCTCTGTAGAAAAAGGAAGTGGTGGCAGTGTGAAGGGTTAATTGCGTAATTAACCTGACCCAGTAACAATCGCTCCCAGGCTGCAGATACATAGATTGTGGTCCATTAGCTAGAAAATTTTTGTGCAGAGTGCAGCTGGGCGTGGCATTGTTACGCAGGTGACAGCACAGTTTTAGATTGGCTAGTCCTTCGGTCATGAGTTTGGTGAGAAGGACTGGGGTCTGTTGCAGTGATCGTCACACTTATTTCAAATTATTTCAAATTATTTCAAAATGAGCAAACAGTGTGCCCAGGCTGTGTGGAAAATGAATAGAATTATAGGATGCATCACTAGAGGGATGACTAGCAGGAGGAAGGAGGTCCTATTTCTTCTATATAGATCTTAATTTGACCTCATTTAGAATACTGTGTCCAGTTCTAGAGACCTCACTTACAAAAAGATATTGATACAATAGAATGAGTCCAGAGATAGGTAACAAAAATAGTGAAAGGCTGGAGGACATAAGGGAAAGGGGAGACATGACTGAAATGTTTAAATACATCAAGGGGATGAATAACATTCCGGAGGGCAGTATTTTTAACAGGAAACCAAAATCAAGAAAACGGGGACATGAACTTGAGGAGAGTTCAAAACTAATCTCAGTACTATATTACTGAAAGAGTAGTTGATACTTGGAATAAATGTCTAGCAGAGGTAGTGATCCAGTAAACAGTAAATAGCTTCAAACATGCTTGGGACAAGCTATAAAGCAAACATACAAAAAACCCCCCAAAAACAAACAAAAAAATGGGCAGACTCGATGGACCACTTGGTCTTTTTCTGCCATCACTTCACTATGTTTCTAACTGATGTACAATTTGTCTTTAAATTGGGTACATGGTCTCTTTAACCACTTCCCCGCCGCCCTATAGTAGATATACTGGCAGAAGTGCGCAAAATCACGTATATATACGGGATTTTGCATTTCCGAGTAGGGGGCGTGCGCGAGCACCCTACCTGTGCCGCCATTCGTGGCCTCAGCAGTCAATCACCGGGTTCCAGTCGGTGATTACCCATTAATGCCCAATGATTACCAAGCATCTCCAACGGGAAGGTGGACTGCTTTGTTTACTAATAGTCCTCCCTCTCGGCTCGAGCACACTGCTCTAGATGGCTGTGCACAGCCATCCAGAGCAGAGTACTTACAGTGAAGCACCAACACACCGCCCCACAGTAAAAAACACTCCCAGCACACAGATAACCCTTTGATCACCCTTCACGTTAACCCCTTCCTGCCCAGTGCCATTAGTACAGTGTCAGTGCTTTTTTTTAGCACTGATCACTGTATTGGTGTCACTCGGGATGTCAGTGACACCAAGTCAGTTCCCCCCAGTGTCAGAATGCCCGCCGCAGTCCTGTTGGAAGTCACTGATCACTGACATTTGTAAACATTATAACTTTCATGTAAACCAATTAATTTACACGTATTGAGATTTTGTTTTAGCAAAGATATGTAGCAGAATACATTTTGGTCTAAATTTATGATGATATTTGATTTAAAATTTTTTACTGAACATGTTTAATAGCAAAAAGTAAAAAATATATATTTTTTTTCTCAAAATTGTTGGTCTTTTTCTATAGTGCAAAAAATAAAAAATGCACAGGCAATCAAATATCACTGAAAGAAAGCTCAATTTGTGGGAAAAAAGGACATAAATGTCATTTGGGTGCAGCGTTGCATGACCGTGCAATTGTCAGTTAAAGTAATGCAGCGCTGTATCGAAAACAATGGCGTGGTCAGGAAGGGGGGGGGGAGTAAATCCTCAGGAGGACAAGTGGTTAATTAGGAGCAGGGGCGGACTGACCATTTGGAAACTAGGGCACTGCGCGAGGGCCCGGGGTCAGTAGGGGGCCCCATGAGATGCCCCTGGTACCTTTTTCATAGGCTTTTTTGAGTTTGGGCAAGGACACAGGGGCCCCATGATCCTTTGTTGCCCGGGGGCCCCATGAGTTGTCAGTCTGCCCCTGATTAGGAGCTATATGTGTCACATGTCTGGCTTTTTAATCACAAATTTGACTACAGAGAATTACAATTCCTTCCACAGGTACAACAGTAACATATAAGTATTTTTTGTATTTAGCAGTTTGCCTGACGTTTTCCTTTAAATATATGTAAAAAGTGGAAACATTGTGTGAGTCTCAGTGACAGCTGCAGCCAGCAGGTTTGTTTGTAAACAAACCTCTAATGATAGCCATGATTGGCTCCCATGGTGATCACAAGGTAGGGGAACACACTGATCAGTGTCCAAACTTTAGGTGAGACAGCACAGTCTCTGAATTTGGAGCATGCACAGGTGTGTGCTCCTAGTCCTACAATGTACCATTGATTAACACCATGTCAGGACACTGTACCTGAGAATGTTAATCTACACAATAGAATGGGTTAGTTTCAATGACCACTCAGAAAATAAGAAAATATCAGCATCCACAATAATTTAGCTGACGGGGCAGCCAGCTGCACAAATTAAACACAGGAGCACATTTACAACCTCATTGCAGATAAGTGGTGTCTACTGTGTGGGCTTAAAGGCACCTTTTATTCACTTTTAAATGGAAGATACCTTTAAGTTTTTTTTTTCATAGGGGATTATCACTTCCAGTCTTCTCATATGTTTTCCTGTGGATACAGATATATTACACATAATTATTCTGTAAATAAAAACTGGATTAGCAAATGCAAAACATTCCCAGCATTGTTCTAATTACAAACAAGACACAATTATCACACCTGCTGTGTCAGTCACATAAAATCAGTTAGTCAAAATCCTTCATGCCGGGATGAAGTCTGTTTGCATAATCTGAACAGCAGGCTAAAAATATTCCTGTAACAGTGCACAGCTCCAGGTAATGTGTAGGGACAAATATAGATCCAAGGATGCTACTGTAAAGCATGCAGTGAGTCACGGTGTGAGATCCGGTGGGATGTTGTGCTACAGAGATCTTGTGCTGCTCATGTATTTGTGTCCAGCAGTTATTTGCAACACATAAAGGAATGCACCAGCAAAGAAGTCAAGCTTTTGGAATCTTGTCCTAAATATTCCACCGTACATTGAAATACAGCTATGAAGAGATAACTGGGAAGGTAGAAACCCCTATTTACCACTACAGGAGCTGCTGGAAAGTTGGGATCTTCTGCCCTTCCCAGTGGTTACCCACCCCATTGCTTGCTAGACACCTTATCTACACGGCAATAGTGGAAAAATGAGCTTTATTTAAAGAGTAAGTCCACTTTTGTTGAGATAAAACCAATCCCTTCTGGGTGATCAATGTTCGTTGCATGGATTTAAAGGGCCTTATTCATGGGGGTATACTTAAAGCAGAACTTCACCCAAAAGGGTAAGTTTGGCTTGTTTGTATCCCCCCCTACACTGCCACATTTTTTGGGGGGGGGGGGCAGGTACCAGTTTTTGACAGCTCCCACTTCCGGGTCAAATCATTGCTGCATGAGTCCCAGAAGACTGTGGGATCATTCACAAAGTGCAGCGTGCTTTGCGCATGCTCAGTAGGAAACCATCTGAAGCTGCAAGGCTTTCCCTTAAGACACCAGCACCTGCACCCAAAGCTGATTACAGAATCGGCTCCAATTAGGACATTGATGGATCCCTGGGCAGGTATTTGTAGCTGCTGACTTTTAATTTTGTTGGGGGAGCCTGGAGCTCCACTTTAAGTATCCACCAGTGCAAGGCTGTGTTTTGCCTGCACAAGATGCACAGGTGTTCAACACATCCACGTGCAGGCAGTCTCATTCATGTCAATTGGGATGCAGCAGCTTCATGGACACGGATGCTGCACCTCGAACCCACGCAATCCATTGGGAGTATCTTGCCAAAAATTAAATTTTTGATGTAGAGGATGCCTAAAATCTGACTTGTAACTTAGTGCAAACTTCTGGGAAAATCAGCTAGCAATTTACACAAGCAGGAAATTACATTTCTGGGGAAACTGTGTACGCCAACTGTGTAGAGAAGGCCTCCAGGCTGCCATATTGCATTGAATTTGCTCTGCAGATTAAAACAAAAAATTATTTTTTTTATAACATCCAATTACAATATGGCTTGTGTAGAAATTGCATATGCTATATTATATTTTTCCCACTGAAGTGGAGTTACCCTTTAAAGATGACTTTCAGGAATTAATTTTATTGAATGGTCACACTGATCCAGCTTGAACCAATATACAGAAAGTATGCATATGCCACACCTGTCGAATCGCTGGGTAAGTGAAAAATCAGTGTAGTAAGCATTACTACTACAGCGATGGCTACTGTTTTCCAGGTACCATGTGCTGCTCTGCCCAGGGCTTTTACTATATTTCTGAATAAATATAAATCAGCACACATATATATATAAAATCCTCAAGAATCCCTTAAAGTCATATCAATATCCTTCCCCTGAAGTACTAATAAAATATATATTCATTGACTTAAACCCAAAAACCCACAATTATAGTGAAAAGATCAAAACCCAAAGAGATTACCCAAAAAATAAAAAATATCAAATATATATAAAAGAACAAAAATAAATAAAGTCCCAATATGCAAAGTGTCCAAATAATGTGTCCAAACAAAGATCAATTTCTTGATAGGAAGACGCTTCCTACTCCACTGAAGAAGATGCAAATCAATCACAGGTGCTCTTCAAATACCTCAAAAAACAAAATCTCAACATAGTATATTTCCTTTTAAATCCCAGAACTAAAGTGCCACACGTGTATCATGCAAAAAAAAAAAACACTCCAGTGTCACAGCACTCATGTGAGAGAAAAAAAAAAAAATTAAATTTTAAATATCACTGCAAACTATATATAAAGTGCATAATTACCCTAAAACAAACAAATTCCAGTTTGTAATCAACCACATATGTACAGAGTGTCCTTAGATTGGTATCCTCTTGTTCCTCAGGACCTCACAAACAGACCAGGAATCAGTATGTGAATTATAATCATATATAAAATTTATTGTAGCCACTTACATATAAAAACGATAAGATCAGCAAGACAGCATCCAACTCCTCATGCCCAGTATGCGATCCCCTTTCCGTGTGTAGAGGGTCTCCCGATCACCAGGTAATTCCCCCTTGCTACTCCTATCCAGCACTATCACTTTGTAGCTCTGGGGGACACCTGAAGTGCACCGTTACTCTCCAGACCTCCAACACACAGGGATTCCAGAATCCAAAATGGCTGCCACAGCACTTCCGGGAACGTCACGTGCCCTGGACGCGTTTCGTCTCTTCTGGACTTTGTCAACAAGGAAGAGACACAGTCCCTCTGATGATGTGTACTCACACGATACGCGTTAGGGAAGTGCCAAGCTATTTATATCCTGTGTACATGTACCTCTGGTCTGGCCGTTTATGAGCAGCTGAACCGTTGTTACCTGTAATTCTGAAGGTCCTGGGGCTGTGCTTAGCAAAGGACACATCTGCAAGTGACATCCCTGGATCCATGACACAGCTCCTCCTGGAACAGATGACATCTAGTGGTCGCCCTATAGATGACATCCGCCTGATCCTCTAATACAGTGGCTGGACTCAGCTTCCATCCGGATAGATGACATCTAGTGGTCACCCTATAGATGACATCTCCTGGCTCCAGTGATACAGTGGCTGAGCACCAGGAGCAGGTCTTAAATGCTCCATGCGCTTTAATATGCGCCATCTGGTTAGTGCATTATTTGGCTATTATCATTTCTGAAAGTCACTACTTTTGGTTCTTTACATATTGGAGACTGTATGCATTTTCAGCACATCTGATGAACTTACACTGACATTTTACTGATCCACTATCATATGTGGTCTATCATATGTTTAATCGCTATTTGGGTTAGCGCTGCACTCTCATTCTTTATCATATAGTGAAGGTTAGCTCAAGTGGGAATGTCATGCTTCACATGACTGTCATATGCCTTTAAGTGTTCTTTGTATTTTGTCTCTGCTCCTCCCTTTTCTTTGGTTTAGTTCATGCTGTATAGATAGCCCCACCCCTTTGTTCATTTTCCTAGTAATGCACATCAGCTTCAAGCCTCATGTCATGAAGTAGATCACATTATGATCTTTTCACCTATCTGATGTTCATTGTTGTAAGATTCTCTCAGTTCATGGAATAAACTTCACAAGATCTACAAGGTGTCGCCTGGATCAAGTCACTGCCTGTGTTATTCAACTAAGATTGGAGTTATCGCTATCTCATCACAACTGTAAGTTACAGAGATCACACTTTCAATGCTTAGATTGGAGAGACAACAGGGAATCAAAGTTCCTGGGAAAAAGGCAGTCCATGTGGCAGATCTTTTCTTAAAATTCTGACTTGTAGTCAGTTTTTTTGAAAAGTTGCACACAAAACAAACAAAAAAGAAAACAAATCCTTGCCATCAAAGCACTAAATAAACAGTACAGATTTCTCTGTTACAGATGAAGGGCTTCTCTCAGTCACTAACAAAAAAAAAACCAAGCGTTTTGCAAACTGATTTCCACATGTAGCTCTATCACAGGGTAGCTTCCTGAATCCCTGGCCAGAGCAGCCGCTTTCTCCAGCCCTTCCCTTTTTATACCACCTGCTCTTGGTCACAAGTGGGAAGCAAAACCTGGTTTGGATCTGACACTGCAAAGGTGGCCTGGAAAACCTGAACTGGATTCCACCTTAGTTTCCCACATATGAAAGCATGTGAGGTGACACATAGCATCCCTCAATTACCCTGCCTTTCTTTTTGTCACTATCAGGGATCAGGGTTGCCAACTGTCTATAAATTTACAGATGGTTTGTAAATATCAGGTGATTTAAAAACTGTTTGCAAATATCTGTTATGGAGAGGATGGCAGACAGATGGCAGAAGTGAAAGGAAGACTCAGATTTGGACAGATGCGAAGCGAGCCACTCAGAGGACTGCCTGAGCTGCACCCACGGCTGACCATCAAGCATTCTCTTATGGAGGAGATCAGTGTGACATTTCTCCAGCCAGGCCACAGTCTCTGCGGGGAGTCACTGATGTAAGTCAGGAGTGAATACACTAAAGTAAGTGGGAACACTGATATAAAGGTTCCCCCTTATATCAATAATCCCCCTTGCCTTAGTGTATTCACTCTGCAGAAGGTGATCTGTGGTCAGCAGTCTCCCCCCACACCATAGCATTCCCCCTTAAATCAGTATCCTCAAAGTTCCTCTTTACATCAAAGTCTGCAGGATTCCCCCTTAAAGTACAAGGGGGAACTCTGCAGACCCTGATATAAAGGGGAATTCTGATGTAAAGGAGAACGCTGTGGACTCCAACAATGGTCCTTACTTCCAAGAGACATCTTTATACAAATTACAATCCACATGACATATACAGTTGTGGCCAAAATTATTCAACCCCCAATGCTGTAAAGGGGTTTAGGGACTATAGTGTACATTTGGAATTGTATTCAGAATCAAATCCTACAAGGACGTTGTAACTACCCAAATGCAACTAAAATGACATCAATTGTTTATGTAATACAGTAGTAAATGGTTCTTATGTGGTTTCTTCATTGCCACAATTATTCAACCCCTTAAAGACTACCACTCTGAAGAACAGAGGTTCATACAGGTGCTTTCCATCAGGTATTGAAAACACCTGTGGATGTCACCGAGCAGCAATCAAGCATAATAAGCACCAATTAGGCAGCTTTAAAATGACTGTGATACTCAGCTCCTTCTAGACATTTACTGGTGTGGTTACAAACATGGTGAAGGCAAGAGAATGGTCCAGGAAGACAAGAGAAGAGGTGATTTCTCTTCACAGGAAGGGCAATGGCTATAAGAAGATTGCAAAGATGTTAAACATACCAAGAGACACCTTAGGAAGCATCATTCGCAAATTCAAGGCAAAGGGCACTGTTGAAACGCTACCTGGTCGTGGCAGAAAGAAGATGCTGACTTCGACTGCTGTGCGCTACCTGAAGCGTAGAGTGGAGAGAAGTCCCCGTGTGACTGCTGAGGAACTGAGAAAAGATTTGTCAGATGTGGGTACAGAAGTTTCAGCCCAGACAATAAGACGCACACTGCGTAATGAAGGCCTCCGTGCCAGAACTCCCAGGCGTACCCCCTTGCTGTCTCCAAAGAATAAGAAGAGTCGACTGCAGTATGCCAAAAGCCATGTGGACAAACCACAAAAGTTGTGGGATAGTGTTCTGTGGACTGATGAAACAAAATTAGAACTGTTTGGGCCCATGGATCAACGCTATGTTTGGAGGAGGAAGAACAAGGCCTATGATGAAAAGAACACCTTGCCTACTGTGAAGCATGGTGGAGGGTCAATCATGCTTTGGGGCTGTTTTGCTTCTGCAGGTACAGGGAAGCTTCAGCGTGTGCAAGGTACCATGAATTCTCTTCAGTACCAGGAGATATTGGATGGAAACGTGATGCAGTCCGTCACACACCTGAGGCTTGGGAGACGTTGGACCTTTCAACAGGACAATGATCCCAAGCATACCTCCAAGTCCACTAGAGCATGGTTGCAGAGGAAAGGCTGGAACATTTTGGAGTGGCCATCGCAGTCACCAGACTTAAATCCGATTGAGAACCTCTGGTGGGACTTAAAGAAAGCAGTTGCAGTGCGCAAGCCTAAGAATGTGACTGAACTGGAGGCCTTTGCCCATGAAGAATGGGCGAAGATACCCGTAGATCGCTGCAAGACACTTGTGTCAAGCTATGCTTCACGTTTAAAAGCTGTTATAACTGTAAAAGGATGCTGTACTAAGTACTAAGATTGAATGTCACTTGGGGGTTGAATAAAACTGATAATGCTGTGAGCACAGAAAAGACATTTGTGGTTATTTCATTATAACTGTTATGTTATATTTGTCTGACCTACAAGTGCCTCTTTAATGTAAATGTAAGCAAGATGACTGAATGATCAAAAGCAATGTCAAACTGGCCAAAACACTCAATTTCAGTGGGGGTTGAATAATTTTGGCCACAACTGTAGCGACTGCTCAGTTTCAAGTATCCCTGCTCTTCATCAAACTCCTTATGTTAAATGCAAATTTAACACAAGGAGAATGATGTTCATTTTAATTATGTGTTTGCAATTTTTACATTTTATTGGACTCAACCTTAAATCGTCACTTTTTGAAAATAGGGGCCATTATCCTGGAGGGATAGCTCTGTGTGTGGAGCCTGATGTATGTTAATTGAGATGGAATTGGATGGAATTTTTGTTATGGAAAAGCTCTGATGTCTAGCTCGCTATTTCAATCACATATTCTCTAGACATATAACTACTTTATGCGTCGGCTTTATGAGAAGCCGCAGTCCAAGCTGTTAAAAAACAATGGTCAGATTGAATAATTATTTCTTCTGACAGTGTATGGCATGAAACAAGCCCAAAGGTGCAGTTCTCCTTGCTCTCATATACTTCGCCTCACCAACTAGTGGATAATAATGAGGTGACCTTTCCACGGGAAGTAATAATGGGGCTAGGTCTTCTGCAACATATTAAAAGAGACATTTCAAATGAATCCTCATAATGGCATGAAATGGCAGAATTACATGGTTTGTTCATATAAGTGAAATAACAGAAAAGCTCAAAGGTTTCATTGCCTTTTTTTATTGGATATTTCAATAGCAGTAGAGGAAATATATTGGTAGGTCCAGATTTACATGTACTTTAGTGACTTTACGATGTATTCTTGTTATGTGTCTTGCCTTAGTATGTAAGGCACAAAGAGCAAGGGAGAGAAGTACTGTAGGTAAGACACAGAGTGCAGGGGTCAGGAGTGCAAAACACACAAAGTGCTGGGTCAGGAATATGTAAGGCACAGATTGTAGGGGTCAGTAGTATGTAAGGCCCAGATTGTAGGGGTCGGGAGTATGTAAGGCACAGATCGTAGGGGTCGGGAGTATGTAAGTCACAGATTGTAGGGTTGGGAGTATGTAAGGCACAGATTGTAGGGGTCGGGAGCAGGGGCGGACTGACAACTCATGGGGCCCCCAGGCAATAGGAGATCATGGGGACCCTCTGTCCTTGCCCACACTCAAAAAAGCCTATAAAAAAGGTACCAGGTACATTTCATGGGGCCCCCTACTGACCCGGGGCCCCCGGGCAGTGCCCGAGTGCTCGAATGGTCAGACCGCCCCTGGTCGGGAGCATGTAAGGCACAGATTGTAGCGGTCAGAAGTGTGTAAGGCACAGATTGTAGGGGTCGGGAGTATGTAGGGCACAGATTGTAGGGGTCGGGAGTGTGTAAGGCACAAATTGTAGGGGTCGGGAGTGTGTAAGGCACACATTGTAGGGGTCAGGAGTGTGTAAATCACAGATTGTAGGGGTCGGGAGTATGTAAGGCACAGATTGTAGGTGTCGGAAGTATGTAAGGCACAGAATGTAAGGGTCGAGAGTATGTAAGGCACAGATTGTAGGGGTCAGGAATATGTAAGGCACAGATTATAGGGGTGGGAGTATGTAAGGCACAGGTTGTAGGGGTCAGGATTATGTAAGGCACAAAATGATGATGCAGAGCATGTACCCCAGCTGCTCGATGCTAGCAACACCTATGATCAGCATTGATGGGAACGCCCCCTGCAACCTATGCATCGTATCTCTCAAGTGACAACCTCTGCAAACAAATAATAAAACAACTTGAATATAACATATTTTTAAAAAGTAGCCTTTGATGTAAATCAACATGCCATGCCCTCAGCTACCTTCCCTGAGGACTTTTCCCCAAATGTACACTTATATAGTCTCAGTGAGTCTGAGCCCAGAGAATACCTACCGGAGATGGACACAACAGGAATCTAGATAACAAATGCTGCCAACACCCATGTGCCAGAATATCTGCTGAGCCTGCTCCACTGACCCTTTCCTACTGACTTCACCCCCCATCTTACCAATGGCATCCAATCAGATAAAGACTCATCCATCTTTGTTCCTATTCACTAACATTTTTAAACCCTTCTAGGCTAAATTCTGTCACCTAGTCATGCAGCTCTTTTGACCAGCTTCACCCTTGCTCATCCAGACCTAACTATTTAGACTAAGGCTCCATTCACACCAATGCATTTTTTAGTGCATTTTGCTTTTTTGCAGAAACACACTACACTCCATTTAACATGGTTTCCTAAGGAACATGTTCACATCTATGTTTTTTGAGCTGCTGTGTTTTTGGAAAGGGTCAGGTACTTTTTTAAAAGCAAAAAGCAGCGTTTTTGCTAAACATTTTTGCTAGAGTTCAATGGAGAATCTGCTGAAATGCATTGTAGCGCGTTTTTGCCGCTTTTTTGCCGCGTTTTGCGTTTTACATTTTTATTCTGTACAGAAAAAAAAATTCAACTTAAAAAATAAAAGAGCCGAACACAATGCAAATCACAGTAAAATCATGATAAAAACACAGAAAAATGCAAAACGAACTGCGAAAAGCACTGTAAAATGGACAAAAAGCAAACTGCATAGCTGTGAGCGGAGCCTTGCTCAGTTGGCAGGAATGCTTTAAAATATATTTTTCCCCAGATACAATAAATTAAGCACATCACTTTTCTGAAGAGTTTCCTGACATCATCTGCTCAAAACACAAATGAATATGAACTACAAAACAATGCTAGGATTTCACGCTAGGATCCTCCACACACCACTGCAATTAGCATGCAAATACAATATGCAAATGAGGCCCTGCAGACTGTGTTGTCTAACAAGCAGAATCTCTACGGGGGAGGAAACTTTGTCAAGTTACTTAGTAATTCGACATGATGATAGAAAACTCTGCGTTTATCTTAGGCCGACAATTTTTTTTTTAGTTTTTATACTTTTTAGGGTAATTTTGTAATTAAGAATATATTCTGTACACATGAGGCAATGCCTGTATAATTTTTTGAGGAATCTGACTACAGTGTAATTCCTAGATTTTTATTTTTATTTTACAAAGGAGAATGCTGAATGGATTGCAGAACTTTAAACAATAGAATGCTGAAAAGTCATTTAAAATCATCTGAATACACTGCGCAATATGTCTGGCAAATGCACTCTGGGAAATTAAAGTGTATATAAACCCTAAGCCTATGTTTGACATCGTGCCTCAGTGTATTTAGTGTTCTTAAAGCAGATCTTTACTTTAACCCTTTTTTGCCAGAGCTGTTTTTGCCTTTTTTGTATATACATACTTTAGACCTGAAGATTAGCAAAAACCCCCAAAGCAGTGATCTTTGGAGGAAGTTTACATTTTTTATGTCACACTGTATTAGCGCAGCTGTTCATCAAAAGATTTTTTAAATACAATATACACGTTAATTTTAGGGCACACAACCACAATGTATTTGAAACCCCAAACCCCACCCCTGAAAGAATGGGGGTAATCCCCAGAGACGGAGTGGGCTGACATTTCACCTCAGGCTGTAGATTCCAATAGTGGAATGTGAACAGATGAGCGCCAATCCTGTTAAGGTAAAAACAAAATGAAATTTATTGACTCACTCAAAATTACTAGGAGAGAGGGGTAGGGAATTTAAAACACCTGTTACTGGCCTGCAGACTCAATAGAACAAAAGGAAGAAGAGACACCAGCACATAAAAGAACCTTTGAGCTGACTGCAACTATCTGTACCTTCTTAATAGCAGCCATCTTCATTAGCAACCAAATCTTTCCAAGTGGCAGCAGCAATAGTCTTGATGATTCCATTTCAATGCTTTCCCATGCTCTCCATTAGTTCCTCACCCAGGACCTCATGTGGCACCATTATCTTTGGTACCTAATTAAAGACATTAGTTCCTCTCCCAGACCAGAGCCTCAAGCACCAGGACACACTGGACAGCCAGGCTTCTTCTGCTCCAAGCACACATACAAGCCTCAGGCTTCAGGCCTAATAGCTCAGCTGCTCCTCGCCTACCTACCCCATGCCAGAGCCAAGTGTGAAAAATTAGATTACTTGGTCCCCTTTGATATTTATACCTTCCCCAGCATGCACCAGTGGCCATAAACCTCCTACTGGTTGGGTAGGGGAAAGTATGTATATTCATTAGTCAGTTTTACTGTAGTTTCTCATACTTATACCAAAGGTATCAGTGGCACCTACTGGTAGAAAGGAGAAACAACAGCTCCACTGAATTTAGGGTAAGAACCAAATGAACAATGAAGACTACTCAGCTACCCAGCAGAACTAAATTTGACTAGTAGCCCCGTGAATCACTAACAATTGATCTAGATGGAAATAAACATGTCCCCACATCATTAAAAACGCCATTAACTGACCCTGTACCATCACTATCTGTCATTCATTTCTCGGTCGTGCTACTTTTGTCTTGCTGAATCAATGTCCAATTTGATCACTTTGTGGAATCAGGCATTGATCATTCAGTTGTATTGCAACTTGTGTAGCCACCATGAGTTTAGTTTCTCTCTAAGCACATTTTTTTCCCTCAATATGTTGCAAAGTTTCTTAAGTAGAGATGCTGCTGGAAACATCATTTCCTGTTGTAGGCTGACAACACTAAGCCACTGCCTTTTAAATAGCAGCAGTGTTTTCAGCCTGCAGTTGGCTGTCGGGTTGTGCATCTGATAGGCGGCCTAATAGCCAACTGATGGCAGGGGCTATATGTTGTCACATCAAACTCTGCACTCCTGCACTTGGGGATGGCCTCAGCTAGGGCTATGGTAACAATTCAGATGTTCTGAAAAATGCACTCCTTGCTGCCCTCAATGGACCGGGGTAGTCCAATGTCACTGGATACAAAGAAATACAAACACAGGGCGCACCGGCCTAGTGCATTATCGTAAAAAATATTTATTGGAAGGATAAAAAGTAAGTATCGTACTCATAATTGACATGCAAGTCAAAGGCACATCTCAACCTCTTCCTCAGAGCCAACAAACTGAGAGTCTGAAGAGAGGTACAGACTCTCAGTTTGTTGTCTCTGAAGAAGAGGCTGAGTCCTCGAAACGAGTTAGCCTGTTGGAAGTCCAGGGTTCCATTTATGGACTTATATGCAGTGTGGATTGGACACCTCTGTTTAGTGTGATGTGCCTTTGTCCTGTATGTCAATTGTGAGTGCGATACTTACTTTTTATCCTCCCAATAAATATTTTTTACGATAATACACTAGGCAGGTGCGCCCTCTGTTTGATTTTCTTAGCTAAGTGTTGTCAGCCTGAAACAGGAAATTATGTTAACCAGTGGCGTTGCTATGGGGGTGCGGACCACACTTGGGTGACACCCGCCAGAGGGGCGACACCAATGGTGAGAGAACACACACAGCTGTCAGCACAGAACACACAGCTCCTTTCCCAGACATTCATCCCCATTAATTCTGATCCTGCTGGCTGCCGGGATATCAGGCATTACGAGGTCTGCTCACCTGAGATCACACACAGAGTCCAGCAGCAAGTACCGATTTGGTACAGGTTAACACCCCCCAGACTTGCCTCAATTCATAGCAAGCTTCAACCCCAATGTATCAGCCTCAGCCGAAGAGTGGTGTGATCGGGGGTTACTGCAGTGCATTTACTCTATAGCCCCACCCCGGGAAACAGCGAGCTCTTGAGCGCTGATTTTCAGGATGGGCCAATAGGAGGCTGCGCTGGGCCACATCTACATACATCATCTGAGCTCTCAGAGCAACTATCCCAATGAAAGGTGGGGGGCGGGTGGAGCTGTCATCCTGCCACTAACCCAAGGATGTGTCGCCCAAGCGGCAGCCCTTTTCTGTGTGCTTCTGAAGTCACCTACCTGGGGTAAAAGTTACTTGCATGTATGTACACACTAAATCAGGGGAAGATTGGATATGGGAGCGGAGATCATCTGGTAAATCATACTCTATTATAAAAGGATTTTTTGTACTGAATTTCATACACATGAATGATGCCCCTTTTGATCTCTGCCAGTTCACATGGGAATACAGTGAGCCACATTTTGTGTGCACATTTCCCACACCACACGTAAATGGGCTTCCTTTGCCAGATGCATTCAGATGACTTTAATTGTTAATGACATCCCAAATGCACTGTGCCAGGCTAGCGGGGGGGGTTACACCATGTTTTACGGCACCAGGTGACACCAACCCTAGTGACGCCACTGATGTTAATTTTCAAAGAAAATTCTGTCCTGGAGGCATAGTAGAAAGAGACATGGAATCCAAGTAAGCAGAAATGCCTTCTTAGGCTAGGTTCACACCTATGCAGTTTGCGTTTGATCCATTTCTGCAGTGTGTTTTGCATTTTTGCACATGCATTTTTGCCGCGTTTTTTATGCTTTTTTTTCCTTTTTGGTAGGCAGATTTAAAATGCAAAACGCAAGAAACATGCGGTGAAACCGCAGCAAAAATGCACTACATTCTTTTCTGCAGCGTTTCCATTGAAGTCTATAGAACCAAAAATGCAACTTTTTGTGTTCAAAAAAGTCCCTGACCCTTTCCAAAAAATGCACCTGGTAAAAACACGGAAATGTGAACATGTCCCATAGGAAATCTTGTTAAATGGACTGTAGTGTGTTTCTGCAAAACGCTGCCGAAAATGCTTAAGTGTGAACCTAGGGTTAGACAGTTTTCACCTGAGCAGTTGTACTCATTGGAAGGTTTCCCCATGTCCTGCTTTTCTGGTGACAATATTGAGGATTTCTCTCCCAATGATATTCGCATGGTTTCTCTTTTTGATCCAAATCCCTCTGTCTAAATCAGTTGTCTCTCTTTTTGTATAGATTTACAGTATATAAAAATGTGCTATTTCACTATCAAAAGTGGTTTACTGCATTAAATCTTTTATTTGACCCTTAAAGTAGTTTTTCTTTTCACTTAACTATATTCTAGCCTGTAAAGCAAAAAACCTTCTGCATGCAGCTTTTCCCACAGCCCCCCCCCCCCCCAAATACATACCTGAGCCTGATCTCGATCCAGAAATCCAGCAATATGCACAAGAGCCGAGTCTCTCTTGGCTCTCTCACTCATCATTGGCTCAGATGCAGCAGCAGGAGCTATTGGCCCCCGCTGCTGTCAATCAGAGCCAGTGATGAGGAGCGAGGGGCAAGTCTGAGCCCCATTCTGTGGACACACAAAGCAGGGCTCGGGAGCAAGCATGCTTATGTTCCCCCAGAGGAAGCAGCTTGATATGGGGGCACTTGCTGGGGGGGTGGAGCCCAGAATGCAAGGGAGAATCTGAGAAGAGGAGGATCGAGGCTGCTCTGTGCAAAACCCTTGCACAGAGTAGGTAAGTATAACATGTTTGTTATTTCAGTATAAAAAAAAAAACCTTTTCAATTACTTAAAATTATTCCTTTTTTATTTTGAGATTTATTTTGAAAAGCCAGAATTAGAGCAATTTAGTGAAAAAAATAAATTTTGGATTAAATAATTTTTCCTCACATCATTACTCCTCATAGTCTGCCTTACTGGAGCCATGGCGGGATGTTCTTCATACTAAAATGTGTCTCTTTCCCACCTCACAGACTGCTGAAACTAACATAACATGAAATTTATGATTCCATGGACTTTATTGTTGGACTTATTTTAATTGTTATTTGTATTATTTTTGTTTTTCATCTTGTTCATTAGAGCTGTTTTTTCGCCTGGGAGTGCACAGTACATACTTGAGACATTTACAGTACATAGTTAATCTGGCTGTAAAAATACATCCATCCAGTTCAACCATAAAAAAAAAGTTATAATCCTATACCCACAGTTGATCCAGAGGAAAGCAAAAAAAAAAACCCAGCAAAATATGATCCAATTTGCTCCTGCAGGGGAAAAAATTCCTTCCTGATCCCCCGAGAGGCAATCAGTTATTCCTTGGATTAACTTTACCTATAAATGTTAGTATCCAGTTATATATTAGATCAGCTCATGGGGGGTGGTCACAGATCGGGGGGACAGTCACAGATGGGGTGCTGCTTTTGCGTGAGTGCTGCGTTGATGGAGTGCTAAGACGCAGTTAAACACAGCAGTTTAACTAAAACAGGATAACTCAAGCAGCAGGAAGATACAACAAGAAACTCTACTGCATGCTGAACAGACTGCAAGCAAACACCCTGGGAAACATCTCTTACAAGCCTGAGTCCCACTCTGTGTACCTTTTAATATGTCCCCTGTACTCCTCCTTTTCATATTACTTTCCTGTGTTCCCAAAATCTCACTTCTTTACCCTTCTGCTCCGCCCCAAAACTTGTACATCTCACCCTCACTGCTACCATCTCCCTACTACTGCTCTCATCATCTCCTGCTGATACTTCACTCTCCTGCTGACCCAAACACCAGGACTGGAAAGCATGTGCACTCGTGTACATCCCGCTCCCATGTTACTTTGCTCACCCTTCTTCTTCTAACCTCTGGGGATATCTCCCCAAACCCTGGTCCTCCACTATCTCACCCCCACACCAGGCATCCTCTTTCTTCCGAGAATAGCCGCAATCCCCTCAATTTAATATCGGTCCCCGTGCTCCCAAAAACCACCCTACCTTTTTTCATGTGCACTCTGGAATGCCCGCTCTGTCTGTAATAAGCTCACCTCTGTCCATGATGTTTTTGTCTCCCGCACCCTTAACCTACTAGCAATTACAGAAACCTTGCTTCAAGTAGCAGATTCTGCTTCTCCCGCAGCACTTTCCTATGGAGGTCTTCTCTGGACCCACTCACCCAGATCCAGTGGTCGGAAAGGAGGTGGAGTCGGTTTGCTTCTATCCCCACTGAGCACCTTTTGAGTCCTCCCTAACCCTCTCTCTCTATCCTTCTCTTCTCTCGAGACTCACTGCATCCAGCTGTTTTCTCCCATTTCTCTGAGGATTGCAGTGATCTATTGGCCAGCTTTCTTGATGATTTCTCCGCCTGGCTACCCTACTTTTTCTCCTCTGAACTACCCACTATCATTATCGGAGATTTTAACATCCCTATTAATGTCAACAACCCGGCTACATCCCAACTCTTCAACATACCCTCATCTTTTGCATTAGCACAATGTATACAGTCCTCCACTCACTCTGATGGGAATACATTAGACCTTGTTTTCTCCCGTCTTTGCACTCCCTACAACCTCACAAACACCCCCTTTCCTCTCTCTGATCACAATCTCATCACCTTCACAGTCTCGTCCACTTCAAACACCTATCCCTCTAAGCAGCAAACAATTACCCGCAGAAACCTTCACAACTTGAACCCTGCTCCTTTCCACTCTGCAACTGACCAACTCTACAACAGAATCTCTCCCCTGTCCTGCCCTGACCTGGCCACTGCTGTCTACAACAGTTTGCTTTCATCCGCATTAGACTCACTTGCTCCTCTAACAACACGAAGCATCAGGCCCCGACCGTTACAACCTTGGCAGACTGACGACACCAGAAATCTTAAACGACATAGTCGTGCGCTGGAGCGATTGTGGCGTAAAACCAAATCTCAACAAGCATTCACCCTATATAAATCTGCTATCTTAACATACAAGTCCTCCCTTCATGCTGCCAAACAAGCCTACTTTGTCACTCTTATTATTACCTTGTCATCCAGTCCTCATCGTCTCATCTCTACTTTTAACTCTCTACTTTCTCTACCTCCACCTCCACCCAGTACCTCACTCACTGCTCATGAGATTGCAAATCATTTCAAAAACAAGATTGATGCAATTCGTAGGGGCATCGCCACTGCACAGACATCCATCCCACTTAGCATACCTTATACTAAACCTCCCTCAACACTTTCCTCTTTTGACCTTGCCACTACCGAAGAGGTCACTAAGGTGTTCTCAGAAGCCTGTCTCACCACCTGCCCCCTGGATCCTGTCCCCTCACAACTACTACGGTCACCCTCTTCCTCCATCCTATGCTCCCTCACTCACATATTCAATCTTTTCTCTCACTGGTGCCTTCCCCTCCCCTCTAAAGCATGCGCACATCACTCCCATACTTAAAAAGCCCTCCCTGGACCCCACCAACCTGAACAACTTAAGGCCCATCTCCCTGCTGCCATTTACCTCTAAACTCCTAGAACACTTAGTCTACAATCGCCTGAGCTCCCACCTCACCGACAACAACCTTCTTGACCCTTTACAGTCTGGCTTTCGCTCACTACACTCCACTGAAACTGCCCTACTAAAACTCACTAATGATCTACTAACACTAAAACCAATGGCCACTACTCCGTACTCTTACTACTTGACCTCTCTGCGGCTTTTGATACGGTTGACCATCCCCTCCTCCTCAAAAAACTTTGCTCTCTTTCCCTCAGAGACTCTGCTGTCTCCTGGTTCTCCTCCTACCTATTGCAGCACTCCTTCAGCGTTACCTATAACGCTGCCTCCTCCTCTTCATTCCCTCTTTCTGTAGGGGTCCCTCAAGGTTCTGTCCTTGGACCCCTTCTCTTCTCCATCTACACTTCCTCCTTTGGTCACTTGATAAACTCCCATGGCTTTAAGTACCATCTCTATGCTGATGACACACAAATCTATCTTTCTTCCCCTCACCTCACCCCTTCAGTCTCCTCTCGCATTACTAACCTACTAAGTGACATATCGGCATGGGTGTCACTCCACTTCCTCAAACTCAATCTTTCCAAAACTGAGCCCTTAGTATTCCCCCCAGCCCAAGCCCCCTCCCCTGACTTCTCCATGAAGATCAATAACACAATCATCAGTCCCTCCCCTCATGCCAGGGTACTAGGTGTAATCCTAGACTCCCATCTGTCCTTTCAGCCCCAAATCCAATCACTGTCCAAATCTTGTAGACTTCACCTCCGCAACATCTCCAAGATATGCCCGTTCCTAACCACAGAAACCACTAAGCAACTTATTCACTCCCTGGTTATATCTCGCCTTGACTATTGTAACTCCCTCCTCATTGGCCTACCTCATCGCAGGCTATCCCCTCTTCAGTCTATCATGAATGCTGCTGCCAGACTCATCCACCTTACTAACCATTCTGTATCTGCCACCCCTCTCTGCCAATCCCTCCACTGGCTTCCCGTTGCCCAACGGATAAAATTCAAAACATTAACAATAACATATAAAGCCATTTATAACTCTGCCCCAAATTACATCACCGATCTTGTCTCTAAATATCACCCAAACCGTACTCTCCGCTCCTCGAAAGACCTCCTACTCTCTAGCTCCCTTGTCTCCTCCTCCCATGCTCGTCTCCAGGACTTATCCAGAGCTTCCCCCATCCTCTGGAACTCTCTACCCCAATTTATCAGACTACCGCCTACTCTGCTCACTGTTAGGCGGTCTCTGAAAACCTATCTCTTCAGGGAAGCCTATCCTGCCCTCAGCTAATACTGGAATCTTCTTATTTTCCAACCAGTCCATCCCCCACAGTTACTACCTTTTGTACCACTAGCCACTTCCTCCTAGATTGTAAGCTCCAAAGAGCAAGGCCCTCAAATCCCTCTTGTATTGAACTGTTTTGTTGCTGTATTGTCTCCCGTTATATTGTAAAGCGCTGAGCAAACTGTTGGTGCTATATAAATCCTGTGTAATAATAATATTCTGTGTATCCAAGAAAGAATCCAGGCCTTTTTTAAAGCAATCCAATGAGCTCGCCAAAACCAACTCTTGAGGGAGTCTATTCCACATTTTCACAGCTCTTACTGTGAAGAACCCTTTTCGTATTTGGAGATTAAATTTCTTTTCCTCCAAACGTAAAGAATGCCCCCTTGTCCTCTTTGATAACATCAGGGTGAATAACTCGACACCAAGTTCACTATATGAACCAGTGATGTATTTATGCATGTTGATCATATCCCCCCTTAATCTCCTCTTCTCAAGAGAAAATACATTCAGTTCCTCTAATCTTTCCTCATAGCTGATCTCCTCCATGCCTCTTATCAGTTTGGTTGCCCTTCTCTGCACTTTCTCCAGTTCCCCAATGTTCTTTTTGTGAATTGGTGCCTAAAACTGAACTGCATATTCCAGATGAGGTCTTACTAATGATTTGTACAGGGGTAATATGATATCTCTCTCTCTGGAGTCTATACCTCTTTAAATACAAGAGAGGATTTTGCTCGCTTTAGAAACTGCAGCTTGGAATTGCATGCCATTATTAAGCTTGTGATCTACCAGAACTCCCAGATCCTTCACCACCGTTGATTCCCCCAGTTGTACCCCCCTAGTATATATGATGCATGCATATTCTTAGCCCCCAAGTGCATAACCTTACATTTATCAACATTAAACCTCATTTGCCACATAGTTGCCCAATTAAACAGTGAATTGAGGTCAGCTTGTAAGTTGTAGACATCCTGTAAGGACGTTATTCCACTGCACAGCTTGGTGTCATCTGCAAAGACTGAAATGGTATTCATAATCCCAGACCAGGGTAGTCAATTCTTTTTTCACTCCAAAGTTAGAATTGCACCAAAGATTGCAACACGGCCATTGTGGTAGGGATGGGATGGGAATCTCCCCAGTACAACCACAGACAGCAATGGTATTTGTTCTAAAAGTTAGAAGAATTACGATACACTTAAATGTGCAATTATTTCTCTGTGAAGCCCCAAACCAACCCTTTGACACATTCAGAGAACCTGTATGCTGCTTAGCCACCTCTGCCACTGGAGGTAGGAATTTTTTTGTGTAATTCACCTGCTTTATTATTTTAGTAACCAGAGCAAGCATTGTCAACTTCACCTGGTGTTCATGATAAGATGATCATACCTAAAATACATAGTATAGCATTTTCAAAGAACTTAATATACACTTTTTTTCTTCAATGTACTGATTTAATATATTGTTATTGTCCTGGAGGTACTTGAAGTTCTGTGCTGTTCCTAGCCTCAGTTACAGACATAACTCATTCAGATAACACCATGCCACCCCATTCTTGTGTACAAATAAATGAGTCATGGGAAGAGATGTCTTGGGCTTTGCAATAATAAAGCATGACAAATGTTGCCAACTGAACACTGCACCTACCACACAGATGAACAGTCTTGGTGTCCTAGAGGCGTGTGGGTTTAATGAAATTGTAGGAGGGATGATGATGTGAGATCTATTGAGATATCATTGTGGGTCATTCATCCTGAGTGACATTATAACCTTTATAACTCGGCAACCTGGCACTGGAGATAGGGAATAATCCATTATTCGTATCTCTTGTGCATACACCTCCAGGATGTTCTGCCATATTGTACAGCCAAGCCCAGTAAAGCCTGACATGGCTTGGATAGCACCTTCTAAACAGTCTTTTCAACAGATTCATTATTGTAATATAGGGGAAGTGCAGTCATCATGTTTAAAAAAAAAAGTGTGACCTATATTGATGAAAAACTAACACTGAAACTGACACAGAAAATGTTCAAACTCCATTAGGTTTGGGACGCTTGAGTCACACATTTTAAGCCAGCAGACTTTGACCAAAGGCTAGTTGCCTTATGATGCCTACCCACGTGGAAGAAAAACATATTTGAAATATATTTTTTCCCAAATATATTGACTAATATTTGAAATACTATAATTTTGGCCGTATTCAATATATTTACAAAATATATATATATTTTTTTATCTTTTTTCATTTTAAACATATAAAAACATACAGACAACAGATGGCCACGCAGGGGCAGGGTCAAAGCCCAACAGAGTGTACATAAAACAACAATGATTCAAAACAACCCAAGGGAGAGAAAAAAAATCAAAACAAAAAGAAGGGGGGGCGGTGTAAAAAAAAAACAAATATACTGTATATATATTGTATGTTGAAATTTGTTTTTTATATATTAAAACATATTTTATAGATATTTCTAAAAATACATTTTCAAATATATGTCTTTGAAAATACATTTAATCTAGATTTTTGGAATGCATTTACACATATACAGTTGCAAGAAAAAGTATGTGAACCCCTTGGGATTACGTGGAGTTTTGCATGAATTGGGCATAAAATGTGCTCTGAACGTCATCTAAGTCACAACAATAGAAGAACACAGTCTGCTGAACATAATACTACACAAACATTAGATGTTGCCGTGGTTTAATTGCACATAACATGTAAACATTCACAGTGCAGGGAGGAAAAAGTATGTGAACCTTTGGACTTATTAACTGGTTGACCCTCCTTTTGGCAGCAATAACCTCAACCAAACATTTCCTGTTGTTGCAGATCAGACCTGCACAACGATCTGGAGTAATTTTGGACCACTCCTATTCACAAAACTGTTTCAGTGTAGCAATATTCTTGGGATGTCTGGTGTGAATCGCTCTCTTAAGGTCATGCCACAGCATTTCAATCGGGTTGAGGTCAGGACTCTAACTGGGCTACTCCAGAAGGCGTATTCTGTGCTGTTGCAGCCATTGTTTTGTTGAATTACTTGTATGCTTTGGGTCATTGTCCTGTTGCATCACCCATCCTCTGCGGAGCTTCAGTTGGCGGACAGATGGTCGCATGTTTTCTTGCAAAATGTCTTGATAAACTCTGGAATTCATTTTCCCATCAATGACAACAATCCGTCCAGGCCCTGAGGCAGCAAAGCAGCCCCAAACCATGATGCTCCCTCCGCCATGTTTTACAGTGGGGATGAGGTTTTGATGTTGGTGTGCTGTGCCTTTTTTTCTCCACACATAGTGTTGTGTGTTCTTCCCAAACAACTCAATCTTGGTTTCATCTGTCCACAGTATATTTTGCCAGTAGTGCTGTGGAACATCCAGGTGCTCTTTTGCAAACTTCAAATGTGCTGCAATATTCTTTTTGGACAGCAATGGCTTCCTCCATGGTGTCCTCCCATGTACTCCATTCTTGTTTAATGTTTTCCTTATTGTAGATGTGTCAACAAAAATGTTAGCATGTGCCAGAGATTTCTGTAGGTCTTTAGCCGACACTCTGGGATTCTTCTTTACCTCATGCAGCATTCTGCGCTGTGCTCTTGCAGTCATTTTTACAGGATGACCACGCCTAGGGAGAGTAGCAACAGTGCTAAACTTTCTCCATTTGTAGACAGTCTGTCTTACCGTGGACACATGAACATCAAGGCTTTTGGAGATACTTTTGTAACCCTTTCCAGCTTCATGCAAGTCAACAATTCTTGATCGTAGGTCTTCTGAGAGCTCTTTTCTGCGAGGCATGGTTCACATCAGACAGTGCTTCTTGAAACCAGTAAACCCAAAACAGGTGTGTGTTTTTTAAGGGCAGAACAGCTGTCAGCAGCACATCCAATATCATCACACTGATTAGAGTCAAGGTTGGCTCACTCCTGGCTCCAATTAGCTCTGGGAGAAGTCATTAAGCCAGGGCCTCACATACTTTTTCCTCCCTGCACTGTGAATGTTTACATGTTATGTGCAATTAAACCATGGCAACATCTAATGTTTGTGTAGTATTATGTTCAGCAGACTGTGTTCTTCTATTGTTGTGACTTAGATGACGTTCAGAGCACATTTTATGCCCAATTCATGCAAAACTCCACGTAATCCCAAGGGGTTCACATACTTTTTCTTGCAACTGTTTGTAAAAATATATGTTAAAATTACTTTTTTATATGTTAAGAAAAATCTGAAGAATATATTTAAAAAATATATATTTTTAAATATATGCCTTTAGAGAATATATTTAAATTTACATTTTTTAGAATACATGTTAAAATATATTAGCATAGGCCAATATATTGTAAATATATGTCACATATATAATTGTTTTTCTAAATATAGTGTTAATTTTTATATTGTAAATATGTTTCTCTTCCATGTTGGTACTTTTGCCTTTTGTGCCATAAATTTGTATGGTTCACTTGTCACCTCAAGTATATCAGTGAACATTGCTACCTTCTTTGCAGTGAGTCACTCTTTTATAAAAACAGGCGGGGTGCACAGAACACTTATCACCTTCTGGATGTGAAAGGGATTTTTGTTTACTTGATTTCACATTTGGGACTTTATTTCACTATTTATTGTTATGTGTTCATTATTTAAGCATGTTTTTCATGTCATATAACATACATTGAGGCAGCACTCCTGCTATTTTGTGTATTATGTTATGGTTGTACCTTTATAGGAGCAGCAGCCCAGTTTTTGTTTAATCTTGAGTGTGCACTATTGATTGGTGTGCCCTAAGAGCAGGTGATCATTATCTATCAAACTTTAACATGTGCTTGGTTGGACACTGTTAGAAGTCACAAGACTGCTGTGAATGCTGATGAGAAAAGGTATTTAGCAATTTATAATTACTAAAATAATTGCATTTCCATATTCTGTGTACAGTGGGAGACCAGATATAGTGAATACAGGGTCCAGGGTTTAGTAATACTTTAATGTTTGTTTTTACTAAACAGAAAGGCTGCACATACAACTACAGGAAAACAATTCATAGCATAAGTATGACGAACGTGGATGTCAGACCTCTGCCCTTCTTACCAACTCGAGACAAAGGACTAGCTCACACTGGCTCAATCTCACTTGCAAAGTTCTTGGTTTTAGCAGACTTCAGTCAAGAGTGAGCAAGGTCTTATCGTCTTTCTTTGGTTGATAGTACATGAGAGCTGTCACCTTTTAGAGTAGCCTCTTTTTCTCTGATATCGTATCATGGGGATGTTGTCAGAGACCATCTCACTAATTAAGCAGTTGAGGAGTGGCTATGGTGTTGTCACCATTTTTATGACTGTATTATGGCCCTCCCTTACACACAGTTTTATACTGATATTAATATCTTCCACTATGTACAGGTTGCATTCTTGAAACTGGTAGATTATTGTACAGCATTATATTTCATGGGATAT
Organism: Staurois parvus; assembly: GCF_062004578.1. Lineage (NCBI taxonomy): Eukaryota > Metazoa > Chordata > Amphibia > Anura > Ranidae > Staurois > Staurois parvus. The sequence continues at coordinate 1,137,542 of NW_028318066.1, forward strand.
CAAACATAGAGTATTTTGGATGGGCCTGTCATCTAGGAGTTATCTGACTACTGTCTAATCTTCTGTATATTATAGCTTAGCCATGAATGATTTTGATTTGTTTGGCATGATATTCCTCATTCAAATATATACTTAATATTGGTGTGTCTTGGTCTTGTCTGATTTTATGAATTGTGTGTAGTTCTGAAATGTTGAGCTGGGCAGGAAGGGGGCCTCTAAAGGTCACTGTGAGCCTGACTGGTTTACAATCCCCATTTTATGGCATGCAATGTGTTCCTATTGCTTTAATTGCTCTACAAACCATGGGTGACAGAAGTGAAGGATTTTGTCATAGTTTTAAGATAGGTCAGAGAGAAGTGTTAATCTTTTTTTTTATAGTCAGTAGAAACAGACATCCTGCCAGGATTTCGTTTAGCTGTTTACACCTCTGGCAAAGGCCTGTGTGCTGGTGTCTGCTGTCCCTAAGTTGAGATAACAGGCTCTCTGAAGTGTGTTAAAAGTTAAGGCTTTGAATTCCATGGATTGCAGGAGGAGGGAGGGGGTAAGATCTTCTCATGACAAAAATTGCTAAGACCTGAACAAGATGGATGTCGCCTACAGCTTATATGTGCCTAATGTGCACAACTATTACAACAAAGTATTACAAAATATGCCTACAACATGCACAAGCTAACTATCCTTCTAACAAATAAGCATGTACAATATGTATGCAATAAATATCCTAAACAGCTACTTAACTTGGTTGTTCCTGGTGATTGAACTGCGTCTTCTCCGAAGTTGTTTCTTTGTCCTTGACCACATGGATTCTTCAAAGTCCTTTCCCCTTGTCTCATTTCCTGCTACCTCATTTCCTATACTGAGCATCAGGAAGCAGCCCAACAGGTTTATTACAATATAAGTAGGGGAGGCCTAGCTTCTATAAACAACAACTGTAACTAAAGTCTAACAATCCACATAGCTAAGCTATAAAAATCACCCAAAATAACCATAGCAACACATTCCACCTCTTAATTTTTATAGCATGATATAGGAAATTAGAAACTCAGCATTTCTTAGCCACTTATAAGTCTTTGTTAAGGAAAAGGCAAAATAGATATGGGAGGAAAAAATGTCCTTTCAACCCCCCTATATTCTGGGCAATGGGACTTTTTTACCTGGACAAGCTGCAACATTCCTATCAGCAGGGTTAACAATGTCTTTTGGCACTTTGTGTAACGTAGGTGGAAATAAAATTACAGATGAATGTCCATTGTCCTCCAGACCATAAGGAAATGCTCAGATGAAAGTCCACTCCAATTCAGCCATCATTAAGAAATCATCTGCATCTTTCTCATGTTCTCATTTCTGCTTCTGGCCTGCCTCATCCCATGTCATGGTCATCTGCTCTGCCTACTAAACCACATCATGTCCATTACCTTAAAAAAAAAAAAGTCAAAGCAGACTATATGTTCTTTCCAAATGCACCAAAACATGTAGCTCACTGCTCACATTTCTCTATCTGCCCATTTTTAGCTGCAAAACTCCTATAGGGAGCCCACTGTTGTTTCTAAATCTCTTGCCTTGCTTTCAGTGTCTTGCAATAACTTGGTCACCACAGCAATCTGCTCTTTCAACAAGTCTCAATCTAGCTCTGCCTTTCTCCTCATTTCAAATTCCGTATGTAACGCATGAAGGAAGTGCAAACCGAACACATCTACTGCTCCTATCTCTCCTTTACTGAACCCAAAACTTTTAAGACTAAAATTTGAGGAAAAATGTGAGACTCCATCACCCCAAGCCCTGTTCAAAGGAGATCCATACCTAACAAGCTCCCTTGGAACAGACATCCATTTACTGTCTCTGGCCCAGGTAGGCAGGGTGCATGACTTTTCCTTGACACCAGAAACCTCTGCAGTCTTACTTTTCCTAAATGGCGTACACAGCATTTTTCTTATCAAAATAAACAGAAAACACCACAGAAAACAGGTCTGCTTCAACTGAACTTTAGTGAAAATCCGGCCATGAGCCCCGAATTGTTTTGCTTTGTGTCTAGTAAGGTAACTTTGCGGTGTAGCCAAAGAAGTAATTATAGCTTTTTAGTGTATTAATGTTCGCTTTTACTAAACAAAAAGGCTGCACATACAACTGCATGAAAACAATTTATATCATACAAGGTAATACAAAATATGCCTAAAACATACACAAGCTAACCATTCTTTCTAGCAAATAAGCATGTACAATATGTATGCAATAAGTATACTAATAAGCTACTTAACTTGGTTCTTCATGGTGTTGGAATCTTCTCATGGCTCCTCCAGCACAACTGAGTCCTCCAGCACAACTGTTTCTTCTCCAAAATCTCCAAAACAAATGATGCTCTTTTGTTCCTGAGTTTATGGCTTCTTCAAAGTCCTTTCCTCTCCCCTCACTTCCTGCTACCTCATTTCCTGTACTGAGCTTCACAAAGCAGCCCAACACGTTCATTAGCATATTAATAGGGGAGGCATAGCTTCTTAAAAACACCACATGTAACTATAATCTAACATTTCACATATCTAAGCTATAAAAGTCACCCAAACTAGCCACAGCAACAAACAGGGTCAGTTTGATTTAGGTAGGATTAAAAAAAACATTTTTTTTTCAATTTAGCATCAATGTCAGTTAGTGTCAGTGTATTTTAGGTAGGATAAGAAAAAGCAATGTGTACTATTGGGCCCTTCTATAGGTACAAAAAACATATAATAAACACATGTGCTGCAATCGCCAGCAGTTGGAGAATTTATTTTGAATTGCTAGATTATGGTAATAGCCAGAAATTTTGAGAAAGATTTGAATCTTTGATAATAAAAAAAAAATTTAAATATATCCTTTTCCAGTTACCACCAAATGAAAGCCCAATTTGACCTGAAAAGAACTAAGTATAATTCACCTGGATACACTAAGTAGTTGCAATTAAATATGCAGTTTTACTAACATATGTCACAGTTGCAAAACTGTGTTCAGGCTTTAGGATTTGTTTTACCCTCCGTCATGAAGGGGTTAAACATTCTTCTGCTCATTCCTTACAAGATTAAGTAATGCACTGCATCAAAAAATGCTTTTCCACTATTATTCTATCCCCACTTATCTGTTGTAACTCTCTGGTAGTTCCTTTGCAGTCTTCCAAACAGCATAAGAATAGAATTTAACTTACTATGTTATACCTTTAGAATACCTTGGAGTTCATTTCTGACCTCACACTAAAGCCCAAAAACCTCCCTCTCCATTCTTTACCTTTCATAATGTTTCATGACAGAAAATCAGCACTTTTTAAATAGCAGCTAAATGGGCCAGGGGTACGTTGGTGGAAATTGTTGTCTTAGGCTGCAACCAGGGAGGTCCTAATACGTTTGTATTTTTGCCACTACTCAAGAGCTTGAAAGCTATCCTCAGCTAGTGGGATCAGCGGGAAAGCAGCCTCTCAGTAGGTAGCCGGTACCTGTCTGTAAACCGTCTAATACATTTTCCAAAACTAAAAAACAAGGAAATGTTTTGTCAATTACTATAGGATTTAACATTATTGTTGTCAAAAGATTTTTAAATATTTTTCATACTTTATGCGGCACTTGTTACTTACCTCCAACTGCCATACTGGAATCTGGTCCCTAAAAACAAATGTTGTAGATCTTTAGACTAAATGTATATATTTTCTGATAATAAAGAACTGCACTATATTTTATAGATAAAAAGCTTTACATTATACATTTGCTGACACAACTGTTTTACTGATTATATTAAAATTAAGACATTTATTTCTCCATTTCCCAGATGCTTCTGACACAACAGATGGCCCGGTGTGGCAGTGATTCTCCAACAGTAATATAAAGAAATTCTACTTTATTCTGTAGATAAATAATCATATATGTCTGGAAATTTGAACTGGTATACCAGTTAAAGTAGAATAAAAGGCAGAGATACCCACCTTTCCAATGGTCCTTCTGGAGCCTGCATCTTCTCCTGTGTGCCAGTTTGGGGCCTCTTCATTGGCCAACACGGAATGAAGTTACTCCTGCACATGCGTGGAGCTAGTCATCCCAGCACACAGGATTGGGAATCCAATCCTTACATTGTGAGGATTGCTGTGATCAGGCAGGTAGATGTAGTTTATTATAGCAGATCATTGCATGTATCTTATGCAATAAGAAGCCTGTCTGCTCATAGTAAAGTACACTGGAACTTGAATTCCAGTTTGAATAATATCTACAACCAAGAAACAATTGAGCACTGTCCGTGATACTTTTTTTATTTGCACTAACATACAATTTTGAGGACAAGCTTTCGGTGTATGTCCCCTTCTTCAAGGTCCAAGCAGAGTAGTACTCCTTGGACCTGGAAGAAGGGGACATATCTTGAAAGCTTGTCCTCAAAATTGTATGTTAGTGCAAATAAAAAAAGTATCACGAACAGTACTCAATTTTTTCTGTCGCAAATGCACTAACACGGCTACAATCACCTAATACAACCATGAAAGAAAGTGTTATATATTGAATCTTACCAGTTCTAGATGTTGCAACTACATTAGTTTTCAGGCTATGAAGATTTTCAGAAAGTACAGAAAAACATATGAGATCTCAGATGAACTAAAAACACAAACAATGTTATTTTCCTTCTGGAAACAACTATCCCCCAAGCCCCATGTAATGGAAATAAAAAGAGGAAGAAATGTTTGTGGTCCAGGCATGGCTCTTTCCATAAATACAGTGGAGGAGTAGGCATAACTACTCTTGCAAAGGGTGTTATTCACAGGAATACCAGGTTGAAATAAAATAAAAAACTAATGCAGCCACCACATATCAGAGCTGATAAGCTGCAATTTTTATTTTGTTTTGAGGTTTAGATACACTTTAATGTTTTGGGTTCTCATTGCTCTGCTACTTGGGTTATTTTGCCAATTATTATTGATATAGGGGCCAAGGCTGCTGCAGATCTCCATCTAGGCCTCTACTTTGGGGCAGGCTGGATCATTTTCTATGCCACCATTGCTGAATATGGACTCACTAAGCATAGCACACCAAGCGCTGGATGATTAAAATGAGCAGAGACGCAGCAGGTTAGGCACAGGGATACTTTTCCTTAAATCCATAGTGTAAGGCAGTTGTAGGGAGAGTATACAGCAAGGGGTGCACCAATGAAAATGTGTGTACCTGAGCCCTTAAGTCACTTCTTACACTCCTGTTTCTAGCTTACTATTTTATCCAGTAATATGTATGAACTACAGAGAGACCGCTTGCTATGTGTTGCACTTGTGATGAATAAACTTCAAAGTGTGATAGGGGTGGGTGAAATTAGGATGTTTTAAGGAGGATTACTGCAATAAATTGGAGGACATAACTCAAAAATTTCATAGCTTTGAAAGAATGGGTTGTAATGATTGTGCGCAATAGAGGCTGTACGTGACAGCCATCTTGTTAGGTCTCAGCCATGTTCTCTTCTGTCCTATCTCCTCCCTTTTCAATGGAATGCATAGCTGTAATTTGAAACGAAGGTCAAAAGGATCTCTTATCCTAAATAAAACAGATAGATAAGTTCCAGGGCTGTAAACCGCTAATTAGTCTGGTTCCAGGGGGTCTGCTTGAAAACCACTTTCCTCTGCCCGATCGTAAAACAATAACTCAGTCAGTCATGAGATGTTAGGCCATTAGGGCTAGAACGTGCCATAAAACATACATTCCACATGAGATATTTTTCATACAATTCATAAAATTTAGCAGGAACTGGGCACAATAATATTAGGTACATATTTGGATAGATCATTTTAATATGAGTCACACAAGACCTTACATCACTATATTAGTACCTACAAGAGAGAAGAAGCAGTCTCTTTCATCCTGGGTGACAAGGGTACCCTATGTTTGGTATCTTTGCATTTGGAATATAATTCTAAATATTAATCTGCCAGTTGCTAGGATGCTCCCTGTACCTATTGAAGGTTATTGACCTTAGTATGAAATTGTAAGGGATTTGGTCATAACCTTGGTTACTACCTAACACCCATCCCCAAACTGGATGATTGGTCATTTGTTCTCAGGAGACACCCCTGTAATATGATAGAAAAAGACTGACAGCCTGGAGAAAGACACCTCTCGTTTAACATCTATCAGAAAACAAAGCCGTTCATAACACTGCCCCTAATTACATCACCACCCTTGTCTCTAAATACCACCCAAACTGTACTCTCCGCTCCTCGCAAGACCTCCTACTCTCTAGCTCCCTTGTCTCCTCCTCCCATGCCTGTCTCCAGGATTTCTCAAGGGCTTCACCCATCCTCTGCAACTCCCTACCCCAATCCATCAGGCTATCGCCTACTCTGCTCACTTTTAGGCACACTCTGAAAACCCATCTCTTCAAAGAGGCCTACCCCGACCCCAGCTAATACTGGCATCCTCTACTCTTCCTACCTCCTACCTCTACTCTTCCTACCACTCCATCCCCCACAGCTAATTATCTCTTGTACCACTATCCCCTCCCTCCTAGATTGTAAGCGCCAAGGAGCAGGGCCCTCTAATCCCTCTTGTATTGAACTGTATTGTTACTGTACTGTCTCCCTCCATAATGTAAAGCGCTGAGCAAACTGTCGGTGCTATATAAGTCCTGTATAATAATAATAATATTAATAATAATCTAACAGACTTGAGAGCCAAGGTAACCTTTTTGTTCAGACGATTGGACTCTGCTCAAACCAAGGACTTTTGCAAGTATGCTGCTTTCTGAACTCCTTTCTTTTATTTCTCTGTTTTTTTATTGTTCTCTTTATATCTTTGTTACATCGTTTTCTGTAAATATTTTTAATTGCAGCATTTTGTCCTTTTTAGTAATAAATCCTATTTTGAAAAGTGTTGAAACTGTCTCTAAAGTTTTTAATGCAAACTAAAGAATCCCTGTCTCTTGAAGAGTGCTCCTGTATGTAATAATCCTCTGAATATATCTGTCTGTGGTGACCGTGTGTACTACAGACGCTTATACTAATATCATAGTGTTACTGCTAAGATTTGTGAGTTTCCTCCTTCTCTGTAAAAAGGTGGTGGTGGCAGTGTGAAGGGTTAATTGCGTAATTAACCTGACCCAGTAACAATCGCTCTCAGGCTGCTGGCACATAGATTGTAGTCCCGCGAGCTGGAAAATCTTTGTGCAGGGTGCAGCTGAGAGTGGCATTGTTACGCAAGTGACAGCGTGGTGTGAGATCGGCTGGTCCTTCGGTCACGAGTTGGTGAGAAGGCCTGGGGTCGGACGCCACATTCCGTCGCAGGTGTTAATGACCAAAATTGTCCACCAGAAACTAGGGTCCCTCTTTCACCTATAGGGTACATGCATATGGCTGTGCAGCTAGAACCCAAGATCTTTTTTTGGCAGAAACTGGTGGCACGTTCTTGCCTAAACAGTACTCTGTATGCGATGTGCTTGTAATATTTGTGCCAGATATACACTTGTACAGTGTGTAGCATTCATACAACCTATTAGTTACTAGGAGTCAATGTCTATTGCCACTCCTTTGTTACTAGGAATCAGACGGCTTTTGCTGCCCAGTGTCCTTCTTCTCTGGGAAGAAGGTGGGTATTGCCACCTAATGTCTCCCCTTGCTAAGACACAGAGGGTACTTCAATATACTCCAATATAGTACATTTGCACAGTATGCATTGTAAAGTTCAGGAGTTAGCCACAGTGATAGTGCTTCGGGATCACATGCAAAGACTATTCTCATACATAAATGTCTTTACATTTGCTGCTGGAAGCTCTATTTTTATTTGAAAAATAAATAGCTTAAGTTTGCAACACAAAAGTCCACTTGTTCTCAGCACAAATGAAACAGAATATGTGCAAAGTGTGCATAAGGGATTTACGCAAGGGTAAGAAAGTCCATATTCAGTCATTTGGCAGCTTCCAGCAGGCATGTAGCACTCAGAGTTGTCTCTTGTCCAAACTCCTACTGCTCTTACTACCCCACCCTTGCACTAGAAGCTTCCTGTCTTAAGTGCAGTTTCCTGGAGGAAAGCTTAACCCTTTCAGGTCCAGAGTCCCCATAATCAGGAGTGCAGGTTCTTTCCCATCCAAATATCTCTCTGAACCTCCAAAATTCCAGATATTCCAAATAGGAAATTATCAGTGCGGAGCGAACTGTAATGCAGGCCATAGATGGATCGTAATTCGGCCGATTTTTCGTCCAGAAGAAAAATCTACCGATTATCTTATCGTTAGTGGACGATTTCGTCGGCCGTTTTTCGTGTATTTTGGACTTTCAGATTATCGGTGATGTTGGAAAATGTTCGGAAAACGCCCGACTTTATCCTCATTGATGGTCAAAAACGGACGATCGTTTTCCGAAAATTTTATGCGCATGTGCAGTGACCTGGAAAGAGAAGTTTGCAGCGTACGAAGTTTCGTTTCCGGTACAAATTTAAAAAGTTCTAAAATGTAAACATCACATCATTGTATGCACTAGTGTGTAAATAAATAGTTGTGTGTGATCTGTAATATATTTATTTAACTGTGCTGAAGTACCCCACATATTAAAATCGTTTATGTTCAATCTCACCATATATATTAACTTTTATAAAAATAACAAGTCAGATTTTTAAAGCAGAAGTGCTTTATTGAACAATTTTGTAATTATCCAAAATAACATTATCCAAAATAAAATATTTTCATTATTTATTATTTTATTATTTAGGATCACAAAGGTCAGAAAATGACATCATTTCCCGTTATAGGTTACTCATTAATCGGCCGATTTTCGTAATAATTGGTGGTCAGGTAGGTTTTTTAGACCGACCGATAGTTCGTTAATTGACCGAAAATCGGCCGAATTACGATCCATCTATGGCCTGCATAAGTCAGTCCTCTTCTCTATGATTAAACTATTCTGGAACTCTTTGCCCTGCACAGGTGAGAACCCCTGAGTACACTAAAAACCATTCTCCTTAAAGGGACCACAACCCAAATATAGGTGAAACATAGCACCAGTCCAGGACCAATCCTTGGTGTCCTGCACAGCATGTACAGATTTTTTTTACAGCTCTGAAGGTGCAAGTTTGTTGATGAGTCCATAATGCAACAAGTGCTGTGTTCAATGTATCCTCTGTCTAATAACATATTTTTAGTTCCAGGGTGTTATTACTGGGTTACTGGGAATATATTGGGATTTTGTTATAGACATGGGGGTGGGGTCCAATACATAAACATAGACATGGTGTGCTTTTTTTTTTTTTTTGAAGATATTTATGTAAGAAAGGGTACTGGCATTCTTCATGCTTTTATACCTGACAGAGGATTGAGATGATTGAGGTATCATCACCAGGCACCTTGCCATAAGCAGTGATCACACATGACCAGTGAGTGAGCTATGTCTAGGTGCATTGTGGTTCACAACCTGCATGCTCATTCTAGATCTGGGGTCAGCAGCCTGTAGATCGCGGCCAGGCAACTGGTAAATCTTGTTAAGGGCTTCATAACCCATTATCCCAAAGCATCAAACAGAGTGCAATACAGAGGGAATACTTGTAAAGTTGGAGCTGTAGTAGGAAGGAAGAGCCGCAGAAGAGTATGCCTCCCTCTGTAGCACTGGCTCCTGTCCCATACGGAGTGATACCAACTGCACTCCACCTCTTATCCCAGCTAGCGGTCTCCGGAGTGGTGCCAGCAACAGGAAAGAAGAGATCTTCAGGTCAATGTGAAGCAATACACCGGGTATAATATTATAGGGCTGCTTTCATACTGACGTGCTGTGATTTACCCACGCAACGGGTGCAGTGCAGTATATCTGCAGCTTTCCTGCAGGTTTGCTGCACTTAGCAATAGAGTTCTATTATACTCCGCGGGTTTGGCGCACTTTCTGAAAGCACACCAAAACTCCTAAATGCAGTTATATGCCCTGTCATAGCTCGTGGGTGTAGCACCTTCCAAGCATGACGTATTCAAGTGAATGAGGCGCTCTGCGATTCATGGCCGGGACTTGGTGAACAGCAGAGCAGCTGACAGCAGAAAGATCTGTGAGTGTAAACAACACAAATCTCTCTCCTGTCAGTGGGGACATGCTAATTTTTATCTCTCTGCAAAGCAGGGAGATAAAAAACCAGCACATCCCTAGTAAAACACTACACAGTTAAATCCCACCCTAAAACACAGTTAACCCTCTGATCACCCCAGATGTTAACCCCTTCCTGCCCAGTGTCAGTGCTTTTCATTAGCACTGATCACTGTATTAGTGTAACTGGAGATGTCAGTGGCAGTTAGTCAGTTCCCACCTGTGGCAGGCGCAGCACCCTTTGGTGCCTAGTGCGCTGTGGCATTAGAAAAATTATGCAATTGCTGTTTCTTTGTTTGATTAGACTGACTTTACTCTGTTATTCCTCCAATGCCGCTCTATGGATGCAGTAGGTTTAAAGAGCACACCGAATACTTTAGTTAACTTCTTTAATAACTTCAATCTTCTTCATATAACACTGCTTACAATGGCTTGTTTCATTTATCATACAGTAGCTTATTTCTTTCATATTACAGTGGTTTGATTCGATAGCTTATCTCAATAGGTTCAATAGATTCGATAAATTCGTTCTGTATATTTCGATAGATTGATAAATTCACTTGGATTTATAAATTCGTTAGATTACTCTACAGTGACTTGATTCGTAAGTTCGTAAGTTTGTAAGTTCGGTGGAACTACAAGTAAACACATACAACAGTTTTTAGACACAGATCTACCTGCATTACTAAACAATAGAGGAACACACAAGTGCATTAAATACCTATTTGGCCTTCTCTACTTCCATAAAGCTTTTCTGATTGGAACTTTGTCTGTTTCCTCTTCTGTCTGGTGAGCATGTGTCTCTAGAAAATCCTAGCAGGGAGTTTTACACAGGCACAAATGTGAAACTGGCTGGGATTGGTTAAGGCTCTGTACAGTATGAGGCTGTCTGTGATTGGCTCACCTTTAACTAACTCTTAAAGGCATATTTTCCTTTTCTGCTTCTGCTAACACAATGAATATAAAAATGTCATATAACAATCAAAGACATAAATCACAGCAATGATTCTGCTTTTGGCTTTAACATATGCACATATATACTATACTGAGGTTATTGGCAGGTTTGGTATACACATATATGTGAACCATATTAACAACCTAGGACTGGTCTTAGCTGGCCAGCTACACTCCCACCAAAATTACCTATAATTCTATGTTCTCAGTAATAGGATTCGAACATGAATTTGAGGAATTTTCCATCAGTTTCTCAACTCTCAAGTGTCTTTGTTACTCTCAAGCAGAACAACTAACTTTTGTATTGGACGTTCCAACTTGAGTGGAGTTGTGAGACGTTTTCCCTTTTTGTCCAGTTTTGAGTCTCCCATTTGTAACAAAACTCTTCTTACTAGTCCTTCTTCATCCTTTCGAGCTTCTAGGACTTTGGCCAATTTCCATTGACTTCTAGGTAAGTCGTCTTCCTTTACTAACACTATGTCATCAACATGAACATTTCTTCTAGGTGTTTGGCATTTACTACTTAGTATGAGATGAGCTAAGTACTCCTTGCTCCATCTATTCCAAAACTGCTCTGATAGATATTGAACTCTTCGCCATCTTTTCCTTGCGTATAAATCCTCTTTGGTGAAGTTGCCAGGCGGTGGCTGTATGTAATCAGCTTTAAGGTGAAGTAGATGGTTGGGCGTTAGAGGTTCCAAGCTTGTTGGGTCGTTGATGTTGTTGACTGTAAGTGGACGACTGTTAACAATAGACATTACTTCATAGAATAGTGTCCTAAGTGAAGCATCATCTAATCTTCCGGCGTTCTTTTTCAAAACTGAACTTAGTACGTTTCTTACAGTTCTGATTTGCCTCTCCCAGACTCCACCTGTATGGCTTGCATGTGGAGCATTCATGTGAAAATCACACTGTTTCTCTAACAAGTACTCAGTTACTTTTTCTTTATCAATCTCTTTTAGAGCCTTGTTCAATTCGTTCTTTGCTCCAACAAAATTAGATCCTTGGTCAGATCTAAGTTCTCTGACAGTACCTCTAATGGCTATGAAACATCTTAAGGCGTTGATAAAGGCGTCGGTTGACATATCTTCCAACATTTCCAGGTGAATTGCTCTGGAGCTTAGACACATAAATATCAGTCCATATCTCTTGTACTCCTTGCGGTTTTGTTTGGTGATAAATGGGCCGAAGCAATCCATTCCGCTATAAAGAAATGGTGGTGATGGGTTTACATGATCAGCTGGTAGATCAGCCATTCTTTGTTCTTCTGTAGGTCTATGTGCCTTTCTACAGATTACACATTTACTTACTGTATGTACTTTGCTATAACTTTGCTTCCTTTCACTATCCAGTAACCACCTTCTCTCAAACAGCTTTGAGTAAAGTTTCTTCCTTGATGCAAGGATTTGTTGTGGTAATGATTGATAATCAATCTTGTGAAGGTAGAATTTTTGGGTAGAATTGCTGGATGCTTAACTCTGTTAGATAGCGATGCATTTTCCAGCCTCCCTCCCACCTTCAGTATACCATCCTGCAGAATAAGATTAAGCTTGTACAATGGGTGGTTGTTTGGAAGTCTCTTAGGTTCTTGACTAAGTCTCTTCAACTCTTCACTGTAGGATCTTTGATGAATGAGTCTTATAATCGTTTCTTCAGCTTTCACTCTTTCCTCTACATTCAACGATTCTTTCTTTCTGATTCCTTTTGCTAAGCGTTGAATTCGAGCTACTATGTTTATGACTGTATTCCACTTTGAACATCTGGCTAGTCGTTCAAGTATGTCATCTGTACACTTGGTGGCAGTGCTCAATGTTTGAACTACCTTTACTTCTGGATCACCCATAGACAGTTCTGTATAACCTTCACTGGGTATGATTTCCCTTTCCCAAAGGAACTCTGGAACGGTGAACCAGTTTGAATTCTTCAATTCTGTTACATTTAGGCCTCTTGAAGCATGATCTGCCGGGTTTTACTTTGTGTCAACATAGTGCCAATGTTCTGGATTCGTTGCTTTTCAAATTTTTTGAACTCTGTTAGCGACAAAGGTGTGGAATCTTCGAGCTTCATTGTTTATGTAACCTAGGACAACTTGTGAGTCTGTCCAAAAATGCTCTTCATCTATTTTCAATTCCAATTCTTCTTTCAGAAACTGACTTACTGATGCTGAAACGACTGCTGCCGTTAGTTCGAGTCTTGGTATTGTCTGAATATTGTTGGGTGCGACTCTGGCCTTTCCCGTAACTAGGGCACAGTGTATCTTTCCTTCTCCTACTGCTCTGATGTAGGAGCACTGACCATAACCATGACTACTGGCATCTGAAAAGTGATGAAGTTCTATTTTCTTGTACTTTCCGAAATCAGAAGGTACAAAACATCTGGGTATCCAAATTTCTTTCAAATTTTGCAAGTCTCTCATCCAACTCTCCCACCTTGGCCTCAAGCCTGCAGGTATGGGTTCTTCCCATCCCAACTTCTGTCTGCATAATTCTTGCAGTATTTCTTTTGCTCTGAGGATTACTGGTGATAGGAATCCCAACGGATCATATATTGAGGCTACTGCGGAAAGAATGGTACGTCTAGTTGGAACTTTCTCTTCCATGGATATTTCAAAGAAAAAATTGTCGTTTTCTACATTCCATCCCAATCCCAGTACATTCTGAACTGGAAGAGGATCATAGTTAAGATCCACATTCTGTATTGTTGATGCACGTTCGGAGTCACTGATGGATTCTAGTACCTCTCTGTCGTTTGAGATGAATTTGTGAAGACGCAGGTTTGCCTTTGCGCATAACTCTTGGCTCTCTCTCACCAACTGAATTGCCGATTCTGAGGATTCTAGACTTATAAGACCATCATCTACATAAAAGTTTTTCTTCAAAAAATTTGCTGCTGATGGACAATCCTCTTCATTCTGATTGGCCAGATACTTCATACCATAATTAGCACAACCTGGAGATGATGCTGCTCCAAACAAGTGTACTTTCATCCTGTATTCCGCTGGCTCTGTATCTCCGTCTTCCCACCATAGGAACCTCAGGAAGTCTCTATCTTCTTCCTTCACATGAAATTGGTGGAACATCTTTTCAATGTCGCACATGACTGCTATGGGATACTTTCTGAATCTACATAGTACTCCAGGTACAGTGTTTGTAAGGTCTGGTCCCTTTAGTAGATGATCGTTCAATGCAACATCATTGTACCTTGCTGAGCAATCAAAAACTACTCTGATCTTATCTGGTTTCTTTGGGTGATAGACACCTTGATGTGGGATGTACCACACTTCTCCATTTTTAGGCTGACCATCAACTTTCTCTGCGTGCCCTTCTTTGAGGATTTCTTTCATGAATTTCAAATAATCGTCTTTGAGTTTGGGATCTCTTCCCATCCTTTTCTTTAAGCTTTTCAATCTTGCCAGGGCAAGATCTCTGTTATTTGGTAGATGAGGTCGTTCTCTAAAAGGTAGGGGCATTTCAAGATAACCGTGTTGATTTTGCTGAATATTATCTTCTAGAACTTGTACAAACTTTATGTCCTCTTGGGATACACTCTTTTCATTACAACTTACGTCTGCAAAGTCGGATTCTAGGATTTTGAGTACTTTCGCTGGACTTACAGTTGGTAACTCTTGGACAGATATTCTATGACACAATCCTGTCACCTGTCCTGAATCTGCAATCTGTCGTTTTCCTCCAACAACACCCCATCCTAGATCAGTTTGGACTGGGTAGGGTTCACCCTTTCCTCCTGCGATTATCTTTCGTGGCACCAACGCCTCGGGACAGTCGTAGCCTATCAACAGTCCAACACCAAATTCCTTCAGCGGGGACATTTCATGAGATATGACAGATAGGTGTTCCCATTTGTTGGCTGTTTCACAGGTAGGTATGCGATCTCGATCCAGAGGTATGTCATCTTTTGTATAAGCTGGAGGTAGATCTAATATGCAGTTTGAGTGGAGTCCTCTAACTCTCAGTCCTTTGACTCTTTGACTGTTCACCAATGTGTCTCTTCCTGTCATTGTGGTGAGTTTGAGTTTCACTGGTTCTGTGGCCACTTGTAATTTCTTGCAGATTTCTTGATCAATGAAGGTGACGTCACTCTGGGCATCCAGTAGCGCATAGGCGTATACCTTCTTGTTCTTCCTTTTAGGATTTGAAATACACACTGGTACAACCATTGACGTGCCATTGATTTCTCTTGCTCTCACTCTGCAAGAGAATACTGTCGCTTTATTTTCTTCCTCAGTGTCCTTGGGCATTAAGGATTTCTCTTTCTTTAGACTTTCTTCATGTAGTGGTGTAGGATGACGTCCTTTACAAACGCTGCAAGTGGCCTTTTTCTTGCATTCTCTAGTAATATGGCCTTTTCTTAAACATCCAAAACACAGCTGATTATCAAACACAAACTTCTTCTTTTCATCTGGAGACCTTTCCTTCAATTGCTGGCACTTATGTATGGAGTGATTCTCTTCACAGAACATACACTTGAAGGTAGTCTGAAGACTTGTCGGTTCTGACTCTTTACTGATCCCAGTAATGATGTTGAACTTGCTCTCATGGGCATCTGGAGCTTTAGTAGCTGTGTTGGTTGCAAAGCTAGTTGCTCTTGCGCGTCTTATCTCTCTTGTAGGCCTTTCTTCTAAGGGTTTTAAGACATAAGATGCTGTTACTGAATTACACGCTATTCGTGCTTCCTCATTGACAAATTCAGAGAACTCTTTGAAACTTGGGAAGTTTTTGCCTTGATCTAACTGTTTAGTCACATAGCGATTCCATCCAGAAGCCACTTGTTCTGGTAGCTTGGCTAGCATCCTGTGGTTTTCTAGATAGTCGTTCAATACTTCTAGTCCTTGAACATGTGGGATAGCATTGCTGCATGCTTGCAGGAAGTCGCCATACTCTTGGAGCTTGAAGTGTTCTTTAGGACCTATTTTGGGCCAGTTTATCAACTTCTCTCTGAAAGCTCTTTGCACTAAGAAGGGATGACCATATCTTGCATTTAATTTTTCCCAAGCTTGCTTGTAGGCTTCTTCATCTTTCCTATAGAAGTTACCTTCAAGAACCTTTTTTGCTTCTCCGCCAGTATACCGCTGGAGGTAGAATAACTTGTCCACTAGACGGGAGCAATTATGTTCAATGATCATTTCAAAACTTGCTTTCCACTCTATAAACTTCAGTATGTCTCCGGAGAATATAGTAGGTTCCGAAACAGGAAGTCTAGTGAGAAATATTCTCTGAGGTTTCGCCGGGTCAACAGTTGTAACATCCTCGTGACCACTGCCATGACATAAGGGAGTTGAATTATCTGGTTCTCTTTTTCCACTTTGTTCTGAATCAGGTGAGTCTCTCTTCTTTTCTCTCTGAGCAGGGATGAAAGGACTATGACTTATTTCTTCAATACATTCTGGAGATTTCCTTCCATTTTCCTGGGCGTAAGGAAGAACGTAGGAGTCATCTTCTCCACTTAGCACTGATTTGGATCTATGACTACCCTGATTCGTATCCTCTTCGTGCACTCTGAGTCTGGCTTCTATAATCTTAACTTCCTTCTGCCTTTCCAGACTTTTCATTTCAGCTTCCATTTTATGGCGCTGTGCCTCCATTTCGGCTTCCATTTTATGGCGCTGAGCCTCCATTTCGGCTTCCATTTTATGGTGCTGAGCTTCCATTTCCTGGCGCTGAACCTCAATGGCAGATTCCATCTCAACTTCTGCTCTTTTGGCAGCGAGTTGTTCAGCTAATTCCTTTCTTTTGGCTGACGTACTTGAGAAGTCTGTTATGTGGCTGGCGCTTCTGCTAGTGATGGAAGTCAGACTTGAGATTGTGGTTCCTCCTAAGGACCTAGCATAGTCTTTCATGAAGAGCTCATTCATTCTCTTTCGTGCCTTGACTTCATCATAATTTGCTGCAGATGATAGTTCTCTCATAAGCTTCACTAAATCCCTAGTGACTGCGGTACATGTATCCATGTTCCTTACAATATCCTGGGAGGGTGTCAAGGAAGACCGCAAATTGACATATGCTGTTATAAGCTCTGACTCAGAATCTTCTACTGTCTCTATCATTTCACTCAAATTCTCCTTTTTGCTTTCTTGTTTTAGCTTTCTGCGAATGTCTATAATGTATACTTTCCACCTCTCATACATTCGGGCAAACCTTTTTCCTTTCAGTGCTGCCTCTTGCTCCAAATTTTCTAGCACCTTTTGGGTCAGTTTTCTGTCCCGTGATGAACGTCTTAGTTCACCTGTTTCAGCTATATTTGTTTGGGGCGAGACTACCGTTTCATTGCACCTTTCAGATTCAGACAGGTTCTCTTGCTCTTCACCTTCTACCATATCTATCATTGCATCCGCTAACAGTGGGGTGGCAATGCTAGGCTCAGCCATTTCTGAATGCTATAACAATTAATATGAATAATAAGGACCTGTCACTTTAAATGCAATACTAACAAATGCAAGAATAAATGACTTTCACTTTACATGTAATAGCACCAAAACACAGGCAATAAATTACTTTCACTTTAAATACTTCAGAGTCATATACTAGAACTGTCTCTCTTTTATTAAAAGTCTGTATTCTCTTGAGCACAAAAATGTCTCTTGCAGAAACCTATGTGCATACGTGAGTAATAAAGGAAAGCTCTGACCTTAATTGGAAAGCAGGATACCGTGATCTGAAGGTTGCAGAAACAAATGTCAGTCTTAAAGGAGACTTTTCTTGATGCGGTGACTTGCGATGCTCTGCGGTGACTTTGCGATGCTCTGCGGTGACTTGCGATGCTCTGCGGTAACTTGTGATGCTCTGCGGTGACTTTGCGATGCTCTGCGGTGACTTGCGACTAGTATCGTGAACTCTCTCTTGATGGATAGCGGTGCGGGCACTCTAGCTCTGGACTCTGGCCCTCCCCCCATGCATCTCTTTCTTTCTCTAGGGGTGCAGGAGGTTTGGCGCTCTTTCTCTGACTGTCTTGCCTTTGCCGTTATGTCACTTTAAGAGTCGTCTGCAGTCTGACTAATGCGCATGTGCTGTGGCCTGTACTGTTGTTCCGCTGAGGTGTCTCCGCATGGCGGTATATGCTGGCGCTGTTTCTCTGGTGTACTCTTTACTGTGCAAGTTGAGGAGCGCTGTTGCTTGACCTCTGAGGGTAATAGTTCCACTGTGGCAGGCGCAGCACCCTTTGGTGCCTAGTGCGCTGTGGCATTAGAAAAATTATGCAATTGCTGTTTCTTTGTTTGATTAGACTGACTTTACTCTGTTATTCCTCCAATGCCGCTCTATGGATGCAGTAGGTTTAAAGAGCACACCGAATACTTTAGTTAACTTCTTTAATAACTTCAATCTTCTTCATATAACACTGCTTACAATGGCTTGTTTCATTTATCATACAGTAGCTTATTTCTTTCATATTACAGTGGTTTGATTCGATAGCTTATCTCAATAGGTTCAATAGATTCGATAAATTCGTTCTGTATATTTCGATAGATTGATAAATTCACTTGGATTTATAAATTCGTTAGATTACTCTACAGTGACTTGATTCGTAAGTTCGTAAGTTTGTAAGTTCGGTGGAACTACAAGTAAACACATACAACAGTTTTTAGACACAGATCTACCTGCATTACTAAACAATAGAGGAACACACAAGTGCATTAAATACCTATTTGGCCTTCTCTACTTCCATAAAGCTTTTCTGATTGGAACTTTGTCTGTTTCCTCTTCTGTCTGGTGAGCATGTGTCTCTAGAAAATCCTAGCAGGGAGTTTTACACAGGCACAAATGTGAAACTGGCTGGGATTGGTTAAGGCTCTGTACAGTATGAGGCTGTCTGTGATTGGCTCACCTTTAACTAACTCTTAAAGGCATATTTTCCTTTTCTGCTTCTGCTAACACAATGAATATAAAAATGTCATATAACAATCAAAGACATAAATCACAGCAATGATTCTGCTTTTGGCTTTAACATATGCACATATATACTGTACTGAGGTTATTGGCAGGTTTGGTATACACATATACAGTGGGGATCGAAAGTTTGGGCACCCCAGCTAAAAATTTGTATTAATGTGCATAAAGAAGCCAAGGAAAGATGGAAAAATCTCCAAAAGGCATCAAATTACAGATTAGACATTCTTATAATATGTCAACAAAAGTTAGATTTTATTTCCATCATTTACACTTTCAAAATAACAGAAAACAAAAAAATGGAGTCTGCAAACGTTTGGGCACCCTGCAGAATTTATAGCATGCACTGCCCCCTTTGCCAAGCTGAGACCTGCCAGTGTCATGGATTGTTCTCAATCATCGTCTGGGAAGACCAGGTGATGTCAATCTCAAAGGTTTTAAATGCCCAGACTCATCTGACCTTGCCCCAACAATCAGCACCATGGGTGCTTCTAAGCAGTTGTCTAGAAAACTGAAACTGAAAATAGTTGACGCTCAAAAAGCTGGAGAAGGCTATAAGAAGATAGCAAAGCGTTTTCAGATGTCAATATCCTCTGTTCGGAATGTAATTAAGAAATGGCAGTCATCAGGAACAGTGGAAGTTAAAGCAAGATCTGGAAGAGCAAGAAAAATGTCAGACAGAACAGCTCGCAGGATTGTGAGAAAAACAATTCAAAACCCAAGTTTGACTGCACGATCCCTCCAGAAAGATCTGGCAGACACTGGAGTTGTGGTCCACTATTCCATTATAAAGAGATACTTGTACAAATATGGTCTTCATGGAAGAGTCATCAGAAGAAATCCTCTTCTACATCTTCACCACAAAAATCATCGTTTAAACTTTGCAAATGAACATATAGACAAGCCTGATGCATTTTGGAAACAAGTTCTGTGGACCGATGAGGTTAAAATGGAACTTTTTGGCCGGAATGAGCAAAGGTACGTTTGGAGAAGAAGGGGCACAGAATTGAATGAAAAGAACCTCTGTCCAACTGTTAAGCATGGGGTTGGATCAATCATGCTGTGGGGTTGTGTTGCAGCCAGTGGCACAGGGAACATCTCACGAGTAGAAGGAAAAATGGATTCAATAAAATTTCAGCAAATTTTGGATGGTAACTTGATGCCATCTGTGAAAAAGCTGAAGTTAAAGAGAGGATGGCTTCTACAAATGGATAATGATCCTAAACACACCTCGAAATCCACGGGGGATTACATCAAGAGGCGTAAACTGAAGGTTTTGCCATGGCCTTCACAATCTCCTGACCTCAACATAATTGAAAATCTATGGATAGACCTTAAAAGAGCAGTGCGTGACAGACAGCCCAGAAATCTCAAAGAACTGGAAGACTTTTGTAAGGAAGAATGGGCAAAGATACCTCAAACAAGAATTGAAAGACTCTTGGCTGGCTACAAAAAGCGTTTACAAGCTGTGATACTTGCCAAAGGGGGCAGTACAAGATATTAACTCTGCAGGGTGCCCAAACTTTTGCAGAGGCCATTTTTTTGTTTTCTGTTATTTTGAAAGTGTAAATGATGGAAATAAAATCTAACTTTTGTTGACATATTATAAGAATGTCTAATCTGTAATTTGATGCCTTTTGGAGATTTTGTCCATCTTTCCTTGGCTTCTTTATGCACATTAATACAAATGTTTAGCTGGGGTGCCCAAACTTTCGATCCCTACTGTATGTGAACCATATTAACAACCTAGGACTGGTCTTAGCTGGCCAGCTACACCACCCAGTGTCAATTAGAATCAGAATGCTCGCCGTACTATTGCAGTCCCTCTATAAATTGCTGATCGCTGCCTTTACTACTGTAAAAAAGGATAAATAAATAAAAATTCCAGTATATATACCGCCATTTGTAGATGCTATAACTTTCACACAAACCAATTAATATACACTTTTTTTAACTAAAGACATGTAGCAGAATACATTTTGGCCTAAATTTATGAAGAAATAGTAGTTTATTGGATATGTTTTATAGCAAAAAGCAAAATAATGTGCGTTCTTTTTTTATTTATAGCGCACAAAATAAAAAACCCAGTGGTAATCAAATAACACCAAATGAAAGCTTTATTTGTGTAAAAAAATTTATACAAATTTCATTTGTGTACAGTATTGCATAACCGCGCAATTGTCAGTTAAAGTAGTGCAGTGCCGTATATAGCAAAAAATGGCCTGGTCATGACGGGGGGCAAATCATCCAGAGGGCAAATAGGTAAGGTTGCCTACCCCTGCTCTAGATCAATGATTCAGAGAATACCAAGGCCAGAGACAGCCAGGTAGGTATTTTCAGAAGACGGTCAGCAATATCATCTTGCGTTTTGCTCTCAATTCAGATTTATTTTTTAGTTGCTTTTTTTAAAAGTTACAGAATACATTGTTTTTTTAAATGTAAAATTCTTATTTTAGAAATTGTTCGGTTTCCTAAGCGAGTTCCTTTGTTTGGCACAATCAATACAAATGTAACAAGGGCTTCCCAGGGCTCTCTAAGACTGTGGGGGTAGATTGTTTTCTTCCAAACCCAAGAGAAGATGACTCACCAGTAAACGGCTCTGCACCCTCTCTCACCTCATTCTTGCGCATAGTAAAACTACGCGGCTTCCCACAGATTGAAAGGCAGGAAGCTGCTGCTTCTTCTTCTTCTTTTTTTTTCATTCCTCTGGAGAAAAGAATTAAGAAGCAAAAATAATTTGGTTT
This sequence comes from Staurois parvus, assembly GCF_062004578.1. Classification (NCBI taxonomy): domain Eukaryota; kingdom Metazoa; phylum Chordata; class Amphibia; order Anura; family Ranidae; genus Staurois; species Staurois parvus. The sequence goes on from NW_028318066.1 coordinate 1,159,177, forward strand.
GTTTTGAAGCAATTTAACAGTAAGTACAAAAAGTTTCATTTCATTTACCAAACCTGCTTCAAAGACGTTTCTTTCTTTTATGTCACATCAAGCTGCCTAACTACTGTCATTAAAATTCGCTGCATAAAGTGGACAAATACCCATCAATTTAACTGTTTCCCAATACAGTCGCAATTAAGGCATGTCGTGAATAACTGTCACAGCTGCTTGTGATCTGAACTGAACTGTCAAGACGTCAGATAGCTGGTGCCATGATCACATGTGCAGCATCATGGCAATGAGAGATAAATCATAAATCCTAAGACAGCAGCTTCCTTGGCTGTAAAGGATGTTGGGGTTTGAGGAATATGCCATAACACTTCACTTATTCTTTGCTCCCACAGGCTTTCATTGCAATGTACAATCAGTCATCTGAAGCTGCTTCCCTTCACCACTCCACTGGTCACAGACTTGTATTATCATAACATTAGCATGTGGCCACATGGGGCAACTTGCTGACTTAGGCTTGGTTCACATCTGTGCGGGTGGTGCCGCTGCGGGACCCACACAAATACTTGCAGCCACACCACCCACACAGAAGAATGTGGGACCCATTAATTCTAATGGCACGCCACCCTCAGTGGAAATCACAACCGCACTGGAAACCTCAGTTCCCATACGGGCTGCGATTTCCAAATAAGTACAGGAACTTCTTCCCTGTGTTTCCCATGGCATTCAAATGAATGAGCTCTCGTGCCCACGCAATTTGCGGCCCGCATGGCCGCACATACGTGAGCCTGGCCTTACAGTATCATAGTGACGTGCTCCTAACTTCAAAATACAGGGCAGCACAGTGGCTAAATAGTTAGCACTTCCGCCTGGCAGTATTAGGGTCGTTGGTTCAAATCCCAGCCACGGCACCACCTGCCTGGAGTTTGCATGTTCTCCCTGTGCCTGCGTGGGTTTCCTCTGGGTACTCCGGTTTCATCCCACACTCCAAAGACATGCTGGTAGGTTAATTGGCTCCTGTCTAAATTGGCCCTAGTATGTGTATGTATGAATGTAAGTTAGGGACCTTAGATTGTACGCCCCTTGAAGGTTAGGGACTGATGTGAATGTACAATATATATATGTAAAGCTCTGTGTAAATTGACGGCGCTATAGAAGTACCTGAAATAAATATATAAATAAAAATATAGTGTAATAAATCATAACCAAGAACCACCTCAGCAATGCAAGGAAATATTATCTTAACCATAACTTTACCCATAACAACCTAATAAAAAAGAATGTTCTTTTGCAAGGAACAAACATTTCACATTAATAATTATACTACCAAAATTAGTGAGTGCTGTAAACTGCCTTCAGCATTGTTCCTGTTTATTCTTGCTGGTTACTGTCCCAGAGCCCCTGAGCAGCAGTAAATTGTAAAGGGGAATGAAACCCATCGATTTAACAGTTTCAGAAAGGAATGCCGGAATTGCTAACTCTCACGTTTTCTCATGTCCTCAACCAAAATGTCAAACCATCAAATGGCTGGTGTCATAAATGATCACATGTGCAGCATCATGGCAGTTGCAGATCAAACAGAAGCAGCTTCCTTGGCTGTAAAGGATAGGGTGTTTAATTCCACTTTAAAGCCGTAAGAAGACTGGCCTCTACAAATTCGACAGTGCCTTAAAATAAAGAGCAACTGAACAAGTGCAGAGCAGGGTGAGATAGTCTATTACTGGAGTTTAAACAGTATAGGCACTTATTTTTCATTTTTTACATAGATTTACCTGCAAAAGGGGCCAGCCTTAAGTGATCTAGCAGGACTTAATTTTCTGACTAAAGTCCCACTTTAAACAAAATAAATAGTGCACGTGCCAAACGCATGACATGAACTTCAACACGTCTCATTATTTATTGTGCAAGAAAATAAAACATTCATACAGTAAATATCTCTTGAAGTGTACTTGTACGTGACGTAAAAAAATATATTCCGTAAGTATCAAAACAGTATAAAATCCCAAAAAGTGAAAATCCCACACTGCATTAAAACATCCTCACGGTGACTTTAAATCTTCATGACAGATATGAACAAACATCACCACTGTGCACAGATGGATGTACCCTCACCTTAGGCGATGAAACCAACTGTATTGTACAGAGGTCAAACACCTCTTATCATGTGTCCCAACACACACTTCCAATGCTTCTAATCAGAATTCTCAACCAATTCTCAATGTGCCCAGAGTTCCTTAATGAGGCACTCAGGGAACAAAAGTAGAGGGGAACTCCATAGTGTACAACTATACAATTTTATTAAAGTAAAAAAAAAAATGCCCTTATAAGATATCTCTTTAGGAACAGCTGTCACTCAATAACAAGGAAAATGTCAAGCCAGTGATCCAAGATGGTTCCACGGCTCCACCCGATGTGATGATGTCATGCAACTCCACCTACCTGAAAAGTTACATCCATACTGGACTTTCTCAAAGGTTGCACGTTTGAGGCACATGCACAATTTTTTTACCACCAATTTATTTTTGTTTTAAGCAATATTTCCTTGCATTGCTGTGGTGGTTCTGATTTATTGCACTATATTTTGAAGTAAGGAGCACTTCACTAATAAATCAGTATATTATTTTCTGGTGTGGTGATTAGCATTAATTAGTGGTAGCAGCTCCTTGTGATTTTTTTGTTCACTTGGCTCTAGCTGGTAGATGTAACAGTAGCACAGGGAGTACTTTGTATACACATGGGGGAACTGCATGCAGCCAAATTTCATGTGTTCTGCATTAGCTCTTGTGTGGGTTAGCGCCATCTTGTGGCTGGAGGCCATACTACATCACAAAGTCCTCCACACAGAAGGATAATACCCTATACCCTGCCAGCGACTCCTATTCGGTCACTGCCTTTGGAGACATTTTGAGGGAAATAGCACTGCACACTGATCTTCCTCTTTAAAAGAAAAACATCAGCACTAGAGGACAATAGAAACCACATGTCACACATAAACACATAGGTCAGTTATACGCAGTTGGACTCTTCAATCATCATCCCAAAAACTGTTTATCCATCAAGAACTTGGTAATGTTTAGGCCTTGCTACCCTTTTCAAATTGGGAAGAACCTTAGACACAATAGTGATAACAAAAAAGGAAGAGAGGGTGCACCAGTCTCCTGCATTACCGTAAAATAATTTATTGATCCAAGCAACTAAACAAAGGCATATACAAATAAAAATAGCAATACCTGATAATCCCACAGGAGAATAAATCACATGAATCTCACTAAACACATCTGTTATGCATTATGTAAAGCATGTAGGCTATCAATAAAAATTGTTCCAAATTGGACAAATCATGCATCACTTGCAACACTATAAATGTGTAGAGAATTGCTGCTCCGCCCTGACAAACACATTGTGACAAAAATGCCCAATATGTGTCCAACAAGCCGGCATATCAAGTTTCCTGATACTTTCCATGCTGACATGTATGTTAGTAACCAGAGTCAAGCAGCTTGTTGGCATCTATGGGAGCCCTACTGTGCATGTTCCTAACATGGACAGAAGACAGGAGAGGCAACAAACCAGGAAATCCTATGTGCTGGAACAAACACAGGAAACTTGTACAAACAGGAATTCTGAAGCCGCACGAAGCATCCCTATAATCACCTGACAGCCAAATACGTATGGTAATCCTAAATTATGAAAATAGTAAAAATAATGAAAGTAAAAAACTGATCATCCTCCACCAGCTCTTCACAGCTCTGTACTTCTTCTTATGTCCAGCCTTATAGGCAAAGAGTAGAACCACTGCACTTCATCCACAAGCCCTTGCATACACATGGTTGTAGGTCCAGTCCCTAGGACAATTTCGTTCTGCAGCAGGTCCTAACTTAGAGACCCTGCCACACAGTGGGGTGCCTAGCGGAAAGTCACCTCTACCTACAGAATCTCTGTCACTGACCCCCACCACTGCACTCCCAAGCAGCTAAAAAGTAAGCATTTATATGCAAAACAATACACATTGCTTTCACGTATTAAAGAATATACATAGGGACCTTTTTTGGGAAAAGCGTCTAAAGGTGAACTAACGCTTTATAAGTGATTTTCCAAGTCTGTCTTCATATACCTCACACCAGGCCTTTGTCTTCTGCAAAAAAAAAAAAAAATCATTGCTTGGCAGTGTCTAGATGCAATCAGATTATTGGAATCAGACGGACTAATTAGTTTATAAGAAAGCACAATATCAGGAGCATTGCTGGGATCTTAAAGGACTTGGAGAATTCCTGGGCATCTAATCTAAAATATTATGAGTTTTGTAGACTAATGCAACCGGTTGAACGGGTATTGGTTACTTGTCCACCACGTCGTCTCCTCATCTTACCTTCTCCTTTAGGACAATTACTGCAAAGGAAACCTAGGTTACATAGCAGGAGACCTGGGACATGTGCCTTGGATGCAAGGGTCTAGCAACAGCCCTGCATTGTATTAGTCTGGTAGATCAGTAGAATTTGAAGACATTTGCTATCTGCAAGTCGGCACAACTTAGGTCAGATCGTGAATGGCAAGGACTTCTGTCTTTGCACTGTTTCCCCAGTGAGGCAGGTGGAAACCCAAGGGTCAAAAAACAACCTTATCTCATGCCAAGATTCTCCTTTTATTCTCATGGCACAGGCAGCTCTTGAATTCTACAGCAAAGTTTGCCACCAAGCCTCTTTGAGATGTTAATCTTAATGCGTATACTTGACATTTACCGTATATAAAATTCCTTATTTCTCAGAATTGCTATACATGCTTTTCACCATTGTGTTTTTTCATATAATATATAGCACATAGAAAATATAAGTTCTGCAATGTCTTGTCAAGGTCACTCTCAAGTGGGGATTTGCTCCAGAGATTGTTCTGTAAAGACAGGCTTTATCTTTTACTAGTGATTCAGGCAAAGAAGGGCACACAGTACTCAATGTACAGGAACTGCAGTACTTTTTTGCTATGGTTTGAGGGAGATGAATGTGATTTTAGTGTTTCATTTTCTGTATTTTGAAACATTAAAATATGAACTCATCTGCAAAATTGGGAATCGACTGTAATATATGAACTGAATGTAAAATTCATACTGCCTTAGGCACATATGAATGAGGACAGGCATTGCTGCAATTACAAGCTGCATGATTATTATCACAATTAAAACCAGAATGGTCTAATAGAGGGAGAATGCTGTCTGTTTTATATGCACAAATACCACTGGACTTAAAACGGAACTAGACTCTCTCAATCAACATTAACTATTTTAAATCCTTCGGCTGCTAGCCTTATGTACAGTATATGGATAGTAAACTATGTTTTATAGTTAAATTTTTAACCTTTTTTTTTTTCATTTCTTCAGTTTCTTCGTGGTTTCTGGCCATGCCAAAATGATGTCATAAATTCCAGGAGTCTTCATGTGCATTTTTTTTTATCTGGAGAAGGGAGAAGTGTAGCGCTACCCACATAGGAGCCACTTATATATTTGGGTCCTCTGTTTATCACTAGGCCAAACATAGGACCGCACCCCTGCTGGCACTACCAAAGTACCTTGGCCAGGGAGTCTCCTGGCTGCCACCCAAGGAAAATACGTACACAGTATTGTAAACAAAATGATTAAGTTGTATTTAGATCAATAAAAAGGAGTGTAGGATATTTAACTGTTAAACAAAGTGTAAGGTAATTCATGTACAGTGACTGGCACATAGAAATGCGCATGTGCGCAACATCGCACATAGAAATGAGCACAGGCGCATTGCTAATAAAAATGAGCATAGGCTAGAGCATGCGCGCAAGAATGCGTGCACACGGCAGCGTGCCCACAGTTTCTGGCGTCAGACGGACTATTTAAAGGAGGCTCTTACTCTCTGTCAGTGCTGACTGGTCTTCAGCTAATTCCGTTTCCTGCTGCATCCTGTGTGTATCCGTTACGGACCTGGCTTGCCATTTACCTGCTCTTGGATTCTGTTTATGCTTCTGCTCATCGGTTTCTGATCCTGGCTTCCTCCTGACCTCGTCCCTGTCTGATGTTCCGCTACCTCATCGCCTGCTCGTTGCTGACCCTGGCTATTACTCTGACTACGCTTCCGGCTCCAGTTTGGCTCTACAGTCCTGCCGAGGGCTTGTCCTGGGTATCTATTGTATCAGCTCCAGTTGTCATGGTGTGTTCCAGCCTCACACTTATCAGAAGTTCCGGCAAGCCATGTACCCAGATCTTGCAGTTCCAGTGGAGTGCTTCCTTAACCTCAGCTGGCCGTTCGGGCATCTCCTCTGTTCCTGACTGGATGCCCTGCTTGATTTACCGAGGTAACACCTCCAGCCGCAGGTTCTGCAATCAATATCCGCAGGCACTCGTGTTTCTCCTGTCCCTTGGCACCATCTGTTCCACCTTCAGTGGGGCCTGGGTTGGTGATACAAGAAAGGCTGAACTCGTCAATTCAGACTTCTATCAGGTACGTGACACAAAGGTTCACAATATATGAGTTGATTCAGCACAGAAACCAGGTAAAACAGTGTAAATACCCTTTAAAACTTGGCCACCTGTCCTGCAGGGCTGAGGGTCTAAACTGTAGTCCTCCGACTGGAAGCTTACTCCCCAAGTGAGACAAGTGCAAGTAACAAGGAATTGAGGCTAGCTCACTTGTACGCCCTCAGTCAGGAGAGGCAAGGTTTAGACTAGTCAGGAGAGGCTAGGTTTAGGAGAATCTGGCAAACCTCCTGTACACCAGAACTTCTGAGAAAGGTTGTCCCTGAGCACAATCAAACTGATTCTTCTGCTGGCTTAGTTGGGGCCCTTGCAATGTAAGGTGCCATCCCCTCTTAGATGTGGAAAATAAGATGGTTCCCCTTTAGAAGGCAAAGCGGTAAGCACAGTGCTCCTTAATATTCTCTAAGATTTTCTTTAGCAATTGAATTACAGGGTAGTAGTCACTTTAAGAGAAAGGGGGGCGAGGGTTGGCAGGTGTGTTTCCCTATAAAGGATGAAATTGAATCTAAGCGGCAAAATTCCCTCCTTGGATAGATGATTTGAACAAAGATGGATGCAGCCACAGGGTTCTGCCTGGCAGGGAGTCAAAGGGTTAACATAGATCAGTATCTTGCAGGCAGTAGCTCTGATGATTGTTGAAGAATGGCAGTCCGTAGCAGTAAGGGACACTGGCACAAATATACACAGTGGAGGCCTATGCTGAGAAATGTCTGCTGAGAAAACGTAAGGACTCTGAACAGTAGCAACTGTTTGCAACAAAGAGTAACAATGAATGGGTCAGGAATCCTCTCACCCAGTTCTTGTGTAATGTTAAACAAAGTGATGCGTGTCCAGCTATGGGGGGGCCCCTTTTATTGGAGAAATCTGGCTGTGATGGTGGCGACTCTCACACTACTGCAGTGATCAGGTTAACACAGGTCAGCTTCTTATACACGATGCTCGTCCTAACTGGGATGTCTGTGGCTTCTTGGCCTAACCTGATCCATGCCCACATGCCTTAACACAGCTTTCTCACATGCAAAGTCTCTCTCCAACTCCCCCGTGTTTTTCCAGGCTTTCTCTTTTTATATCCTCACCTGCCCCCTAGTGAGCGTTCATAGACCATGTAGTATAATTGCAGCTTGACTGTGAAGAAAGGTCTGCTTTCAGCATACAGACCCCAGCAGTCTTTGTAAACTTGTATTCAGGCTGTAATGCTAAGCACTGCCATCACGTGGTTAAATACAAATCTCCATTACAGCAACAATGCACAGTGTTACATAAGCACACAAGCAATGGTGGCTTGATACCTGACACTGTAGTGTAACACAGAGCACAAACTTGCATTAATGGGGTGTATACAGGGCCGGTGCTTCCTCTAGGCAAACTAGGTGGTCTTCTAGGGTGCACTGCAACTTAGGGGCACCTAGGCATAGCACAGGCCAGCACTCTCCCTGTGTGTGACGCCACCACGTCATGAATGGTCCTCCATCTAAGAGGAGGGGCAGCAGAGGGGAGGAAGAAAGGGCAGAGTAAGATGCCCGGTGTCTGCGGCCAGTGTAGCAGCTGAGCCGCCTCTCCTTCCAGTTTTCCTCTCAGACTCTGTCCCTTACTGCAAGCCAGTTGGTAGCTGCTGATCACTGTTGAATTCCAGCCCTTCTCTTCTCATTCAACAGCGGAGGAAGAGCTGCGCCTTCGGAGGAAGATAATGTCTGATGTCTCGTGTTTATGTCAGTGTGACCCAGCCAGTCATCCATCACATGTGCAATGTGTCAGCGAGTGATGACATCAGCACGATCCCACAACCTGCTCTTCTAGTGTCTGCTGGGCCTGCTGATCTGTGTCAGTGTTAATGGTGGTGTGTTGTGTCCAATCCAGGGGCGGACTTACCATTCGTGCACTCGGGCACTGCCCTAGGGCCTGGGGTCAGCAGGGGCCCCAGGAGATGCCCCTAGTACCTTTCATAGGCTTTTTTGGGTGTGGTTTGAGTGTGGGTGAGGACATAGGGGCCCCATGATCCCCTATTGCCCCGTGAGTTGTCAGTCCGCCCCTGGTCCGATCTGTCACTGTGTGGGATCGATCAGTTCAGGTTTTCTCTCTGTGTGTGCGGCTGGGCTGCCTGCTGTCACAGCATTTTATCTCCCTCCCCATTGCCTGAGTAATTCCAGCCTGGGATCTGTCAGAGTGTGGATCCATCATCCTCTACTCACTGCAATTGTCACCCAGCCACAGATACAGTCCTTCCATGACACTGATTTTGTCTTTTTATTGGTGCTGGTGGCATCTTATGGCACTTTTTTTTGCAAATTAAAAGAAATGTAGCAGTTTCATGTTGTGCTGATTTAATATTTTCTACTGTTCTTTTACAAATTTTTATTTATTTATCTTTTTTTTGGGGGGGCGCAAGTAGCTGGTCTTGCCTAGGATGCACAATAGTATAGCACCGGCCCTGGGTGTATGAAAACAGTGGGCATGAAGGTTGGTTGGGGAATTTCTATTTTATTCTGATCCAGCAGCAGCACTGCCGAGTTCTATAGATGGGCCATGGGAATAGCAGCTAAAATAAATATGCAGAATACTCATGGCTAGTTGCTATGGTAGGATTAAATAAAGAGGAAGAGGAGGAAATGAGTGAATGAGCAGCACTAGAAGGCAAGTAGTTTATTTGCTTCCTTGAAGAGGAAAAGGATGCATGAGCACCGCTAGAAAAGAATGTGGCTGCTCTGCACCCTTGAGGAGGAGGTGGAGGAAAGATGTTATTTTTTTTAAAGAATAGTATAGGTTTAAGGTAAAAAAAACATTTTCCTTGCTTAGGTGGATGCAGCATCGGTCTGATGCTGCATCTGTCCTCTGCCACCTCTAAGACCGAGAACTGAACGATCAAACATCTGACCGATCAGCTCTTGGTCTTCAGGCTGCAGAGAGCTGGTGACTGTAAGTCACTGGCTCTGTGCTGTGCTCCTTCAGCACCTGGAGGTATGGTAGTGGCTAGCTCAGGCTCTCAGTGGATCACTGAAAGGCTGAGCCAGCTGCCAGACCAGGCATCTGGGTGGATCCCAGTCTAACTAACTGCACTCCTAACTGCACTTTTAACCATGGTTGGATGTAAGGGGGTGCTGGGGTGGGCTGTGCCCTCTAGATTTCAGTTGCGCCCCCTCCCCAAAAACCAACCACCCTTCCTTCTGCCTCCACCTGAACTCTGTACCTGACCGCTGAACTCCTTCTCCCTGGGCCAGGACACAACTTGTGTAATGTATGGGGGGTGGCGCCAGTAGCATTGCTAGCACCAGACATCTAGGTACTGCCCCGCTGTACCCCGCCAGCACTTGCATGATCTCTTCCCACTGTTACACTCGTCAAATAGATGTGGGGAAACTTTCCATAGGCTCCTCCTTGGCTCTTATATGAGAGCATATGGAAGAGACTTGGAGGAACAACATATCCCATCCTGGCATTGAGCCGGGCTGTATACAATGTCTGAGGTCTATGTATGGTTAGGAGAGAAGAAAGTGGCAAGGATGGAGGTAAAGAGCAATGTTCAGGTCAGGTTCAGGTGGAGAATATGCATTTAAAGAAGAGAAGGATCACAGAATAAGAAGGAATAGAAGGATTTATGATGGCATTAGTACAAAAAGGGGGCGAGGGGGCAATTGGGTTGGGAGGATAGGATCCATGTTTGTAAGAAGGGGGTGTAAGAGGATTTGTGCTAGAAGGAGGGGTTGGGGGGGAGGTGAAGGATTTATCCTGGAAAGGAGGAGGATACGAGGATTTATGGTGGCATTTGCACTAGAAGGATGGGTGGATTTTGGAAGGGGTATTTTATTTATTTATTACAAGTACTTACTGTATATAGAGCTGGCGATTTACGCAGCGCTTTATATATACATATTATACATTCACATCAATCCCTAACCCTCAATCTAAGGTCCCTAACTCACATTCATACATACACATACAGGGGCCAATTTAGACAGGAGCCAATTAACTTACCAGCATATCTTTGTAGTGTGGGAAGAAACCAGGCATAGGGAGAACATGTAAACTTCGTGCAGATAGTACCGTGGTTGGGATTCAAACCAATGACCCTAGTGCTGCCAGGCAGTAGATAGAAAGGCTGGCGTAAGTGGATTTATGCTAGAAGGAGGGGTTGAAGAATTTATGCTGACCCCCCCCCCCCACCCCCTACTGTAGGCAAAATCTGTCCCCTGCATCATTTCTTGCTGACCTCTGAACTCTGCATCATTTACTACTGACCCCAGAACTATACCTTACCTACTACTGACCTCTGAACTCTGAATCACTTACTACTGACCCCTGAACTCTGCCTCACTTACCATGACCCCCAGAATTCTGCCTCACTTACTAATGACCCGTGAACTCTGCTTCACTTACTACAGACCTGTAAAATCTGCCTAACTTCTGACTTTTAAACTCTGCCTCACTTACTACTGACCCCTAAACTCTGCCTCACTTGCTACTGACCCCTGAACTCTGCCTCACTTATTACTGACCCGTGAATTCTGCCTCACTACTGACCCCTGAACTCTGCCTCACTTACTACTGACCCCTAAACTCTGCCTCACTTGCTACTGACCCCTGAACTCTGCCTCACTTATTACTGACCCGTGAATTCTGCCTCACTACTGACCCCTGAACTCTGCCTCACTTACTACTGACCCCTAAACTCTGCCTCACTTGCTACTGACCCCTGAACTCTGCCTCACTTATTACTGACCTGTGAATTCTGCCTCACTTACTACTGACCCCTGAACTCTGCCTCACTTGCTACTGACCCCTGAACTCTGCCTCACTTATTACTGACCTGTGAATTCTGCCTCACTTACTACTGACCCCTAAACTCTGCCTCACTTGCTACTGACCCCTGAACTCTGCCTCACTTATTACTGACCTGTGAATTCTGCCTCACTTACTACTGACCCCTGAACTCTGCCTCACTTATTACTGACCTGTGAATTCTGCCTCACTTACTACTGACCCCTGAACTCTGCCTCACTTACTACTGACCCCTAAACTCTGCCCCACTTGCTACTGACCCCTGAACTCTGCCTCACTTATTACTGACCTGTGAATTCTGCCTCACTTACTACTGACCCCTGAACTCTGCCTCACTTACTACTGACCCCTAAACTCTGCCTCACTTACTACTGACCCCTAAACTCTGCCTCACTTACTACTGACCCCTAAACTCTGCCTTACTACTGACCCCTAAACTCTGCCTCACTTACTACTGACCCCTGAACTCTGCCTCACTTACTACTGACCCTTAAACTCTGCCTCACTTGCTACTGACCCCTGAACTCTGCCTCACTTATTACTGACCTGTGAATTCTGCCTCACTTACTACTGACCCCTAAACTCTGCCTCACTTACTACTGACCCCTGAACTCTGCCTCACTTATTACTGACCTGTGAATTCTGCCTCACTTACTACTGACCCCTGAACTCTGCCTCACTTACTACTGACCCCTAAACTCTGCCTCACTTGCTACTGACCCCTGAACTCTGCCTCACTTATTACTGACCTGTGAATTCTGCCTCACTTACTACTGACCCCTGAACTCTGCCTCACTTACTACTGACCCCTAAACTCTGCCTTACTACTGACCCCTAAACTCTGCCTCACTTACTACTGACCCCTAAACTCTGCCTCACTTAATACTGACCCCTAAACTCTGCCTCACTTACTACTGACCCCTAAACTCTGCCTTACTACTGACCCCTAAACTCTGCCTCACTTACTACTGACCCCTAAACTCTGCCTCACTTGCTACTGACCCCTGAACTCTGCCTCACTTATTACTGACCTGTGAATTCTGCCTCACTTTCTACTGACCCCTGAACTCTGCCACACTTACTGCTGGCCCCCAAACTCCACAACACTTACTACTGACCCCCAGAGTTCTGCCTCACTTACTACTGACCTGTGAACTCTGAGCCACTTACTACTGACCCCTGAACTCGGACTCAATTACTACTGAACCTTTGCAACACTGTTAATGAACTACTCTGTCCCTTTAAGCCACAGCCAATATTTAGCACAATGAAAGCCACACCCACAATTTGCTGTTGCACTTTTTTCACAGGCAGGAGAGCCCAACTTATATTCTTGCACACAGGCCCACTGTGTTCAGAAAACACCCTGATAGGCAACCTTACTGAGCAGGTGTAAAGGGTACTATCTTGTGCAATTGTAGAGAGTTGAAATCCCCCCCATCAGGAAAAACATTTATCTACGTCCCCGAGTGTGTAGCTGGCTGCTATGTTGCAGTTCTGACCTGTAAAATTCCCAGATTGGAATGACAACGAAGCTGCAGTAGCCATCTACACACTGTGCTGTGGTGGAGTGTAAGGGAATCTGTTCTCAGCCATGTCCTCTGTGGGGAGAAGGAGATGAACTACCTTTGCCCAGGCTGTGTGCAGTGCAGAGATGGGATAAGGAGCTCTACTGAGTACCCTGCCAGCAGTGACTCCTGTCCTCCACCCTGCTGATCCTTATCTTTAGCTCTGCTGACCCCTGTATACTGACCTCCTGATCCCTGTGCTCCACCCTTCTGATCCCTGTATGCCACCCTGAGGACCCCTGTACATTGCTCTGTTGATCCCTGTCTTCCACCCTGTGGATGTCTGTACACTACTGCGGACCCCTGCATTCCAGCCTACAGACCCCATATACTGCCCTTCTGACCCCTGTCTTCCACCCTGTGGACCACTGTGCACTGCCCTACAAACTAATAGCCTCTGTAAATGCCCCCCCCACGACATTTCTTACTGCACCCCCACATCAGACAGGCTAGATCCAGTCCATTTTTTTCACTCCTAATGACCTAAATAACTGCACTCCTGTGATCCATAGAAGAAGTACAGCCAAAAAAGCTTTGGATATACCGGGGGTCAGCAACCCATAGATCGCTATCTACCAGTAGATCATGGGCAGGTGACTGGTAGATCGTGGTCTGGGCTTGCTGATCTGCCATCCCAGAACATCAGAGTGCAATGCAGAGGGACTACTTGTAAAGTTGGAGCTGTAGTAGGGAGCAAGAGCTGCATAAGCCGATACCTCCTTTGTAGTTCTGGCTCCTGTCCCAGCAGAGTGGCACCAACTGCACTCCACCTCTTATCCCAGCTAGTGGTCTCTAGAGTAGTGCCAGCAGCATGAAAGAAGAGATCTTCAGGTCTGTGGGAAGCAATACATTGTGCTGCTCTCACACTGATACGTGGCCTACCCATACCGTGGGTGCAGTTCAGTGTACCTGCAGCATTCCTGCAGGTTTGCTGAGCTTAGCCATAGACTTTTATTATATCCTGTGGGTTTGGTGCACTTTCTAAAAGCAATCCAAAACTCCTAAATGCAGGAGTCCAAGAAAACAACTAAATTTATCTATGATCACCTATATTCGCACCTAACTAGGAGGGTGCTACATTTGCTAAGTGACTCAACTGCAGGATTTTACTACCCCTCAACATTACATTAAAGGTGCCGAAACTAAGGGCTCATTTACATGTACAGTGTGTTTGTGAATGAGCATGTGTTGCCTCCCCACCAGCTGATTTAAACCCATGATTGCTGTGCAATGCAGGAGATTGCGATGCTGTAGTATGGCAATTAGAGGTCAGGCATGAGGAGATGACACTGTGCTCAGTGATCCTTGACTTCTCCCATGTTGTTCAGGTAGATCTCCACCTCTTAAGGTTGCCTAGCCCTGGGATGTACTGTACTTCTCCTTTAAACTGTTTATTTTTCTAAATCTGTTGTGGCTCCTACTTCACCAATCAATCCATGTAATTCAGGCTTTTTCAGGGTGGATGAATCAGAATATGCTGCTGCTGTAAAAGGTACAAAAAAACCTCTATTAAACATCGAAAATATGTGATGGCAGGATACTATGTTGTTGGCATCCATAAACATTGTACTGTATCATAACATCAGATACAGCTTAAAGGCATCTCCTAAAAAACTGTTTTTCCCATACCACCCTCAAAGTTTTATTAAAAGGAGGACCCTTTTCGCACTATATGGTATTTACATTTTTTTTTTTGCAATTAATACATGTCTCCCATGGCATTACCCAGCTCCCCATGTTCTTTTTTTGACAAGCCCTTGCAAATTAGCCTTGAAAATAGACAGAATGTTCTCCTCCATAGATTTCAGTTGAGTTTGGATTTAAGTTTTGAATTTTTGTATTCATTCCTCTTCTAATGGTTGTGTTGCAATTCTGTATAATCTTATGATTCATGAACTCATTTAGAAGACTGAGCTCCTAGTGGCAAAAATTCCCCCAGATCTTTTTCAGTTTGTTTTTTCCCTGCAGCCCTTTTTGGCTTATGCTCAATCTCTCTGCATGCAGAATTTGGCACATCAAAGTCACATTCACAACTATTTAAAAAAAAAAAAAACACTTTTCGTATAATATACACTTGTTCATTAAAGCTGACCTCCAGGCAAATATTAAAGTAGAAGTCCAGTCAAATCCTAACTATACTTAAACCTGCTCCCACCCCCATTCTAATCCTATTCTAACTACCATGTAAAGGGAAGATGTCTATATTTACCTATACTGAGAGCGTTCTGGTCTGGTCACATGATATCCCCAGCGGCTGGCTTTAGTGAAGAGGAGAGATTATCGACAACGACTGCAGAGCATATGCCGTGATGTCACCCATAGGCTTTCTATGGGGCATCTGTTGTTGGCTGTTCCTCCTCTACACTGAAGCCGATACTGGGAGCCAATCCCAGAATGTATAGACATCTTTACATTACAGGTTAGTTGGAATAGGCTTAGAATGGGGGTGGGAGCAGGTATAGGTATAGTTAGGATTTCACCGGACTTCAACTTTAACAAAATGATAATAAATCCAGTCATGCTTTCAAGAAAGAAACTTTAGATTTATTTTAAATACTGGTTGCATAAGAGCCTGATATCTTTCTGTACTGTAGCTTTCCATAATTGGGGAAGGGAGGGATATCATTTGATCCAGTCAGGCTCCACTGCATAGCACAGCACTGTCATTCAGATAATGGAAACATTCTTCAAGCAAGGGAAAGTATATGCATATATATGTATGTCAACCATGCATTTTAATGTTTGGCTGGAGTTCAGTTTGCTATCTTTCCTACAAGATTTGAAAATTCTATGCCCTCAGTTTTAAGATGTGCTGGGACATATGAGATTTAAGAAGATGAAAAATAGGGCTCTCTAGTGTTAGATGTTTCTTCATATTTGCATTTGAAAATAGACAGCTGGAATCTGATTGGTTGCTAGAGGGTACACCTGTACTTGTTTTTAGTTCTTATAAATGAGCACAGATCAACAGCTTGTTTCAAAATGAGCTATCAGGTCTCATCTGGTGCTTTTCTCAGTTGATTCTGTCAAGTGCTCTTTGCGGTACTAAACACTATTCCAACTAATTATTGATAATTTGTTTGTCTCTTTTCAGAACAACAGCTGGCGCAAATTGCCAAGTCATAGTGGATGGAAAAAAAGCTCACATAACAGTAATGCAGGCATCGTGTGTATAAGAGGAAACTTTAAGCTAGCTATAAGCTATACATTCAGCCCATGGCTAAAAGAGGAAATTTACACAATTCTTCCATGCATGCTAAACAGAGTGGAAGGAGGAATCTCTACTGCCAGTGTATTCAGGCAGTTGGGACACCCATGGCTGCTTAAATACCAAACAATGACGTCATTTGATTTGGCTGATAATTTTTCACCCAGCTCAGTCAATTTTTAAATCAACTTGTGTCTAGTATTGCCAGGCCACCCACTGCTGAAATTTTGGCAGAAAGGCTTTGCCAGCTTTAATGGCTCCCAAAGTAAAATTGAGTATTCAAAAAAGTTAGAAAGATAACTGCAGAAGAAAGTAGTTGACAGCATAAGACAGTGGTATAACAATAGCTATTGCAGCCCATGTTGCTGCTATGGGGCCTGGATGTGGAAGGGGTCCCAATATAGCGGCTTTTGAGATAGTCATAGAAAGGCAGTCATCTGTGTGTGTGGTGATAGCACAAATCCAGTTCTATATCATTAGTAATTGCAGAGGTTGCTGTTGACACTGACCCTGTATTGCCATTCTGATGTTCAATCATGATGGGACCTTTATACCACTGGGAAAAGGACTCTACCACAGAAAGCATGGCTACTCATTTTTAGTAATCTGGCTAATCAGCTACTTAAAAGTATAAAAAGAATATCACTCAGGTTGTGTATAACAATGGTTAAGTCTAAGTTTATTTAAAGGGATTGGGTGGGAGCATAACCTCTTAAGGCTGGGGCTCCTGCACAGCAAGATCCCTATTCCATTGCAAAGAGCTTGCCTTCACCTTTCCCCCATGGTATGGACACCAAGCAGCTTGCGCAGAGGTTTAGGCAGCTGGTCAAAAGGAGTGATGCTGCCTATATCATCCTAATCCAGCACATACATCTTCTGTTCCCCTTATGCCCGCTCCTTAGCCTGACTGGCTGCAAGCCTTCTGCACCCTCTAGATTTAAATATAGATGCTGTTTTAATGGTTTTCTGCTTGCCTAGAGATACATTGAATACTTTTCAGTCATTGCTCAGAAAAGAAAACGTTTCTAAAAAGCTCAAACTTTACCAGATTCAAGAATTACTGGGTCATTTGGTCTTTGCGTGTAGGGTTATTCCTATGGGTAGAACATTTTGCAGACAACCAACTTGGTTAACAAAAGGTGTCAAAACACAGCACCATTACATTAGATTTATGATGTTTTTGCAGGATGACCTGGAAGTTAGGCTGTCATTGTTGCATAATTACAATAGTCACATATGCTGGCAAGAAGTATCCAATTCCGTGCTTGCATTTTATACTGATGTGGCTGGAACTTGTGGATATGGGGCCTATTTTCAAGGTGAACAATCTACAGAATCTTAGCCAATCTCCTGGATCAAATCAGATTTTCTGCTTAACCTTACCTTTTAAATGCTGGTTTCCATCATTATGGCAGTGAATGTGTGGGGAGAGTATTTACGCAATAGGTGACTTCTGTTTTGGACACATCATCTTAGTGTAATTCATGTTATCAAACACTTTTCTTCTAGTTCCAAGTCAGTTAGATCATGACTACATTTTTTAGTTTTTAAATATATCTACAGTTGAATGCTTGGTTTACATCAAAACATGTCCCATTTGTGGCTAATGTTATACCTGATGCCCTTTCTCATTTGCATTGGGAAGGTTTCTGAGCTCTGGCTATGTTGGCAGCGAGAGAGGGCCGTTCTTGTTTGAAATCCATGTGGAACATTGTTTTCAGGAACTGCTTAACCCCTCAATGCTTCACTGACTCTGTTGTCGTGGTCCTTTTACAGGTGGGTTTGGTTGAATAAGCATCCCTATGTGAGTGGAGCTTTTATAAATATAAAGAAAGACATTTTTTCTTTTTTGATAATTTTTACTGGATAAATGCGTTTCAGGTTCCATGACTGAAATTCTTGTACGCCCTGTCTTTCTTATTCCTCTTCCTTAGCTAAATGGATATTACGTGTGAAAACCTTATATGACACATTGTTAAAGGATAGATATACCTCTGGTCATTCTCTAATTTCAGGATCCCAGTAGCTATTACATTATTGCCACTTACTGTATGTTGTATTACCAGACATCTGTTTTTGACCATTTGAGTTGCTTCTTTTTCAGGCCTCTGTCTGCTATAGCTTTTTTCAGAGCTTTCTACATTTGTGAACTAGTATTCAATAGCCAAACATTTCTTGATGTATCAGAGCAGTTGATTTTTACTTCTCTACGTCTAATGTATCAGTTTTCATCTGCACCTCAAAAAGGCAGGGAGCTGCCTTGGTGGGGAGAGGGAGTGGAGCTGCCTGGACAGGAGAAGGAGCAGATTTAGGAGAAGACGTAGGAGAACATAAGCTGGAGTGTGGGCACATATTTGCTGCATGGAGTCCTCTCTCACTTCTCCCCAATCTCTCTCCCACATCTCTCTCTTCCCCCAATATCTGTCTCTTCCTCCCTCTCTTCTCTCTCTCTTCCCCTCTCTCCACCCCAATCTCTCTCACTCCCCCCCTTTATCTCTTTACCTCCCTCTTTTTTCCTTTCCTTCTCCACCTCTTTCTCTTCCCTACTGCTGTTCTCTCTTGTCTCACCTAATTTCCCTCTCATGCTCTCCTTCCACCCCCCCCCCTCCGCTTTCTCTCTCTTTCCCCGCTCTCTAACCCCTCTCTCTCTCCCCTTTTCTTTCCTCCCCTTCTCTCTCACCTCCTCCTCTCTCTCTCTTCTTACTCTCTCTCTCTCTTTCTTCCCAATCTCTCTCTCCTCCTATTCTCTCTCTGTCTCTCTTTCATCTGTCTCTCACAAGTCTTTCCTCCCCATCCTACCTCCCCCCCCCCCTTCTCTGTCCCCACTCTCTCACACTTCTCTCTCTCTCTCTCCATCCCTCTTCCCCTGTCTCTTTCACTCTTCCCACTCCCCATCTTTAACACTTCCCTCGCTCTCTCTGTGCACTGTCTGCTCTGTGGGGCTACAGTTGTGTCCAAAATTATTCAACCCCCAATGCTGTAAAGGGGTTTAGGGACTATAGTGTACATTTGGAATTGTATTCAGAATCAAATCCTACAAGGACGTTGTAACTACCCAAATGCAACTAAAATGACATCAATTGTTTATGTAATACAGTAGTAAATGGTTCTTATGTGGTTTCTTCATTGCCACAATTATTCAACCCCTTAAAGACTACCACTCTGAAGAACAGAGGTTCATACAGGTGCTTTCCATCAGGTATTGAAAACACCTGTGGATGTCACCGAGCAGCAATCAAGCATAATAAGCACCAATTAGGCAGCTTTAAAATGACTGTGATACTCAGCTCCTTCTAGACATTTACTGGTGTGGTTACAAACATGGTGAAGGCAAGAGAATGGTCCAGGAAGACAAGAGAAGAGGTGATTTCTCTTCACAGGAAGGGCAATGGCTATAAGAAGATTGCAAAGATGTTAAACATACCAAGAGACACCTTAGGAAGCATCATTCGCAAATTCAAGGCAAAGGGCACTGTTGAAACGCTACCTGGTCGTGGCAGAAAGAAGATGCTGACTTCGACTGCTGTGCGCTACCTGAAGCGTAGAGTGGAGAGAAGTCCCCGTGTGACTGCTGAGGAACTGAGAAAAGATTTGTCAGATGTGGGTACAGAAGTTTCAGCCCAGACAATAAGACGCACACTGCGTAATGAAGGCCTCCGTGCCAGAACTCCCAGGCGTACCCCCTTGCTGTCTCCAAAGAATAAGAAGAGTCGACTGCAGTATGCCAAAAGCCATGTGGACAAACCACAAAAGTTGTGGGATAGTGTTCTGTGGACTGATGAAACAAAATTAGAACTGTTTGGGCCCATGGATCAACGCTATGTTTGGAGGAGGAAGAACAAGGCCTATGATGAAAAGAACACCTTGCCTACTGTGAAGCATGGTGGAGGGTCAATCATGCTTTGGGGCTGTTTTGCTTCTGCAGGTACAGGGAAGCTTCAGCGTGTGCAAGGTACCATGAATTCTCTTCAGTACCAGGAGATATTGGATGGAAACGTGATGCAGTCCGTCACACACCTGAGGCTTGGGAGACGTTGGACCTTTCAACAGGACAATGATCCCAAGCATACCTCCAAGTCCACTAGAGCATGGTTGCAGAGGAAAGGCTGGAACATTTTGGAGTGGCCATCGCAGTCACCAGACTTAAATCCGATTGAGAACCTCTGGTGGGACTTAAAGAAAGCAGTTGCAGTGCGCAAGCCTAAGAATGTGACTGAACTGGAGGCCTTTGCCCATGAAGAATGGGCGAAGATACCCGTAGATCGCTGCAAGACACTTGTGTCAAGCTATGCTTCACGTTTAAAAGCTGTTATAACTGTAAAAGGATGCTGTACTAAGTACTAAGATTGAATGTCACTTGGGGGTTGAATAAAACTGATAATGCTGTGAGCACAGAAAAGACATTTGTGGTTATTTCATTATAACTGTTATGTTATATTTGTCTGACCTACAAGTGCCTCTTTAATGTAAATGTAAGCAAGATGACTGAATGATCAAAAGCAATGTCAAACTGGCCAAAACACTCAATTTCAGTGGGGGTTGAATAATTTTGGACACAACTGTATATACAGAATCTCTAACAGGTTATGGGGCCAGTATGTGGTTGACATATCTGCATCAAACAGCATGGTTCTTCCACTCTCACATAGAGTATAGTACATTCTTTTTGCAACCCCGTTTTGTCCTGGGTTGTATGGTACAGTAGTTTGAAATATTATGCAATGCTTTCTGAGAAACACTTGTGTGTTATCACCTATATATTCAGGTAATTGTCTGTGAGCAATACACTCAACATTTTGCCAGATTTGTTGCTTTCTTGAGCCAAATATGTTTCTCTGGTACTTCACTTTTGTTGGGTAACATATATAGTGTAGAGTATACCTGGAGTAATCTATATAACTGAGAAAATACCTCTTCTTTCCTGGAGTCAATTTTTCCACTGGACTGCAAAGATCTGTTCTTTGCTCTTCTGTTACTCTGCTTTGGAAAGGCTTTTCTGTTATATTTCCTTTTTTACAGCTGGTGCATTTCATTGTTTGATAACATGGAATGATTTTTATTCCACTTGCATAGTCATTCTCAGTTAATTTCTTTATTATGTCAGGCCTTCTGGAAATAGGACAGTAAAGAAAACCATCTCATATTCCTTCTGATTCCATTATTTGACCCTTAGCTGTAGTGATTTTTTCTGTTTTACTCTGGTCAAGGTGAATAAAGAAATTTCTGTCATTTGTCATGTGACTCATAGCTCCTAAATTAACACACAATGCCTTCAAAGATGAAGTGCATTTTCTGGATTGAAAAACATATTCATTATCCAAAGAAAAATCAATTTCTTCCTTCACACTTTTGGACTTTTGTAGTTTAGTTTCTTTTTGCATTTCAGCTTTACAGATTCTGCAGTCTGCTTTTAAATGACCTTGTTTCTTGCACACAAAGCATTCACGTGTTTCTTGTTACATGTTACTGTTTTTATTCCTTTTTTTTGTCCTTAAAGCAGACTCGACAACAGAGGCACTGTCACAATTATTACCTTCTGTTTTCTGCCTATATTCATCCACAAGCTTGCCCTTAACTTATCCTAGTGTCATCATCTGGCCATGCATCAAGTGCTGTGATAAGCATTTCATAGCTTTCTGGTAAAGCACTAAGTAATAATGCTGCGATATGAAAATCTTTTATTACTTCTATTATACCTCTCAGGCGTTCAACCATTTCCAGGGTGTGCCTTATATAATCTTGCATACCCTGGCTATACATAAACTTGGTTTGGTATAGATTTTTAATCAAATACAGTCTATTGGTGAGATTAGCTCTTTCATGCACCTTTTGTAATCCTTCACACATTTCTTTAGCAGTTTCACACTTACATATACAGTATGTATGATTTGATCATCTTCTATGCTAAGATCTATTGTGCTCAGAGCTTTCTGGTCTTTCTTTATCCACTCATCTGAAGGGTGTTCTGGCCTGTATTCATTTATACATTTCCATGTAACTTCTCTTATTAGCAGCATTTTCATATTGAATTTCCAAGATTGGTACTTCTGATTTGCAAATGAAAGCTTTGTTGCAGCTGTGTTACTGGCCATTTTCCTTTATTCTGTTGCAGTCTTCTTTCTGTTGCTGTATCTTGCACTTCTTTGCTGTAGCAGGCTATTACTGGGTGTCTGGGCCCATAACCTGTTAGAGATTCTGTATATAGCCCTATAGAACAGACAGTGCACAGTCCACATGTGTTTATCTGATGTTCTACTGATGATTATAAATGGAAGGTCTATGGTGAATGGGCTTGTTTTTTTGGAGGCTGCCATGCAGTTTAGGTCTCAGCAAGTGAATTCTGCCGGCAGTGTGCTAGCCCTCTGTATTAGTCTAATTTATAGCCCTACAGAACACACAGTGCTTAGTGGGTATAGGATTATAACTTTTTTTTTCTATGGTTGAACTGGATGGACTTTTGTCTTTTTTCAGTCAGACTAACTATGTAACTATGTAGTCCACCTGTGTTTGTCTGCTGCTTCTCTGCAAACAGGAAACAGGAACTTTTGTTCTTGCCATACCCACTGTTCGCTGGTCTTACTTTTTTCATGTAAAACTGGGTAGATAACTTGTTTTGGGCATTGTTAGTGTTTACATTGTGTTTACATTTTATAAATGGTGATTGGTTAAGTTTCTACTAGGAGTTTCATATTTTAGGTTGTCAGTAAAAAAATTTATATGTCAGTAATCCTGTGTATGAACCCCGCTTTGAATGTCTATGCCTAAATTGCTAGCATACAAAATGCTCCTGTGAAAAAACATGAATTCTCCTTCTTACTATAAAAGCCAGCAAGTGTGTAGCTGAGCCCACACAATTGTTGGGTTCCAATATTATTTATTTATTATTATTATTATTATTATTATTATTAATAAATGTTAAGCTCTCCAATTTATTATCTCCATTAGGCATAAGTGATGGATATGCATTACAAGCCACTTACATTATACAATCTGTCTGCTGTCTAGACTAGCAGACCATTATTATTTATTTATTTTTATTATTATTATTATTATTATTATTATTATTATTATTAAACGTTAGGCTCTCCAATTTATTATCCCCATTAGGCATAAGTGGTGGATATGCATTACATGCCACTTACATTATACAATCCGTCTGCTGTCTAGACCAGAGGCAATTCTTTCTATTCTAGCAACCAAGCCAATCTTCAGTTTTCTCCATTATTGATTAACAGACAGATCAAATGCAATTTGTTATTACAGTACAGCCCCTTAATCTATCACTGTGCAGACATTATATTCCCATTCATTGGGTAGAGGAAATAAGATTTATTCCACATATTTTCTCAGTAAATCTTCCCATTCTTTTTGTGAAATATATTTCAATAATTATACATGCCCTCTCACAGGGAATGATCGGAATGAGCAATCTAAGTAATGCAGATGTCTGCAGGAGGTCTCATTACATATTAATTGTAACAATTAATCTATTTCTACAGACATGCCTTTTAAATAATGAAAATGGCCACAGTGCCTATGCTGGGACCAGCTGCAAGAGAAAAATCACTGTAATTTATAGGAGCAGTTACCTCATGTACTAGACATCCTGAGGCTGTAACATATAGATGGACATAACATCAGGTTATTAAAGTAAACAAAATATAATTTAGCAATAGCCACCATAGAAGCTGCTAGAAAGATGCTCAGGATTCTTTTCCTAGTAATTGCCCTGCAGCCAGGCACATAGTCATAGTCACTCTTTGGTTCAATAAACAGCCCAGGATTATTCTTTTTGGTGTTTTTATTTTTGGGTAACTTGGATAGGTGTAGGGAATTGAGTGGGATACTCCAAAACTATGTACCACACGAAAACATTTTCTCTTCTTGCAGAACTATGAGCCAATTCCTTGCACAAATAAAGGGATGGACTAGGTGTTGCAGTATCAATTTTCCTCTCTGGACAGTCCAACCAAAGTCATTTCACTAAAAATTAAATTTATTTATTTCAGGTACTTATATAGCACCGTCCATTTACAAAGCACTTTACATATATATTGTACATTCACATCAGTCCCTAACCCTCAAGAGGTGTACAATCTAAGGTTCCTAACTCACATTCATACATATACTAGGGCCAATTTAGACAGGATCCAATTAACCTGCCAGCATGTCTTTTGAGTGTGGGAAGAAACCGGAGTACCCGGAGGAAACCTATGCAGGCACAGGGAGAACATGCAAACTCCAGGCAGGAGGTGCCGTGGCTGGGATTTGAAACAACGATCCTAGTACTGCCAGGTGGAAGTGCTAACCATTTAGCCACTGTGCTGCCCATAGACTAATCTCTTCAGGACACTGGATACTCTGTCCCCATTACACACAGAGCTGGCTCTGCAAAACCAGGGCGGTGGCAACAGCACAAAGGCTCTTGGATCTCTCACAACTGTCTGTACTCAAAAATGTCTTCAGACTATTGGCTGACTCCTTCCTATGCCTTCCAGACACTTTCTCATGTGATACCAGACTTGATTTACAGACGACAGGTCCCCTCAGTCAGCTCCACTTTCAACACCCAGCCCCCCAGCTCACTCAACAGTGATTAGCAAACACATGGCCTAGGGGGTGGGGGGATTAGCCCACCCAGGCTGTGAGCTCCTCCTCAGGGACAAGACAATTCTGTTCCAGGTTTCAGACTATTATAACTAGTACAGACTAATATACACTTTCCCAGCACCCATCTGTGCTCTCCTCCTACAGGGATTGGCTGAGACAGTATAAATATTCATGCTGATCTATTGCCTTGCTCCACATCTATATTCCAGAACCATTCAGAAAATTCTGGATTGCAGGAGGAGCAATGAAACTTGCAGCCTGCAAGACACAGAACAGACCTAAAGAATGACAAACAGCCACACTGATTACAGTGAGTCAAACTAAATTTACTTAATAACAGGAATGCAGCTCCGCTGGATACAGTGAGCCAGAGTTAAATCTACGTAATCCTAGCGCCTACGTATCTAGGAGGGTGCTACACTAAAATACTGGGTTTGTCTGCACATGCCATGGCAAGAGTGTGTATTTTGAAGAGCAAGTTCATGTCTACTAAAACACCCCCCCTAACCTAGTTAAAACCTCAACCCTGACCCAGATGCTTACTTACCTCTTCCTGATGATGGCCTCTTGTATTTACAGCCGCCTTCTTAAAATCTTGTACAATGCTGCCCATGCCTACAGAGTAACTACCCACAGACTTAAATACTCCTATACTTCAACAGTACGAGTATATCCATATTAAACTCTATGGGGAGTTATTATTCAGGCAACACCAGACAAGATTTCAGAAAGAAGGTTATGAACAAGTGGTAAGTCAGCACCTGGATGGGAATGGGTAGAAGAGTAATTATGGAAAAAGGATTAAAGAAGAACTCCACATTTGCCCAAAATGCAATATACATTAACACAGGCATGTCCAAAGTCCGGCCCGCGGGCCATTTACGGCCCGGGGGTCGGTTTAATATGGCCCTCCAATAGCCTTCCCTGCTCTGTGTAATGTGGCCCTCCCACGGCCCTCCCTTCTATGGCAGACAGTCTTCTGCTTGAGAGCAGAGGGCAGTGCGCATGCCTGACTGCGGCGCGTTCTCCCTGGTCTGTGTAAATGCGGCTGTCGCACGGCCCTCCCTTCTGTGGCAGACAGTCTTCTGCTTGAGAGCAGTGCGCATGCGTGACTGCGCCGCGCTGGGAGCGACAGAGGGCGGTGACGTCAGAGCCGGGCTTCCAGCGTGAAGTGTGTTTCTCTTCCCCTCCCGGCTGCCGAGCAGAGACTTCAGCTCCAGCTACCTTTTTCACCCTTCACATTAGTGCAGGTAAGTTTTTTTTAAAATTTATTTTCAATACATTGTGAAAACTCAGCTGTCAGTTGATCTTAATGTTATGAAATGAAAAGTATGTTGTTTGCAATTAACTTGGCATAAAATAATTTATTTGCATTTAATTGTAATGGTTCAAAGAATGTTCGGAAAAATGTTTGGCCCTCCACCATGTTCACTTCATCCAATCTGGCCCTCTTTGAAAAACGTTTGGACACCCCTGCATTAACATAACCATAATGTACAATCAGTTACATGGTGATGTTTTCCATCTTTTGAAATCTGCCCAAATTTTGAGAAAACATTAATCAATAAGCATTTCAGTTCTTTCAGAGTCACAATTATTTTATAAGGTTTTACTCTGCTGCTATATAGACAGGGCCCTTTTTAAGACACTGGTGGGCCCAAAGCAAACATCATATTACAAAAAAAAAGAAACATTCTGATATTAACTAGAGGCAGAGAGGGAGACAGTGACTTTGTGAAACTACAAGCTTATTTCAACGTGCAAGATTCTGACTCTGGTTGGGGGGGTTATTTACACAAACGTAAACACAGGACCCCCAATATATGAAACACATGCTTTTCCTGAACTCCTGAACATAGTTTCCTAATGATAGTTCCCCCAGGAATAGAAGTGCTCTTGGATCTTTGGTAAAACAACTCATAAATAGAAATGAAAGACAAAACTTTTGTGTGTGTGTATATACAGTTGTGTTCAAAATAATAGCAGTGTGTTGAAAAAAGTGAATAAAGCTCAAAATCCTTCTAATAGCTTTTATTTCCATACACACAAATGCATTGGGAACACTACACATTCTATTCCAAATCAAAACATGAAGAAAAATATATAGAATTTGTGATTTTCCTCTAAAAAAATTGAAGAAAAGTGAATATTAGACTGTTCAAAAAAATAGCAGTGTTTGTAATCTTTACAAACTCAAACATTCACTATATAAACTGAAAAATGTTTGAAGATTTTGCTTTCCTTTGAATCACTTAATTAATATTTAGTTGTATAATCACTGTTTCTGAGAACTGCTGTACATCTGTGTTGCATGGAGTCAACCAACTTCTGGCACCTGTGAACAGGTATTCCAGCCCAGGATGATTGGACTACATTCCACAGTTCTTCTCTATTTCTTGGTTTTGCCTCAGAAACTGCATTTTTGATGTCACCCCACAAGTTTTCTATTGGATAAAGATCCGGGGATTGGGCTGGCCACTCCATAACGTCAATCTTGTTGGTCTGGAACCAAGATGTTGCACGTTTACTGGTGTGTTTGGGGTTGTTGTCTTGTTGGAACACCCATTTCAAGGGCATTTCCTCTTCAGCATAAGGCAGCATGACCTCTTCAAGTATTCTGATGTATTCAAACTGATCCATGATCCCTGGTATGCGATAAATAGGCCCAACACCGTAGTATGAGAAACATCTCCATATCATGATGCTTGCGCAACCATGCTTCACTGTGTTCACAGTGTACTGTGGCTTGAATTCAGTGTTTGGGGTCGTCTGACAAACTGTCTCCGGCCACTAGACCCAAAAAGAACAATCCTACTTTCATCAGTCCACAAAATGTTGCGCCATTTACCTTTAGGCCAGTCAATGTGCTCTTTGGCAAATTGTAACCTCTTCAGCACGTCTTTTTTTTCAACAGTGGGACTTTGCGGGGGCGGGTAGCCTTAGACCTTCTTTGATCTTCCTGGAGCTGATTGTTGGCTGAGTCCTTGCCATTTTGGCTATTCTTCTATCCATGCAAATGGTAGTTTTTAGCTTTCTTCCATGTCTTTTAGGTTTTGGTTGCCATTTTAACGCATTTGTGATGATTTTAGCTGAGCAGCCTATCATTTTCTGCACTTCTTTTCCCCTCTCCAATCAACGTTTTAATCAAGGTACGCTGTTCTTCTGAACAATGTCTGGAACGACCCATTTTCCTCAGAATTTCAGAGAGAAATGCACTGTAACCAGCATGTACAACATTTGCTGCCTTCCTTCCTTAAATAAGGGCAATAACTGCCACCTGTTTTTCAAAGAATGAATGACTTCACTAATAGAACTCCACACTGCTATTATTTTGAACATGACCCTTTCAATTAGTGATTCAAGTACACAGAATCAGCAGCATGCATGTCATGACCGTTGGGTCTGTTGGATTTCTATTACTCTACTACACCTGCTAGTAAATTATTTGCCATGTAGAAATATAATTTCTACCCAAAACAGTGATTGATTAGGTTAGTGATGTCTGACTGCTATTATTTTGAACACAACTGTATATATATATATATATATATATGTAAATTATAAATATTTTTTTTTTAAATAAGTGATCACATAAGCTTTGTGCTAAAGGGTTTAGAGAGTTAGAGGTGGAGACACAGCGGTAAACTGATTTTCCCAAGGAATGGCTGTGCGTTGCTTGACCCAGTTGTGAGAGCAAAGGGTCTGTTATGATCCGCCAGGTGGTGCCTCAGGCTGCCAACTGACAGACCTACTCAGAGCGTGGGGTCTAAGCCCGGGCTGTGCTTTCACCAGAGCCCCTGATGGTGGGGATGGACTTGAAACAGTCCCGAGCCAGGTCACGACCTCCGAGCAGGCCCACCAGTGGCTGAGGAGACCTTTGGGGACAGGTACCGGGAGAGCCAGATATGAAGAGGATGGCGGCCCCAGCAGGGTAGTAACGGATCGTGGGCCCGTGAGGGTAAGTGAGGTACAGAATCGGTAGGCGAAGAGTAGTCGGGTCACACGCAGGGTCAGCAGGGAAGTCAATCCGTAGAATGGTCAGGGCAATCCGGGTCAAACGCAGGAGCAGGCAGAGTAGTCAGGACAATCCGGGTCAATCACAGGAGCAGGCAGAATAGTCAGGGCAATCCGGGTCAATCACAGGGGCAGGCAGCGTAGTCAGGGTCAATCAGGGTCACTAGACAGGTGCAGGAACTCAGGATCACAGGAAGACCTTGCGGCAATCTGTGACAGTGCAGGGCATCTTTAAATAGTGCGCCCTGCACTGTCATTGGCCGGCTAGGACGCGCCCCCGGCTGTCATTGGACGCCTGAGGCGCGCCCCCGGCACCTACTGCGCATGCGCGGCGTCCTGTCAGCCGCGGCTCGCCGGGACCTAGTGCCTGTGTCCCGGCGCGATCTGCCGCCAATGCGCATGCGCGGGGGACAGAGCCGCGATCGTGGACCACGGAGCCGCGATCCCTGACATTGCCCCCCCCCAATGGGCGCCCCCCAATGGGAGCCCCACTGATCTCTCCACCGCGGGTGAGCACGACAAAATTCCCGGATGAGCCTGGGTGCGTGGACGTTCTGGGCGGGTTCCCATGAGTTCTCCTCAGGGCCATACCCCTTCCATTTTATCAGGAACTGTGTCTGGCCCCCCCTTCTTCGGCAACTGAGGATAGTCTCCACTTCATATTCCTCCTGGTCACCTATGGTGACTGCCTCGGGAGGTCTGGATTCACGGTCCGGGAAGGGATCCGGTCTGGATGGCTTCAGGAGAGATACATGGAACACAGGATGTATCTTGAAGGTCTGCGGAAGCTTGAGTTCGTAGGCCACCTCGTTAACTACTCGTTTTACCGGAAATGGGCCAATGTACTTGGGTCCCAGCTTCCTTGAAGGACACAGCATCTTCAAGTTGGTTGTTGCTAGCCAAACCTGATCCCCTGGTTGAAGCAGTAATTCTCCTCTTCTCTTTCTGTCGAATGCCCTTTTACTGTCCTCTTGGGCTTTAGCGATGGCTTCCTGAATTGTCTTGTTATTGACAGAAAAGAAGTTCAAGATGTCTTGAGATGCCGGTACCGGATTCTCAGGCATCAGATCAGGGAGGAATGTGGGATGATACCCGTAATTGGAAAAGAACGGGGATTGACCCGTAGCTGAGTGACTCGAGTTGTTGTATGAGAATTCCGCGGAAGGCAGCAACGACAGCCAGTCATCCTGAAGGTAGGATGTGTAGCACCGTAAGTACTGTTCCAGCGTCTGGTTTGTCCTCTCAGTTTGGCCGTTGGTCTGTGGATGGTAGGCGGATGAAAGCGACAGCTTGATTCCCAGCGATTTACATAAGGCGTTTCAGAACCTGGAGGTGAATTGGACCCCCCGATCTGACACTATATCTTCGGGAACACCATGAAGCCTCACCACTTCCTTGATGAAGATCCGTGCCGTTTCTGGTGCTGATGGGGTCTTCTCCAGGGGCACGAAATGTGCCATCTTTGAGAAGCGGTCGACGATCACCATTATTGCAGTGTAGCCCTGGGATGGTGGAAGTTCGACCACGAAATCCATGGCTATCATTTGCCAGGCCCGCTTGGGTATGGGTAATGGACGTAACAATCCCCATGCCCTGCTCCTGGAGGGCTTGTTCCTTTGACAGGTGGGACAAGTTCGGACGTAATGCTCACAATCCTTGATCATGTCTGGCCACCAGAACGAGCGCCGTAGTAGATCCAGAGTTTTCGTTACCACGAAGTGGCCCGCCATTGGA
This sequence comes from Staurois parvus, assembly GCF_062004578.1. Classification (NCBI taxonomy): domain Eukaryota; kingdom Metazoa; phylum Chordata; class Amphibia; order Anura; family Ranidae; genus Staurois; species Staurois parvus. Next base: position 1,189,568 of record NW_028318066.1, read on the forward strand.
TGGTCGTGGCAGTGCCCTAGGACCAAGGTTCGCACTTCTTCTGGGACCATGATCCGGTCTTCCTTCCAAAATAGCCCACCATGGCTCTGGAGGGGTGACCCAGACGGAACTGGTAGTCCTACAGAAGCATCGAGAAGCCGGGAGCGAAGTTCCGTTTGTAGAGCGAGGAAACTCCCAGAAGGTAAGATGGTGTCAGGTACCACAGCGTCGTCGGGGTCCTCAAACATGCGGGACAGAGCGTCTGGTTTAGTGTTCTTAGTACCGGGTCGGTACGTTATATGGAATGAGAATCGAGAGAAGAAAAGAGCCCATCTCGCTTGGCGAGGTCTCAGTCGTTTTGCCGTTCTTAAATATTCAAGGTTTTTGTGATCTGTGAATATTTGGATTGGGTGTGTGGCTCCTTCCAGTAAATACCTCCATTCTTCAAGAGCAGTTTTAATGGCCAGGAGCTCCCGATCTCCAATGTCGTAGTTACGTTCCGCTGGTGTCAACTTCCTGGAGAAGAACGCCACAGGGTGCAGTAGTTCCTTGGTACCATTCCTTTGGGACAAAACCGCTCCTACCGCATTTTCGGAGGCGTCCACTTCTAAAACATATGGGAGAGAAGCATCTGGATGGCAGAGAATGGGAGCAGAGGTGAACAATTCTTTGAGCTTTTCGAATGCTGTCTGCGCTTCGGGAGTCCACTTAAAGCGGACCCCTTGTTTCGTCAGTTGCGTGATCGGGGAGACCAGACCGGAGAAGTTCCTAATAAACTTCCTGTAAAAGTTGGAAAAACCGATGAAACGCTGTACCCCCTTTTTGTCGGCGGGTATTGGCCAATCTAAGATCGCCGTGACTTTCTGGGGATCCATCGCGACCCCCGCGGAAGAGAGAACCAGTCCCAAGAACGTGATTTCGTGCTGTTCGAAACAGCACTTTTCTGTCTTCGCGTATAGCCCGTGTTGATGCAACCGTTCTAATACCCGTATCACGTGACCCCGATGAACCTCCAGTGAGGGGGAAAAAATTAGGATGTCATCCAAATAAACCACTACGAAAATATCGAGAAAGTCACGAAAAACATCGTTGATAAAGTGCTGAAAGGTCGCCGGAGCATTACAGAGCCCGAACGGCATCACCAAATACTCATAGTGACCGAATCTCGTACGGAACGCCGTCTTCCACTCATCCCCCTCCCTGATACGGACAAGGTTATAGGCCCCCCGCAGGTCTAATTTAGTAAATATCGTTGCTGAACTCAATCTCTGGAGGAGCTCGGGGACTAGGGGTAAGGGATAACGATTCTTTACCGTTATTTTGTTCAGGTCACGGTAGTCTATGCAGGGCCGTAACGATTTGTCCTTCTTCTCTACGAAGAATAACCCGGCCCCGGCTGGGGATGTGGATGGATGAATAAATCCCTTCCGAAGGTTTTCGTCAATGTATTCCCTCAGTACTCCTGATTCTGTTTCGGACAAGGGAAAGATACGGCCGAATGAGATTTCAGATCCGGGTAGGAGGTCTATGGGGCAGTCGTAGGAACGGTGCGGAGGGAGAACATCAGCTCCTCGCTTACTAAAGACATCTAAGAAGTCATGGTAGGCCGGAGGAATAACCTGGGATAGATTAGTGTCGCCATCCAAGCACAGGAGGAACCGGGGAACCACGGATCCTGTGACGTGGCAGTGACTCAAACAATAGGGTGAGCGAAATTGAATTGTTCCCTTTTCCCAGTCAATCTGGGGGTTATGGGCCCTCAGCCAAGGGAGCCCCAGAATGACTGGAAAAAGGGGGGATGCGATGGCATCCAAACGGAGGAACTCCTGGTGATGGTCTGCCATTGTGGTGAAAATGGGTGGTGTCTCCTGGTCCACCACCCCTGATTTTATACGGGACCCATCTGCCAAGAAGATGTTGAACCCCCTTTCTTTGGTCTGGAGAGGGATTTTTTGCCGGTGGGCAAAAGTCAGATCGATGAAGCAACTACAGGCTCCTGAGTCAACGATTGCGGTCACCGACAATGTTCCTCCGGGGAGCTGTAAAGACACAGGAATGGCCAGGTAACTCGACTGATCATCTCTTCCTGCAGGTAAAGTAAAAGAAACGGGCGTGGACTTACTCATTTTAGCAGGACAGGAGCGCACCTGATGACCAGCTTCCCCGCAGTACAGACATAGGTTCTGTGATAGTCTCCTCTGACGTTCCTCGACCGATAAGTGGGAACGGGCCAATCCCAGCTGCATGGGTTCCGGGTTGTCCCCTGTTTCCGTGCTTCGCGGATGGTTCCCTGGGGTTGAAGCTGTATCTCTGGATGGAATCCATGCCACCCTTTGACCCTGGCTGCTCCTTTCCAGCCGACGTTCCCTTAGTCTACGGTCAATTTGAATGGCCAACTCAATCAGTTTTTCCAGGGAGTCAGGTAGGCCTACTCGTGCTAGTTCGTCTTTGAGAGACTCAGACAGCCCGATGCGGAACTGGTGACATAAGGCCGCATCGTTCCATCTGGTGTCTCCCATGCAACGCCTAAAATCGGACGCGTATTCTTCGGCTGTCCGGCGGCCCTGCCGCAGAGAGTATAGAGTAGCCTCTGCGGAAGCAGCTCGCTGAGGGTTGTCCTACAAGACGGCCATGGCCCGAAAGAACTCGGTCACGGAGTCAAGATGGGGGTCGTGCTTCTCCATCAGACGGTGAGCCCAATCCTGGGGCTCATCCTGAAGGAGGGAGACTATAAACCCCACCTTGACGGTCTCGGTGGTGAACGTGCGGGGCTGTAAGTCAAAGTACAGGGTGCAAGCGTTCCGGAAGGCTCGGAAGCGGCTCCGGTCACCACGGAATCGTTCCGGCAGAGGAACGCGGGGTTCAGGAGCTAGGGGTGTGGCAATCGCTCCGGATACCGGGTTAGCGGGAGGTTCTGCAGGTGGAGGACTCTGAGCAGGGGGAGTCAGGGGAGCTAATGACTCCATGCGGTCCTCCAGTCGGGCGCAGCGACTGTGGAAGTTCTGGAAAGCCTGGGTCAAGGTTGCCAGGTGCTGACAAATATCCTCTAGGGACGCCGGTCCACTTCCTGGCTCTGTCATGGCCGCAAGGTACTGTTATGATCCGCCAGGTGGTGCCTCAGGCTGCCAACTGACAGACCTACTCAGAGCGTGGGGTCTAAGCCCGGGCTGTGCTTTCACCAGAGCCCCTGATGGTGGGGATGGACTTGAAACAGTCCCGGGCCAGGTCACGACCTCCAAGCAGGCCCACCAGTGGCTGAGGAGACCTTTGGGGACAGGTACCGGGAGAGCCAGATATGAATAGGATGGCGGCCCCAGCAGGGTAGTAACGGATCGTGGGCCCGTGAGGGTAAGCGAGGTACAGAATCGGTAGGCGAAGAGTAGTCGGGTCACACGCAGGGTCAGCAGGGAAGTCAATCCGTAGAATGGTCAGGGCAATCCGGGTCAAACGCAGGAGCAGGCAGAGTAGTCAGGACAATCCGGGTCAATCACAGGAGCAGGCAGAATAGTCAGGGCAATCCGGGTCAATCACAGGGGCAGGCAGCGTAGTCAGGGTCAATCAGGGTCACTAGACAGGTGCAGGAACTCAGGATCACAGGAAGACCTTGCGGCAATCTGTGACAGTGCAGGGCATCTTTAAATAGTGCGCCCTGCACTGTCATTGGCCGGCTAGGACGCGCCCCCGGCTGTCATTGGACGCCTGAGGCGCGCCCTTGGCACCTACTGCGCATGCGCGGCGTCCTGTCAGCCGCGGCTCGCCGGGACCTAGTGCCTGTGTCCCGGCGCGATCTGCCACCAATGCGCATGCGCGGGGGACAGAGCCGCGATCGTGGACCACGGAGCCGCGATCCCTGACAGGGTCCATCTAATCTGATGATTGTGGCCAAAAAACGGGGTCACAGAGTGAAGAGCACTTTAAAGAGCACCAGTCACTGTAGGTGTTTTTGGAGCTCGGAGCACTTTAAGAAGATACATATATATACATTCTATGAGGGACTGTGAATGTATGTTATTTGAGCACAGAGCACTTTGAAGTAATCACGTTTACATCACCATGGATTGAAAGTTTATTTGGACACTCTGGATATTTATTCATATTTTTGAAACTTTGGATAATGTTTGTTTTTGTACACTTTTGAGCGCTGTTTAAAAAAGTTTATAACTAATTTTAGCTTAGGGTTCGACAACCGCCATAAACTAAAGCCAGATTAGGCATCCGACGGCCACTTCTGATAGAGGTCTGGCAGTATGATGTCAGGTTAGAAACTACTATTAATGGACTAAAGCAAAGAGCAGACTGGATGTAGGTACTATTATTAATATCTTCCTATATAAAGCTTGTGTTTTTTCCATACTGATGTGCAGATATATACTTATGGTTAATGTTATATACTGGTGGCAGTAGTTCCTCTGTTCTCAATTAACTTGATTAGATTACTGTTTAATTTTCCAGGAAGGGAATCCTCTCTGTTCACAAAGGTCCTGTCACAGCTGGAGGCACTAGCAACTTTAATATCAAACCCACTCTTTCACTTAGCAAAGGTTCTCAAAGGTTCTGGTTCTCCTATTTACCCAGGGACATCTTTAATATTGATTGGACCCTCGGCAAATATTACACCCCCTGCATGCAATTTTTCTCTCTTCCTGATCTGAGACATATAATAAATAGCAGAGGTTGAAGTTATCGCTATCTCATCACAATTGTAAGTTACAGAGATCACACTATCACAATGGACACACAGAACAGGGGGGATTAGAGAAAGGGGGTGAGAGAGTGGGGGTGAGAAAGAAAGAGGGGAGGGTAAGAGAGACAAAAGGGGGTGAAATAGAGAGATGTGGGGGTGAAGGGGGGTTTTGGGGTAAGAGAAGGGTGAGGGGGAGAGAGAGGGGGAGAGAGGGGAGGAGGTGAGAGAGAGAGGGGGGGAGGTGAGTGAGAGTGGGGGTGAGAGAGGGGGTGAAAGAGAGGAGGAGAAGGGGGGAGAGAGAGGGTTGAGAGAGGAGGTTGAGAGAGAGGGGGGAGAGAGGGGAGGAAGAGAGGGGTGTGAGAGAGGGGGAGGATGAGAGAAAGACCCCTATCCCTGTCTGCAATTCCTCCTGTACCTCCCTGTCCCAGTCCCTGTCTGTGGGTAGGTGTGTGTAATGCTTGGTACCTGGCATGACAGCAGCGGGCAGGGTCCGTTCTCTCATTCTGGGTGATCTGCTCTTTCCTTTGTGGTCCCTAGCTGTCTGTGCTCCCACCCATCCTTGTCCTCCAGGCCCCTGGTCAGCCTTTCCTCCAGGTGGTCGTTGTTGTTGTGGTTGGAGCCCCAAGCAGGGAGGTTAGAGGAGTCGATGCTCTGGAATGGAGGTCTTCTCGCTCACGGGCTCTCAATCCTAGCCGCCCTCGATGCTTGCTTTCTTCCTGCTCCTGCCGCCACTGGGACTCTCCAAGACAAGGGGCTCAAAGGGCAACTACCTTGGACCCCACAACAATGACAGCCCCTTTTGCCCCGCTTTAAAGATGGCCCTGTATTTATCTATAGGTTAAGCTATACTGTTTGGGGAGGGCCATTTCTCATAACCCTCAAAAGAGGGCTACATTGTCTTTTTGAATTAGTAACAGATCACTTGAAAGCAACCCTGTTGTCAGGTATAGAAAGTAAATCTTGCAGAGCCTTGTAAAAGATGACACATACTTATCTCTCCTGCAGATAGTGTTAAAACTTTGCACTCCTCAATAACACCAACAGCAATTTATTCAAGAGAGCAAAGAGAATCTGTCACAGGGTGTCTGTGTTCTATGTTCTTTACAGTGGCAAAAAAATCCCTTTCTACTTGACTGGAGACTTGGACAGACCATAGCTTCACACCACAAAATGATTAAAAGATATCAGAAACTAGGTAAAGTTAACTAGCTAATATCCTCCAATTCCTTTACTAAATGTTTTTTTTTTCCCAATAAATGCAGTATGTTCTCAGTAACCAATATCTACTGATCAGAGATCATATTTTATTTAATAAGTGACTACAATCACTAAATATAGTAAAATCAAATTTGCTTCATTATCTAGAATTTTAAGCATCAGATTTTTGAATATGAGCAGAGTTGTGTATTTTAGGATACATGGCTCAAATAATGTCATAGGCCCACATGCCTGTTTATACTCCTAGAATTGTCTGCTGAGCTATTTCTTATCTGGAGAGCTATGAAGAGGAGGTCTCTAATCCTTGAAGTTTGTGTTTGCCATCCTACTGTTATGCATGGATAGGGATCTGAACCAGCAACATAATGGGTAATGCTACTTATCATGTTTTCCTCTTTTCCTTCTTTGTATTCTTTCGCAAAGACCCAACCTAACTTATCATTGAGAATTCCTGTACCACAAGTGATTCCCTTTACTTAAATAAATATTATGTAGTCTTCTGTCCAGTCAGCAGATGGAGATCTAAGCTTTTTTCACATATACATTATTGGACTACTCAGTCTGAAGTTTCAGTTAAACAGCATCCAGAATCAAATTTTTTTTCTCATGTCTGTTTAGCTTACCCATTAGGTACACTGACATTCCATGTATACACATACATACACACACACTATGTTGCCAAAAATACTGGGACGACTGCCTTTACACACACACAAACTTTAATGAAGTCTTAGTCCATAGGGTTCAATATTGGGTTGTGCCACCCTTTGCAGCTATAAGAGCTTCAACTCTTCTGGGAAGGCTGTTCACAAGGTTTAGGAGTGTGTCTATAGGAATGTTTGACCATTCTTCCAGTAGTATATTTGTAAGGTCAGGCACTGATGTCGGATGAGAAGGCCTGGCTCTCTAAAGCAGATTTTACCATTTCCTTGGTCACAGTGTCATATCCCTTTCTTGGGAATCAAACTGATCCCTAAGTTATCAGACCTTTACGCAGCTAACTATCTTCCGATGCTAAACCATCTTTCTACCCTTTTGACCAAATGGTCTTCCCTTCCCCTCGCATGGCTAGGAAGAATAGCAGTTGTCAAGATGTCAATCCTCCCAAAAATCCTATATCTATTTAGAGTCCTCCCAGTCCCAGTCCCCCCTCACTACCTCCGCACACTGCAGCGTCGCATTTTTTCCTATGTATGGGGCAATACTCGTCCTCGTATACCACGCTCCACCCTATACCGTTCTAAGCTCAATGGTGGTCTAGGCTTACCCGACATCAGCAAATACTATCAAGCAGCGCATTTAGCCCAATTATCTAAATATCATGCAACCTTTGAAATCCCACAATGGGTGGCACTAGAGTCGATAGAATGTGACCCCTTATCTATGGCTAACTTACTCTGGTTGAGGCCAATAGACCGCCGCTCTATAACCAACCCCATCACTTCTCACTTTTTATCCTTATGGGACAAACTGAAAACCCCGATATCCCCTCCAATCAGTACATAATCCCCTGCTTTCGTTCCTGCGAAACCCAGCTTTTCCCCCGGCCTGGCAGACACCCCTTTTATTCAAAGCCTGGTCCTCTGCTAATTTGCTCCGCACGCATCATTTCCTACAGAGGAATAAGTTTAAATCCTTTGCCTCGCTGCGGGAAACGCATAGCCTCCCAGCTTCCGAGATATTCAGATACTTGCAGCTACAACACTTTTACACCCCCTACGCTACAACAACTAATCGGCCAGATGCCATGTCTCTCTTCAAACGAGCGTGCTACAAAGATCCTCACAGACGTGGGCTTATCTCTTGCTTATATTCACTCTTCACAACTTCGATCACCACGTCCCCCCCTCTGTATACCCATAAGTGGGAAGTGGATTTAGGTAAGAAACTTGACCTATCTGATTGGGATCACATTTGGGCCAACACAAAATTGTCATCACAGAACATTGTAGCATTGGAAACAAATTATAAAGTTTTAACCCGCTGGTACTTGGTCCCAGCGAGAATCGCAAAATTTACCCCTAATTACTCGCCCAACTGTTTTAGAGGCTGTGCGGACCTAGGAACACACTACCATATGTGGTGGGACTGCCCAGTGGCCCGAGTCTTTTGGGATGAAATTTTCACCATGATATCTACACTTAGCACTATCATTCTACGACCCGACCCAACAACAGCCCTACTCAATCAATGCCCCCCTGGAGTTTCCAACTCGCAATTCAAGCTCCTTATGCAAGTTACGATGGCAGCTAAACAAGTTATAGCGAAATCCTGGAAATCCCCCACCCTAAGTGTTGCGGCCGTCAAAACCAGAATAACACAAGCCATGACACATGCAAAGGTGGAAGCCACAATTCTAGACAAGATTCCTAAATTTTTACGCATATGGAGCCCCTGGGTAGAGCGCTTCCTCCCGCCTAACTTTGATGAATCACTCCTTCTTCCTTGATTTGTATACAGTGCGCCAAGGACACTGTCAGTAGCCCTTCGTAGGCAGCACCTGAGGTCTGCTGCAAACTTGATGAATGCTCATGGAGTCATCGTTGCTGTTCCTCTTTCCCTCCCCTACCTTCCACCCTCGTCTGACCCCCTTCCAAACTTCCCCCTATTTCTTTGTTGTATTTGGGAGACAATACTTTGATTGGCTGGGACAACAATGTCATCTGTAGTCGACTCTTATGTACCTGTTTCCGCTAGAATTATATGGACATTTGTAATGTGATCCTCATTCATTTTTTCTATGTCCTACTGCCACTTCAATGTCCAATGTACATTAACAAAGTCTCCCTGTTTGTAACATTATGGTTTATTGTTAAGAAAATGTTTGAACAAGAGAAGGCCTGGCTCACAGTCTTCGCTTTAGTTCATCCGAAAGGTGTTCTATTGGATTGAGGTCAGGAAACTGTGCAGTCAAGTTCCTTCACCCCAAACTCGCTCATCCATTTCTTTATGGATCTTGCTTTGTGCACTGGTGCGCAGTCATATTGGAACAGAAAGGGGCCATCCCCAAACTGTTCCCACAAAGTTGGGAGCATGAAATTGTCCAAAATGTCTTAGTATGCTGATTTCCTTTACTGGAACTAAGGTGTCAGAGCCTGGGGTTGAACCTGGGCCTTCTACAGTGAGAGGCAATGTTTCTTCTCACTGAGCCACCTGGAATGCTTGACAGCTCACTTGACTATTCTTTGGCTGATCCTGCCTTGGCCCTGTTTGTCTTGAACCTTGAACTCCTTGCTCCTACTATGAACTTCCTATAAAAGCCATGTCCATACACTTCCTCCTTGCCAGATTATTGTGCCCTCCCAGCCAATATCCTGCTTACTGTTCCTGCTGCTGTCTACATCTTCATTACCGACCTTTGGCTTGCTACTGACTACGATTCTGCCTCATCCTATCTACTACCATTTGTGACTGACCCTTGGCTTGTGACTGACTCTGCTTCTGTTTGATCCCTAATCTGTTTGATCCGCTTTTGGTTTCCAGCTTGCTCATTCCCTGGTGGGGTGATCCTGAGATCTGCGACCTGGTATTAGCACGCAGCCAAATCCATCTCTACCATTAGGAGCTCTGGGGAAAACTAGTTAATACTTAGACCCCTCACCTCAGGTGAGCCTGCGTCATTCCCAGGGTGATATGCTGGTGTACCAACCCTGTTGGTTTCAGGTAAGCCTTACACTGCTGTGGCAACTGGTCTCTGAACCTGACCTAGACCGTGACATAAGGGGCCAAGCCCAACTCCTGAAAAACAATCCCACACCACAATTCCCCCTCCACCAAACTTTACGCACAATGCAGTCAGGCAAGTACTGTTCTCCTGGCAACTGTTAAACCCAGACACATCCATAGGATTGCCAGACAGAGAAGTGTGCTTTGTCACTCCAGAGAACACATCTCCACTGCTCTAGAGTCCAGTGGTGTCATCCTTTTCACCACTACATCCAACGCTTTGCATTGCACTTGGTGATGTAAAGCTTGGATGCAGCTGCTTGGCCATGGAAACCCATTCAATGAAGCTCTCTATGCACTGTTATGCTAATCTGAAGGCCATATGAAGTTTGGAGGTCTTTAGCTATTGACTCTGCAGACAGTTGGCGATTTCTGCGCACTGTGCACTTCAGCATGTGCTGCCCCCTCTCTGTCATTTTACATGGCCTACCACTTCGTGGCTGAGTTGCTGTTGTTCCCAGTTGTTTCCACTTTGTTATAATACCACTAATAGTTGACTGTGGAATATTTAGTGGCAAGGAAATTTCATGGATGGACTCATTGTACATGTGGCAACCTATCATGGTACCATGCATGAATTCACTGAGCGCCTGAGAGCAACCCATTCTTTCACAAATGTTTGTAGAAGCAGTCTGCATGCCTAGGTGCTTGAGTTTTTTACACCTGTGGCAATGGATGGAACACCTGAATCCCATAATTTGGGAGGGTGTCCTAATACTTTTGGCAATATAGTGTATACTGTATATAGCACTACCTCCTTAGGAGTTGCTGAGTATTTGGGTCCCCCTATAGTCCTGCACAACGAGGCAACATGCATACACGCATTTCCACAACAATTTGCATCCAGAAGTCAGAAATCAGTCCTAGAGCTTGTTTTTGATATTTTATTAGGGGGATATCTACTTGGATGGGGAAAGGGGTATATGGGATGCCCAGTGGAATCAATTAACTGAGGACAAATTCCTGGAACAATTTATGTCTACTGCAACACAGTCTCTGTTGGAGAGCTAGCCAGCATCTTCTAGTGTACCTCTCAAGACCCCACATATTCCCCAATCTGGCTGCCGGAAAAATATCCCTGGACAGGGGATCTAGTACTGCCACTTAAAAAGAAAGGCAGTCCCAGCAAGTTGCTAATCTGGTTTTCCACCAGAATGCTCCTTCCCCTATTTAGCCCAGGAGGTGTAGGTTTACTCACTTGTCCCTCTCCTGTGCTGCTATTGATTCAGTAGCTGTTACCAGGCCTTCTAGTTGGGCCATTCCTTCTCTGCTTCACAGGTCGTCCTCAATCAGGGGGCCGGTGAGGGTGCAAACCTTCTTTTTGTCCAGCTCCTCTGCCTGTAAGTGAGCCCCTGTCCATTTGGGTTCTCTCCCAGGTTCCTACTTTGCAGCCTACTTCTCTTTCTTCCACTCGACCCCTACTCCAACTCTCCTCCAACTTCCCTTCCACTGGGCAGGATTTCTCATATTTAAGAGCTATTCAGACCCATTGCCAAGCCTCCTGTTGGGGATTGATCAGAGTCCCTTGAATATGCAGATCAGCCACTCCTTATATCCGCCCAATACTTCTAGACCTTTCTCCAAAGTTCTAAAGCAGGGGAAATCTCAGACAGTTGAATCTGCAGAGCCTTCCAGCCCTGACTGAAATTTGACCCCTCTGATTATTGCTAGAGATGAGCGAATTATTCAAAAATTTGGTTCGGCTGATTCGCCGAATTCGCCGAATAAATTCGCTTCGAGCCGAATATATTCGCTGCAAATTTAACTTATAAAAAGGGTGTTTCTAGGCTTCAGAGAGCCTTTATATTAGTGCAGAACACTGTACCTTTAATTTAAATGCCCTTGGAGTCTGCTGGGGAAGAGAAATAATACTGTCAGTCAGTATGACATGCAGATGAGTGCCGTCGATCTTAGAATCACCGCACACTTCACTCATTTGGGCAGTCACGGGGCCAAAACCAGAGTGTGGAGCCACAGTGTGGCGGTGGAGGCAGCAGCAATGGGAGGCCATACAGCACCCTATGACAAAATGGAACCCACCAGCAGTGTGAGGAGACCTGAAAGTGGCACATGGCAGAGTGTGGCGATAGAGACAGCAGCAATGGGAGGCCGTACAGGGACCCATGACACACTCTGGACCTGGCAGCAGCATGAGGAGGCGGTACAGGGGCCCATGACAGATTACGGGCCTGGCAGCAGCATGAGGAGTCGGTACGGGGGCCCATGGCAGATTACGGGCCTGGCAGCAGCATGAGGAGGCGGTACAGGGGCCCATGGCAGAGTGGCGGAGCGTAAGTAGCTAAAATTGAAGGCCATACAGAGGCCTATGTTAAAAAGTCCCCCCAGCAGCAGCGTGGGGAGACGACAATCAAGGGTCCAATGGCAGAGTGGCGGAGCAGAAGCAGCTTCAATTGAAGGCCATACACAGGCCTAGGTTTAAAAGTCCCTCACAGTTAATTCCAATAACGAACTCTACTCCTCCGTGCAATCTACTTATGAGACCCTCGGCAGGTCTGGGTCCAATTTGTGGTAGAGACTGGTTTTGTTCAGCCATGCTTGAGCGAGTAATAACAGGTCTGTGCTGCCCTTTGGTGTCTGGCTTAATGCGCACAACACTGAACGTCCCAGCGTTTGTCAATGATTTGCCGTTAAGTGATGCAAACCCGCTGAACCACGTTCATGAGGAGCCGGTACAGGGGGCCATGAATCAGTATGGACCTGGCAGCAGCGTGAGCAGACGACAGAGGCACATGGCGCGGGGTGGCAGTGTAGGCAGCAGTATTCTGAAGCCATACACAGGCCTAGGTTAAAAAGCGGAAGCCGTCAGCAGCGTGAGCAGACGACAGAGACACATGGCGCAGGGTGGCGGTGGATGCAGCAGTATTCGGAAGCCAAACACAGGCCTCGGTTAAAAAGCGGAAGCCGTCAGCAGCGTGAGCAGACGACAGAGGCACATGGCGCAGGGTGGCGGTGGAGGCAGCAGCAATGGAAGGCCATACAGCACCCTATCACAAAATGGAACCCACCAACAGTGTAAGGAGACCTGAAAGTGGCACATGGCAGAGTCTGGCGATGAAGTCAGCAGCAATGGGAGGCCGTACAGGGACCCATGACACACTCTGGACCTGGCAGCAGCAAGAGGAGGCGGTACAGGGGCCCATGGCAGAGTGGCGAAGCGTAAGCAGCTTAAATTGAAGGCCATACAGAGGCCTATGTTAAAAAGTCCCCCCAGCAGCAGTGTGGGGAGACGACTATCAAGAGTCCAATGGCAGAGTGGCGGAGCAGAAGCAGCTTCAATTGAAGGCCATACACAGGCCTAGGTTAAAAAGTCCCCCCAGCAGCAGTGTGGGGAGACGACTATCAAGAGTCCAATGGCTGTGTGGTGATCCGGGAAGTCAGCGTTGTGATTGCAGATGCAATGCAGAAATTTTATGAGGTAATGCCGTGGGTGCGAAGAAGATCATATACCGTCGTACTTCCATCCATAAGACGGAACAACCTGCGAACTGGGAGCTTTATTGCCCTGACCCGCTGAGCAGCTTCTGGGATACCCAAGAGTTTGGCTTCTGTGGGGAATATGGTTGAAAACTGAAACTTAAAGGCATGTTGATGGAAGGGCACCAGTGTCAGTGCTCCGGAGGGAATATAGCTTCAAAGCTGACACTTAAAGGTATATCGACGGTCAGAGACCACAGGAAGTGGAGCTTGCGTCTTAAATCGACTGAATGTGGCAGACGTGAAACGTCTACGGGCCGTATATGAAACGGGTTGTTCCTCTTTCTGGAATAAGTGTTGGAAATGGCCACTCTTTTTGGTGTGGCGTTTTGTCTATTTAATTCCGATAATGGAGTCTACTCCTCCGTGCAATCTAGTTACGAGACCCTGGGCAGGTCTGGGTCCAATTTGTGGTAGAGACTGGTTTTGTTCAGCCATGCTTGAGCGAGTAATAACAGGTCTGTGCTGCCCTTTGGTGTCTGGCTTAATGCGCACAACACTGAACGTCCCAGCATTTGTCAACGATTTGCCGTTAAGTGATGCAAACCCGCTGAACCACGTTCATGAGGAGCCAGTACAGGGGGCCATGAATCAGTATGGACCTGGCAGCAGTGTGAGGGGACCCGAAAGTGGCACATGGCGCAGAATTCTAAGATGGCCGCGATTTATAGCTCCACCATTACACAGTGCTGGCTGGCTGCTGATTGGCTAATGCGATCACATGTCATGAATGCATTATGGGTCAGCGCGCCTTGTCTGCGCGCCTTCCCAGAGATCCCCGCCCCATCTTCTCTGTCCATTTTCTCCGTCGCCACACATGTCGCCGCCATTTTTGGGAAAATTCGATTCGTGCATCTGAAGTTTGCTAATCTTCGGATTCGTCGCGAATAGAATTTTTCCAAATCTTCGGAACGAATTCCACTTCGTCATGTTCGATTCGCTCATCTCTAATTATTGCACTTGGGCTGCTATCCAGCCTCTAGCTGAAAATTAGATTCTAGCTCTCCCTAGCTACCTAGGAGGGTGTTACATATATATAATTTTATTTATTTATTTTTTTTACATAATGTTAACCCAATACAATTAGGGTAGTGTGTTCATATATGAACAAAGCAAGTGACCCTTGTACCTTTTGTTAAATATTATCCTTATCCTATTATCCTAAAAATTATCCTTATATTGCCAATAAATAGGTTCAGACAGATGGATGAGAATCATTCAGCACATAAACACACTGTATTTTTAAAGGCTATATATCCTTGTAAATGCCTCTGACCTCTATACATGTGCTCTGTCTTCGAAAGCAGGAACAGCTTTTCAGCCAGTATAGATCCCCTAGGGAAAAAATGCAGATGTACCATGTGCAGAAGGTCAGTATGACAAAGTCACAGCTTGCCTCCTGTACATTGCCATTTTTTAAAATACACACAAAGAGATCTCTTGTACATAATAAAATATATATTCATCACCTCTCTATCTATCTATCTATCTATCTATCTATCTATCTATCTATCTATCTATCTATCTATCAATCATCTTTTTTTAGTAATAGCTGGCCATGTAGATGGTTGATATTCACTAGTTATTCTATTAAAACATCTCATTTGTGTGATAATCTCCTAATCACAGATCCTTACCATTCTATGACCTTGTGACCCCATTTTAGTAAGACCCTGACTGTAATCTATTTGTGCTTTTCTACAGGATAAAATCTCATCATCGACTTTGCCTGTGAAGGATTGTGATAGACAAATGAGGTTTTTCCTCTAAAATAATAATCTGACTGAAATGCCCTTAAAACACATCAACATCCTTTTAATTGCTTCCATAGCTTTATGAAAATGGTGAAGATGTGGATTTTCAGCTGATGATAAATGTACAACCATAAAGGAGCAACACCACCTGAAAGAGATTTTGCTTTGAGTGGATTGGGTAAGGCTGGATCCCTCGTTTGATTTTTCTGCTCTTGGGGCTTTCATCTCCTCTGCAGTCATGATAGGGTAAGAACCAGGATGAAATCTATTATGTTTTTGTCACCCCCCCCCCCTCCCCCGGGAATTTAATCCTCCTTTAGTAAAGCCACTAGAGAGCTCAATCAGGTCCACCTAAAAAACTGACAGGCGGACCTGATCAGAATGGCTGTATGAAAGGGGCCTAAGGCATACAAGTCTCAGTTTGCCAGATTTCACCTATAACAAATGTAGGAATCCGCTATCATCTACTGTCAGTTGCTAGTATAGCACTGTAATGTAACGTTTTATATAAGTAACTTCCTGACTTGGGGATTGTTGGGAAAAGATCCAGGTGGAGGAAGTGGAGAGAGAGAGAGAAGGTCTCAGTCACATGTCCTGTCTATGCTACCAATACCAAATCAGAAGAGATGATTATTGCCAGATAACTAGGATTGTGTTCCAGACTGGTTGGGTAATGGCTGGAGGGTCAACACTTCTCATCACGCATAGATCTCATGCAGATCTTGTCTTCAGGTCACCAACGCAAAGATTCTTCACCATCCTTGGGGGCCCCTGCAATGAAACATTTCTGCAACATTCATCTGGAGGTATCTCTATAAATAACTGTGTGTGTGTGTATGTATGTATATATATATATATATATATATATATATATATATAGACTATGTAATTTTAGAATATGGTGTTGCTGATGCTGTCCTGTGACACAACATACAGATAAAAGGCATCCTGTAAGCATGTCATTTGCAAGATTGGTGGTTTCCTCAAATCACCGTAGAATTGGCTCTCTTCCTGCTGAACAGTATTTCCTATATTTTTTTTGCATTGGCATATGTTTCCCACAAAAGTTCCCAGCTCTCCATGCCCTTTGACAATCAAAGCCTATTAGCCTTCAAAATGGGCAGAATCCATTTTCAAGATTTTCCCCATATTGACTTTAAAAGTTCATATTTTCTGGAATTAATGATAAATTCAACAAAAGTCCTGTTTATTGAACCAAGGCACATTTGTTGATACTTACTAGTAGGTCATGTTTATAACATTAAGTATTACTGTATGTATACCAAATTTTCTATAATGATATCCGTTTTTTACTCCAGTTGTCTATTAACATGGAACAGGGCTTTTAGCCTGGGGAAAACTATGGTAATCTTAGAAACAGAGCTAAAATTGAGATGTCACATGTATATTCAGTGTGGCCAGCTTTCTAGGCTGATTAAGCATACAAGTATACTTGACTTTCCACCTCTATGTGTTTGTCAGTTGTGATAAATTAGGGCTGAAATGATAGTGACAGAAGTTTTAGCCCATGTCAAGTCGGCAAGGTGTCCGGATGAAGCAAGGTCAGGTCATCTTTCCAGTGGATTTAACATCTTCTATTATTAACCTAACAACAGAGATATTGCCACCCCCTTAGGGATAGGATGTGGTGGTAAGACATGATTTAAAAGCAATAAATATTTATAGGACAAATATACCATATTTTTATTTTTAGTGCCTATTGAAACAGGATTATTTTTTAATCTTATCATAGCCTATAATGGACATTGCTTGTAAGTACTCCTTACGCTTTCCAGCAACTCCTGGCTGAACCTTCTTGGCCAAAGATACAAATGGCTGGATTACATATTTGTGTTGTGTTTTCCCAAGATAAGCTGCTGGCAGGGCTGTCTTATATACAAGGTTGTATGCATGCTCTTACAATTCAAATCTACATGTTTATGGAAACCTTTTATGTAGAAAAACTGATCCAATACATCCTGTTGTTGGATCATGTCTGCACATCTGATCACCAGCTGTCTACAGGTACCTTTATGCTACCTATAGACTTGAGATAATCAATGCACTGACTGACTATTAAGAAAGAATTTTTATGTTTTTTTATGTCATCCTGATATACATTTAAAGAACTGCCTTTTAAATAAATATGTATTTTTCTCCAGAGTTAGGT